>NC_132800.1:29569481-29874838 GCF_048594095.1 Paramormyrops kingsleyae | reverse complement strand
TTCACTGTTTTTAAACCGCATCCTATTTAAAGTAGATATGTGAATAAAAGGATAGTCTATCGCTCTTACTTCATGTGGAGATTACTCCTGGCGAGCCTTTTGACGCTACAAAGCGAGGTTTGAATTGAACTGCATTTCCGCGAACCTCGTCTCGTCCCTTTCGCTACCGGGCAGAAAATTAAATCCATTTCATCCAATTAGGATCTGAATAGTAAACAGAAAAATTGGCCTCCGGCATTTGTGCGGGCACTCGAGGGCCCTTTACATGTACTGGTTAGGGTTGGGACGCAATATCGAAAATGTGGGATGCCTTTTCGAAGGCACTGGCCTTATTTGTAGCAAACAGGTGCAAGGAGAGGATTAAAAAGCGGTATTTATGGGAAGATTTATGAAGGCTCTGGGGCCCGTCGGGGGGGGGGGGGGGGGGATGTTCATGCAGCTGAGAGAGACGCCCTCGCCTTCCCAGAGTGCTCTGCTCCAGAAGCGGGATGAAACTTCCCATGGTGCCTCTGGAGCCGTGATGTCTGCTATATAGAGTGGAAGTGAAAGCGAGTGAAATCGGCCTTTCGTTTGCACACGTGAACCGGCACGGGGGGTGGGGGGTCAGTGGGGAGCATTAGAATGCAGGCTGCTGCTGGGGGTGCTCGCAATTTTAAAGCAGTTATGAATTACTGTTGACCTCCCTGGCCTCTCACAGTGACAGGCTCGACTGCGGCATATTGAAAGTCATCAGTCTGGCAAAGCCATTCTTCTCTGTTTGATGGGCTGGGGAGGGGGGGGGGGGTGGATTTCCATAAGTATGGGGGGAGGGGAGTGCAGGGTGGGGGGCAACAACAAAACAACAACAAAAACATTACTGAACTCCACCATAATATCCCTGATGTATATTGGATGTGGGCAAATAAACAAAATAAGGCAAAGGAAAAAGACCCAATGAAATGTCTTTCATATTTCATACCCATAAAAGAATTCTTCCTTATTCCAGTAACAAATAAACAACACATATTATGGATTGTATTTTGCATTTACTTAGTAACTTTTCCCAAAAGATGTAGCCTTTCTTGTTCAAACATATTAAACAGAAAATATGTGTTATGAAATTGATATTTCTACACCTTCGCCCAATATAAAAAGAACGTGAATATAAAACTGATAATGAGCTCTACATATGCGGGGTTCCACACCTTGAGTGTTCTGATGTAACTTTTTGTTTATATGTGGTCATATATTTGTATATATCAAACCATCAGGCCCTGATGGCACACAAAAGTGAGCTCTGCGCTCAGATCATTGAAGGCCTTATAATTACGACCATTCATTACAGCCCGGCCCTTCTGTGATATGACCGAGTGCATCTTTTATGACCACTGACACTGCAGGGAAACCAACAGCGACGACGTCAGAATAAACACGCCAGAATATAACTCCTTTAGACATCTTTAATAATTAACAAAGGGCTTTCAGTTTGTTGTAGAACATACCAAACAACACATTCTCTCCCGGTGTTTTCCTGCATCATTTAGTGTGGACCTCAGTCCTGGTATGAAGCAGTGAAACATCCTCCTCTGGTGTCGACTATGCTGCTGAAACTGTGTTTTCATAAACAGCCACAGATAGAGCAAGCGGTGAGCTGCGAGCGGACAGGGAAGCTGTTCAGATGACGATAGACAGACGCGGATGCTCGTGCACCGTGCTCTAACCTCCAGGCATTTACTGTAGGGAACGTATGTCATAGATGTAATGAAATTAGTAAACATTGAATTGATCAGTTGCGGCCACGCTGTAGAGCAGAGACCTCCCCACCACGTGGTGTCTGCCAGGGAGACACCCAAACCCCAGGCCAGGCAGTGCAGAAAGCATATGCAAATCCAAGCCATTAATCACGGGAATCCCGGGCTCTCTCCCTCAGCGATGCGGTCTGATTTAAGCGGCGCTCTCGCGACGACCCTCTGCTTCAGCTTCCCCACGCGCACCCGTCGCCGGAGCCCATTTTGCGGGCACTGGTTTTTATCGGTGGGACCGCAAGGCCCCCCTGCGTGGCGAACGACTGCGGGGTTTATGTTGCATACATATGACCTTGGGTAACGGAGACTTGGAGGAGGCAGGCCGGCGGCGCGGCCAGAGCCGGGATCTGCAGTGGGTGAGAGTCATGAGCCTCCATCCGAGGCAATCATTTAATGTATCACTCGCAGTGCTGGATTGCCACTGTCGCACACTGCATTGTCTCCAGCCTCGCTGTACCGTGAATGATAAACTAGCAAATATTCTTCACTGCCATGTCCTGCTCTCATCCTTCATCCCCTCCTCCCTGCTATCTCACACTAGGAAAAAAAATAAATAAATAAAGTAGTAGTGCATTCTAACACACACATGCGCACACACATAACAAAGTGCGTAATGACACATGGGATATCGTATATGCGTTTGGGTCCGCGGCACTGGCTCCAGGGGAAGAATATCACATCAGAAGAGAGGCAGAGCTCATGCTGGCTTTCCGATAATAAGCATGACCATTTGGTATGCGCGGCAGCTCCGTAAAACAGGCGGCCTACATCCTTTCAGGTACATTTAACATCTGACCATTATTAGATAGGAAATATCCCATTTACTAATGTGAAGCCTAGTCGGCTTCCGAAAGACGAAGGATAATAGTCTGAAAAAGAGTGTGAATGTGAGAGGTACGTATTCCACATAAATGTGGCTCCTGAAGGGATCGACAGCCATGTTGAGAGGAGGACTCGTTAAAACCAGATCATCGGCCTCCATTAGAGTGAGAAGCTCCGAGCAGTTCTGGAGGTTCTCATCACGGATGGTGAGGAAGGCCCCAGAGTGCCGCTGCTCTTAAGGGACGTGTCACTCCTCAAGGTGAGAGTGTTCTGCGGGGGAACACAATTACTCACCACAATGAATATACATGCAGAACCCCAGCTAGCTGGAGCTGACCCAAACCATACGTCTTTACAATACTGTGGGGGGCAGGGGGTTCTGTCTTTATCGGGGAAGGAAAATGCTGACAGAGACGGGTTGGTTTTGCCGTGCTTGACCTTCATTTAAAACTCCAGTATGGCAGGTATATCATATATGGCTCTAAATATCTTTAGGGTCCAGTGCAATAGATGAATTGGGGGGAAAAAAAAACATTATATGTCACATCAGGTCCTGGAGAAAGCTGTATGGAAGGAAGATGAACTCTGCAAAATCAAAGGGCAGATTTATGGGTGAAATTTACTTCCTGATGGGTCATCTATTACTGAAGAAAGAACAATCATAGAGAGTCATTTCACAACGTGGGTGACCATAACCTCATTTAAGACTTTTAATTCAACGTATCAGTTCCATGAATTAAGATCATTTGGAAATATCTGTATATTGTACATTTTATATAAGGTGCGATATGACAATTGAATCTAAAGCATATATGGTACCTTCGGTGAGTAGCCTTACCACTACACAGATTAGCACAAGCGTGGGTCAGAAAATCCCAGTACAATTAAGAAACACATTGCTTTTATGAGACCAATCAATCTGTTTCTGTTATGCAGGTTCCATATTTAGTATTTATCTCTTGAGCACATTAATCACATGTAATCAAGTTTTAATTACACAAGTGAATGATGAAATTTGCAAACAGATTGCACGTCTGAAATTCATTAGCTGTTCGGGAGCGAGATCAAGCTACATGAAGAAATATGTTCGAGTGAGTGACAAAATCCATCATGGCTATCGCGGTCATATTTGGAAAAGGGCGATGCAAGCGACCTGTCGGCCAGGTGCCCGATTAATACGGATTCCCCATAATTGCCGCGCATAGGGGATTAGAGATTTAAATTACGCATGTGTGGGTAGCTTTACTGAATCGGCAAATGTGGCAGAGCTTCGATAAAAAGGGGGTGGGGCTAACCCAGAGTGAGATTTATAATGTGACATGAGAAATCGCCTAAATTAATTTTCCCGTATTCAGCTGACGCGCCACCGCCTCCCCCCTGTCCCCATCCCCCCCATTGGGCGTTACGTGTCTTATCTAGCTACTGCTGACAAAGGTTTCACAACTGAATGAAAAATGCGTCCCAGCGCCACAGAGAACCCCGGAAAGATCCGCGTCGCTCACCAGCTCCGCTATACTCCTGTCCGCGAAGGAGCTTAATAATCGATTGCGTAGCAGCAGGCGACGAGCGGCCTTCCTCCCAGCCGTCGCTGAATATTCCTTCTGATTAGCCTGCAGCTGGCCTGAGGAGACTGACATTCCCCCTGCACTGACATTTACAGTTTTGTTAAGGTTTTCCTGGTTTTATTGTGTGCCTCCCCAGAACCCTGCCGCCTCTTCTTGTGTGAGGTGTTTTTCTATGGGTGCCATGTGGTGCCAGGCGATGTGACTGGCTTGACTTTCATTTGTGGAGGGGTCCTGACAGAGCCAGAGCCACTACAATTAGCTGACCTGTCAGTGTTCTCATTGTCCTGCCCTCTCCAGCCACAAGAGTCACCCTTTCAATAGTGTTTCAATAGTGATTTGAGCTTTTCCCCGTAAGCCGACCCTAGGCTATATCACTGCTTGTTCACTGTGCCTTGACGCGATATTCTTTGTTTTTATACCAGCAGAATGCTTGGATGTGGAGGATTCTTCAGAGCAGACCCTACAAACAAGCATTGCAAAGGCAACCCTCAGCCTACCAACCAGTCATGGGACCAGTGTGTTTTGCATGAACGTTACCCTCTTGGTAGCCCATTACTGGAACCATTGCATTCATAACTAAAGGAAATATATGCATTTTATAAAGCTGAAACGTGCTACCATCATCGAGTGAATGCAGCTATTTGTAAAAATACTATTTAGTGACTCGTAGCTGCCCTTTGCATAAAGACGCTCCCCGGGTTACGATGGTCCATGTTACGTGTTATTTCGACTCCACGATGTCTATGATTATTCAATAAATAACATGAGATACTCGACACTTAATTATAAAATAGGGTTTGTGTTAATGATTTGGCCCAACTGTAGGCTAATGCAAGTGTTCTAAGTATGTTTAAGGTAGGGTTAGGGTTAGGGTATGTGTAATATAGCGGCATGGCGAAGGCAGGAAGAGGTGATTATCCACTAGCGGCTTCAAGACAATGGGGGTTTATTGGGGAAAACGGAACACACTGGGGTTAACTATAAAACAAAAGTACCACGATGGGTCAGAATGAAACAAGGGAACAAACACTGATTAACAATTAAAGAAACCATAACTTAACACAACTGGAGAGCAGGACTAGGGAAACCAAGCAGAACAACATTCTGCACTGGCCTCTAATACACAGACATACAGCTACATTCATAATGGTAGACTGAGGAGCAGGACAAAGGCAGGCAATTAAATACACGAATAATGAGAACTAACAAAAGGCAGGTGTGAGTCATCAAGACAATTAACCAACGAGCACAGTGCAGGGGAACAGGCCATAGGTAGAGAAACTTAACTAACAATTAACATGCAGAGAAGCTGGGGAACTTTAAATAGCAAAACTAGGAAACATAAACTACATGCTGGGAAATAAACTCTAAGAATAATGACACACAACAGAGGGCTAACGCTAGGAAGCAGAACAGAATTAAGACGGACATAAACAGGATAAACTACAACGGAACAAAAGTAAAACATTAGCAAAACAGGTGACGCAGGCCTCGAACCCATGCATGCAGGGTTTCAGCCTTGGTGCCAAACGCTCAATCCACTGAGCTATGTGGCAGCAGTCCAGGAAGCAAGGACAACACACCAGGGGCTAGTAGGGAGACAGAGGGAACGGGAGGGTCAGCAACACCTGCTGGCCAAACGGGGACTCAACACACATTCTGTTTACACATACACGGCTTTTAGTCACTCTCAATGTACTTAAACAGAACGGACATACTACAAACACAAGTTTACGAAAAGCAATGAAGTGCAGGATGTACAGTAGAGACTTAAGCCAATGGGCCATAGTGCATGTTGTATATGTTGGTTACCATATATACATGAGGTACAGTGGATGCTGGTGACAACAGGATTATTGCACATTGTCTTTGACACTGTCTGACTGCTATAAGTATTCATCAGAGCGACGGCCTGTGGAAAGAAACTGTTCAGATACTTCGTCCGGATGCCACTAGTCATATAACATGTTGACGGTTGACTCAAAATTCCTAATTGCACATCCTAATTTAGACAGCTTGCAGCAAAAAGAAACAGCACTTGGCCCTTTACCATGATGATAATTTGAATGCACAGTTCATTGTTAATACAGAGAGAAAGTCAAAAACATTACACATATGAACTCTCTGCGATGGGTCAGCAAATGAGAGATTGGTGTATATTAGGAGGGACATTTCCCTGTGATGGGAAAACGGGGATGGAAAGGGGATTTCATTAGCTTCCTCGGGGTAATTTGGGATGGGACAGCACAGCGGACATGCAAATAAGCCGTTTCAGCTCTAACAAAAGACAGAAGGGCCAGGACACTACAAGAGCCAGCACATAACTCCAGTCTCTCTTGCTGGTCTTCCATAAAAAGGGCTGCTTTTTATCCTCAACAATTAATTGATTATGGATTGGAGGGTTCTGTCAACTGACCTCACCGCTCCTCTGGAACATCCCTGTTCTCCCCCTCACCACGCACAAGGCTAGCTACAGCATCTGGGCTACCCAGAACATGAGGTAATCTTGTACAATCATTTGCATCATCTTTGACCTGCAGAGGCTGAAATCCATTCAGTGAACTCCAGCCCAAAGCCTCTTTATATAAAATGTCCCAATATTTCCATCTGCCTCATATATCTCACATCACATGTTATGCATAGAGGTCTGCAGTATAAAAACTACACTCACATCATTATTACACAACCGTAACATATAATGTAATTACCAAACCGTGCAAGCATGCCTTTATTGCACAGGCATAAAGGGTGCAATTCCCAAATGCGACACAGCACTGTGGCAGTCGATGGAGTTCAGCGCAGTTCGAAGGAGTTCAATGCAGTTTGTTGGACCTCAACGCTGCTGCAGGAACACAGTACTCTGGGGAATCCGACCCGTGGTCAACAGCGGTCAGGATGTTGTTTTGCAACATTAAATTAAATTATTCTTTCATCTTTGCACACCAGAAAAAATACAAAATGCCTAAATGCATCAAGGCAGTTCATTTTCCAGGCTCCAGTGCGTGCAAAATGAAATTGCATGATTGCTCACACTAAACGCGCACACACACACTCAAAGAGACGGGTATCCCAGTTTGTGCTGAGTCTTCACTAGTCGTGGACCCTGACTCTGAAAAGGCCGCTCTGCCCCGCCACCTTCCTACTGCAGCATCTAGAGAGGCTCAGACGCCACTTTGAAACACGACAAAACACTGATGACAGGCTTACATCCCATAATTGCCCCGCATTTTAGACTGCAGACCGTTTGAAGTGGCTATTAGTGAAAATCAAAGCTTCGGTGTGCCCTCTTCCGTCTGCCCTTCTACGATATTCATAAACGATTTGAGGCTTTTGTCTTTTGCCTGAAAAAATAAATCAACAAGCCATTTATTTGGAGTGATTTCGTCTCTTGTCAGGTACATTTTCATCAGCATCATCTATCATTAATGGGAGGCCGGTCCTTTTATTTCCGTGCCATTTGTCAGTCTTTTCAGATATCTCTGTTTCATTATTGAAGATGCCAGGGCGCTAACGTAAATAAGTTGCAGTCCAGGCGATCTGATTCTTTTTCAGATTCTCTTGGATGTGTTTGAAATAACCGCGAGCGGCTCTTAATTTCGGCTGCCGTTTCATCCTCCTCCGTAGGTGTCTGTTTTATGGCTAAAGGTCAGGCTCATTTGTGTGCCGCAACAAAGGCAAACCTTAAGGTTAGCGGCGGTTTCGAAGGGCTGTGGTCTCCAAACGGCCGCGGACGAGGGGGCAGAGAGACGGCCGCAACGGCGGGGGGAGCAAAGCCGACCTTTCCACTGACCGACTCGCTACGGACGACAACCAGTCACGAGTTACCACTTGCTCCGTCAAACCATCAGAGCTGCTGTGTTGCCATTAACATCGACTACACTCTCTTTATGAATATAAAGATATATTGCATATCAGTATTCAGAACTTTAGGCACAAGTGGAGTCTTTAAATCTACATACAAGATTTCACGGAGCTATTTAATTAAATGTACCTCATAAATTTTAATGAATACATTATGCTTTAAAGGAAGATGTTTACCTCATGATTCTTTCTATTGCACAAATATTATGATGTGGTATCTTTATGAAGCAAATTAAGAATTATGTGGCAAACTAATCAAGATGGCTTTTTTGTTATATATTTCTCCGTTCAGATATTTTCTGGGAAGCTTGCACATAGAAAATGAACTCTCGACTCTCCTCAAATCATGCCACGTACGCCGCAAACTCGTGGCTAAGCAAACCCTTATCCACTAACTCAGTTAATGACTTCTTACAAACAGGCCATTCAAAAAACATAATAGAACTTCTGACAGTACTTCTCTTCATAAGCGCGTCTCACTGTTAAAATATGCAGGGCTGCACTTCAAAAACATGCTGGCCAAGCATAAACCTGCAAAGGATTTTTGAGTAATTTCCTTTTGAAACAAACCGGCATTGTGTTCAGCTCTGCTATATAATTCCATGATTTATTTATTCATATTAACAAGCATTTGCTTCTTTTTTAAGGAAGGGTGCATTTACTGACATTTTGATGATGTGTATTTTGTTCTAAAAATTCATTAGCATAATGCATTCTTTTTTAATCATTACACCATCCATCCATCATCTTCCAGTTCAACTTCCAAATAGACAGACAAACAGATAGATACTTTATTTACCACAAGCTGGAAATCCTGGAAAGGTTACTTAACCTAAGATGAGTAGAAGTCTGATTCTCCACACAGACGGAGCCGTGGGTGAAATATTGCTTATGCTGGGGGCCTGAAGTCTATCTACCCACAGGACATAAGGCAGGGGACCCCCTGGACAGGACGCCACTGTCAACGCACATGTGCATGGCTAATTCAGAAATATTACACCAACCAGTTTCACCAAATAATTATTTTAATATTTTAATAAATTTGATACTGTTTGATTTGAAACCTTGAAAGTGCTTCTTTACACATTATGTCTTACTGACTACAACAACCGGGAGTTTCTCATCCTGTCAAATATGACAGAGATATAAAAAGTACCATGTATTCTGATTACCATTGTCTGCTAATCCTGTTTTGTAGAAAAGCTTCACGGAAGGATGATTTACTGACCGTAGGCTTATGCACCTGTAGTGAGTGTATTTTGGTTGGACGTAAAGTCATTTGTGGCTCTGTTAGATGTTTTAAAGGGGAAAGTCTGGCCATATGTCAAGCAGGACATCTGGAGGAGACTTTCTCTTCAACATCAGAGGGGAACGGGAAATGCATGCCTAGCTAAAACCATTTCATCAGAAAACAGCGGCGGAATTATTACATCTCACTTGTCACATTAAAAGCAGTGTCAATAAACAGAGGAAACCGATTGCTTTGAAAGCAAAGACTTCTGATGGGAAACCAAGTTTTATGTGAGTAAATGTTATTTCACTCAACATATTTCACATTCAAAGCAATGCATTATTTGTAGATTGTTTTTTTTTCTGAAATCAGGGTTAAGCAGTTGCTGATAAACTCCTCTCACATTTCAAAGTTGCTGAAGGAACAGATTTGAAAAACGTTAAGTTCAATTTTCCATATTGCATAAGAAAAGAATTACTTAGAGTTACTTTTACCAATATAATTATCCAAAATGACCTTACCCAAATTAAGTAAGGCCAAATCCAGGCCTGCATATTATTATCAGTCTTTTCAAAACCTCATGTCTGTACTTGTAATGCTGAATTTCTCTGTTGGCTAAAATCCACTTGTTTCTTGTCATAAAATACTGCATTTGATCGAGTACAAGTTAACACACTACAGCAAACACTAATTATATTACACTCAAGGAATTTTTGGGAGGTACAAACATTGAAGTTGGTTTTGCTGTAGGGTCTTCTGTTGTTTTCTGTTAAATGTCTCCCCCTGCTTGTTTGACATAGGGTGTTTTACTTAGTTCTGAAACTATTATGATTGTATTAAATCCATTTGCCAGTGCGCTACAAAAGTATGATTTTAAAATTGCACTGCCAAGAAAGTGACTCAGTTTCATGTGTTGAATCATACATTCTTCCATTTTCCATAACCGCTTACGCAGTACTGTGTCTGCCTGAGGCCTGTCCCAGGAATGACAGGATACACAGCAGGGGGACCGGGGATGGGATGCCAGGCCACTGCAGGGCACACACACACATCAGGTATCCAAATACCTTTGTAGGGACTGTCCATTCATTTCTATGGGCATGACCCTAATTCCAAATAGGAAAACCCTAACCCCTACCCAGTTCTAACCTTAACCAAAGTAACCAAATAATAAAATGCTTTAAGTTATTTTAGTATTTTGATTACATTCACAGACTGAGATTTATATTTTGGGGACCTGAAAAATGTCCCTACAAACTGAAAAGTATTTGGTCCCCACAATGTGGTAAAAACAAAGCCAGCCACCCACCCACGCATGCACCCAGATACAGACACAGAATACATACCCATATCTCTGTGGGGACCTTCCATTCATTTCTATGGACATGACCTTAATCCTAACTGTGATAACCCTAAACCTAACTTCAACCTTAAGTAACCAACCAAAATACAACACTTGTGGTTATTTTAGTTATTTGGTCGCATTAAATGGTTTTAATAAAACTGAGTTTCCCCTTGTGGGAACTGGAAAATGTCCCCACAAAAAACAAAACAATGGGTTTTTATCACATTAAGGGGACATTTGGTCCGATGACCACAAACACACACACGCACGCACACACACATACACACAATTTAGAGACACCAACTCACTTAAACAACACGAGAGTAAGTATAAGATGCAGAGAAATAAAATCCACAACTGTGGAGGCTTGATGCTAATCACCATCCTATCCTGTATTAGCTGATGAAGTAAATCAATTAACGAGTTTAATTAAAACTTAGATAGATGACTACATATTATGGCTGCCCACCCATTATCCCAGGTCTAAGGGACACATATGTACAAGTAAGGTCCTGGGTAATATTATGTATCAAACAGATACAAGTAGCATTAAGAGGTAACTTAGCTTCCACAAGCTTTACATTGCTAAGAAGATAAAGTCAGATAATGGATTTGACCTTGATTGCTTTCACTGCTCCTCTCGGTCTGCTGTGGGACCGCTCACGTGTGCGTGATGGAAGTGTCTCTCCGAGTATTATTCATTGCCCCAACCCCCCGATTTTTTTCCAGGGACGTGCCGGCTTTCTTGGTACCCTGGGGGATATATAAACCCAGGCCCTGCTCTGTCATTCAGTGATCAAACAATTGTAGGCTCTTTCCTAGCGGGGCAGGTATCCGTAATGTGCTGTGCCGACAGTCAGCTGCTCCACACTCGCCGGGAGGTACAGTAGTACGATGACGGTAATAAAACGTGTCCCACAACTGCAGGTGGTGCCTGACATTTTTTTTTTGTTGAACTATAGTCATACTTTCAAATTCTCTCTCAGAAAAGAACGGTGGAGCAGAAAATGAAATGGGGATGAAAATGTTTGGACAGATGTACCACACGGGCTCAATCTGCAACCTATCTTAAAAAAATAAACAGTGAATCTCCAAGTCAATATGTGCCCTTCATTATTTGGTGGGTGTCACAGTGAGCACGAGAATTGAGGATGGGAAAAAATGCTGAGAAAGGGAAAGCACTGCCATTTGAATCTCCAGCGTGGTGTACTCTGCATTAAGAGTATGTACAATGCTCCATTTGTTTTGCTGAGCATGCCCAAAGCTATGTATATTTCACAGAGTATTCACAGAGTATTCACAGTGCTCCATTTTCTTCTCGGAATGTGTGCAGTGCTGTTTTCTTCAGAGTATGTGCAGTAATCTTTTTCTTTTACAGAGAATGGCCAAAGCTCTGTTTGTTTGTCACAGTATTTGTAGCGGTCCGTTTTAGGATTAGGATTGACTTTATTGATCCCAGGGGGAAATCCTCACCATGTCTACTCAGTATGTGCAGTGCTGTTTGTTACACTGAGTATGCCCAGAGTTCTGTTGATTTCACAGAGTATGTTAGTGCTCTGTCTGTTTCACCGAGTATGCAGAGAGGTCTGTTTTTTTCACAGAGTATGTGACTGTTGTTTGTTTCACTGAATGCGACCAGAGTTCTGATTGTTCTATCAAGTATTCCCAGAGATCTGTTTGTTTCATAGAGCATGTTAGTACTCTGTTTGCTTCTTTATCCCCTTTCCTTCTGGCAGAGGTATCGAGCAAATGACTACTTCAAGGTCAGGCTTCATTTTCCTGTGTGAAGTATAGATTAAATCACTGTACTCACTGTGACTGACCTAAAGGAAGCTCCTTTATTTTATCACTCAATGACCAATTACAGGACACGTTGCCCATCGACTAATCTATTAGTGTGTTCAAAGATCGTTTCTATATATTGTTGGTTAAGGCTATGTTTCCAATGCAGAAAGAATATGAATGTAACCAAAATTCATGGAAAATGGACAATAATCCCCCCCTTAAAACTCATGATATATGTAAATTGCAATCCTCTATATAAATGACTTAACCCAATCGTTATTATAATTCACACTTTAATAAATGTGAGTCGATATAAATAGAGTAACTAGGACTTCCTAATGTCTCTTCTTATATGTGATAAAGTGGTTCATACAAACATAAAGCCTTACACAAGACTGATATGGTGCATAATTCATAATCATAATTATTGTAATGGTCCTTGTGGGGGAACTGTAACGCATATGTCATGCTTGAGAACCTGAATATCAGGTGGAATAATGTGCATGAATATGAACAAGCAATTAATAGTAACGCTACTATTATTATTCATTTACTGCTTTTATACAAAATGCATTCTATACATAGCTGACAGCTGTATACTTAGAAGGCTGGATATTTCCCCAAAGCAATTCTGCATTCTCTAGAGTACAACAGCAGGGTTAGGGGGACTTGAAGTCTAGTTTTGCAGCCACTCTGCTTCCTGCTGTCCAACCTGACTAGGCTAAAATCCAAAATCCCGTAAGAGAAATACTGCTTTTTCGAGTCCGGCTGACTTTTAAAGAGGACTCCTAAATACCCGTATGCAGCTGCAAACCAAACCAGCTCTCTCTGCACTTGTAGCTTGCCACTTAAAAACAACGAGCAGTGACAAGACTGTACAGTATTTCCCGCTAAAAGTTTAGCATTGCAAATGATCTGACCCTAAAGGTCGTTTCAAATGGACTCACAGGACTAGGAACCTTTTACATGTGAAAGACTTCACCTGAGTTTATTACTGACAATCCACACTGGAATCCATCCCATCCCCAGTCCAAGCAATCATTCCTGGCACTTTTATCATGAGCTATCTTTACTCAGAACCTCGCGAACACACATGTCACCGTATCACCTTGTCACTTACCTGGTAATTCAGCATCTCAGGCAGTTGTTTAATTTCCAGCTCTGCTCCCAGCTTATCTACTGCAGAGTGAAGTGATAGAAATCAGCCCACACTACAGTTTTCCCTGAGCAATAAATAACACACATCTATAGACATGCTCATGCAAACACGTACAAACTCAATAAAAACTTGCCCACTGAACCAAAGTGGGAAACATATTGACAGCACACATTTATACATTTACCCAGGATATTGACATATCTTTCTATGTTAGCATGTAAATAAACAATGTTTCTATTCATGAAATCTATTATTTCCGCATTTGTAAACTGTCCATCGGGATTAAATTTTGCTGTTCTAAATCTCCTAAAGTATTTGCCTAAACCTGTCTTTAAAGGCATACATAATGTGCATTGTAGTGGTATGTTTCCATGTCAGCAAAAGCTCTTAATTTTTTTAAATGACTGACTGATCCAATAAACATGCCTTCAGTTCAGTGGCCAGAACAAAAGGAGGCACATAAAACGTGCCTCATGCGTATCACCTGAAGCATATTACAAAGTTACAATGTTACAAAGTTACAATTCTGAGTTTCGTACAGAGATTTTGAAGTTGCCGGGGAATCCCCATGAAACGGTGACCTTCAGAGTGCTTCCTGAGAGGCATAACACTACCTTAAGTAGAAGTAGAAAAAGCTCTGCATGTATTGTCCCATCTTTCCCTGATGTAGTGTAATGCTGGCCAGAGCCGTGCTGACATTTCACTTCACTTTTACATATTCATCGCACTCCAAAGCACAGCACTGCGCCAGTGGTTTCATCCCACCCAAAGCCCCCAAAAAGGGCATCTCCCCTCCCCTGTAGAAATCCCTGCCCTAAAACTGGTCAGAGTAGTGCTGTGAGATCGTCCCTTTGGAAGTGAAGTCACCCTGGAAGCGTGAATGACAATTATTTCGAGGAACACAATGCATCATCATCTGCACGGCTGTGGGGACCATGGGCAAAGACCGAGTGGTTGGTTAGATGAACTGCTTCGATTTCCCATCAATCAAATTACAGTTTATTGTGGGCCAGGGTTACCCCAGGCTATACCAACCCAGAAACCGTCAGCGGGAAGGCAGCACCTTTTCACATCCTACCATGCCACAGCTGAGGTCATTAAAAAAAGGATGTCCAATCACTGTCAGATGTAATACTGCATGATTTAGCGAGAGCTCTTGCTGACGTGCCGCTTTGCCATCCCAGGCTGGTCACGTGATCCGCAGCCCCATGTCTAATGATTTCTCTGACTGTCGCCCTAAATTATTTGCACTTTTATCAGAATTGACCTTTTCTAAATAATGTCATGTGACATACAGCTCGATATATATTGTAAATCATGCTTTAGAGCAATCAGGGTGGTAGCGAGTGCGGTGGAAATAATTGCGCAATATATGCTTTTAAAGAAACCTGCAGCAAGAAAGTATTGATTAATTTCTTCATTTTAGTCACAGTTGAACCATTTCTGTCTAACATTTACCTTAAATGCCCAATTCCGTCAGACTCCTGCAGTCAGTCAGGAACATGTTTAGTGAATTCCGACAGTGCCTGTACAAAGTCAAATCAGAGTCTTGGCAAATCGTGCTTGCCTTCCCGTTACAGCTTCCCACTTTCTGGCATCTCTCACATAGCCTGATAACTTCTGTTTAACTATACAACCAGGTTTCACCTTGCAATAACAAAAAGGAAGTGCCCCATTACCCAGTATTCCCTAAAAATGAAACAAAATAACTCTGGATGCAATTACTGCTTTTATGTGCTTTTATAAGCATATGCCTATGCTTATGATTAAATTAGTTATTTCAACAGTTCAATTTTCCCACAAAGAAGGCATAAACTCATTAATAATGCAGTATAATACTTAAATATTAATGAACAGGGTACAAACATGAAGTGTAATTTTTCTTCTGAAAAATGAAAGCATAATCGCGAAATACAAGTCTGAATCTGACAACAGAAATATTTAAACAGCAAATTGTAAATCAATGGCTTAATCAGAGTCAGAGTATTACTGGATATCAGCCAGGATCTGGTGCTTCATGAGCTGCGTGCTGCAGTGATACGGCTGAGTCACATGACAAGTGAACACGCCCCCTTTGTATTCCACAGGAAGTAGCACGTACTTCACAAGGTCCTCTGTACAGATAGACCAACATCTAGTTCGCCTAATAGCTTTCCACATTGTTCCACCAAACTTCTTGTGACTGGCATCTGTTTCCAGGAAAAATATCCATTTTACAGGCAACTGTCAAACTGCTGATGCCAGTCAAGGCACCATATACTAAAAAAAGAAACCAAAAAGCAGATGTAGGTGTTTATTATCTGCAGGCTATTACGCTTCTGTTATTTCCCAGAAGTGAGAAGACAAGCCATTCTTTAGTTCATAAGAAAAGACTAAGAAAAAAGTGACATAAAGGGTTTTTCCTCCAATACCAGTATTTCAAAACATCGAAATTGCAGGCCAAAATGAAAAGGTAAGGCTTTTAGCAAGGGAAAGGCAATTTTCTCTGAGTTTTCTTTGAATTTTCATGACGCGCTCATTCATTCAGGCAGAAAATATAGTTCTTTCTAATTACACATCGCTGGAATGTATGTAACAGGACCTGAATTACATACAGCCACCATCAGCCATCTCTCTCCTCGTTTCTGTCTCATAAGTACCAAGATGTTTGCTCTTCCCCCCCCACGGACACTGCAATCTGCAGAGCTTCGTTATTGTGCACACAAAGGTAAATTTTACTTCCGTTCCTGGTTATTCAATTAAAACCAGTTGATGAATGCAAACGCAGTTTGGTTTTCCAGGTAACGCAGAGATATATCCGCTCAGCCGAAAGCAGTTCAGGCGGAAACGCCAGAGCGAAAGTGAGGCACTTAATGTCTGAAATAACTGTTAATTCTCGATACCGCGGCTTTTTCCTCCCTCCTCCCAGCGAAACCACATTTGCATCTCCGCATATGAATGAGTTCCTTTGTACGAGCTCACATAATTAGATCCTGTCAGCGGTCCTTGGTGAAATTCTCGAATGTTTGCCGTTTTTGTTAAAAGGAGTCATTGTATTCCGACTGTTACCGTTAATTATTTTGGGAAAAACCAGGAGGAAGCTTATTCCATGGCTCAGTCTGCTGCCCGATTCGCCGCCGGGTCCCGCCGCGCTCTCTGTGAGCCGCCCTCTTTGTCTTCCCTTTGAAATTTGCTAAATCTTACAAGGAATCAATACTTAATTGATTATTCACTTTTCCGCAGCTTCAGACTGCCTTCCCCGCTGCGTACCGGCTCGCAGTCCCCCTCTCATTTCCAGCAGAGCAGGCAGCATGGAGGTGGTACGTCCCACAGTGTACGCCATCCCGTCGAACTGGCGCTCGAGAGAGCCACCTGGGCCGTGGCACGCAAGCTGGAGTTCCCCATGCATCCGGGATCCATCAGGTAATGGCCGAGATGACGAGAGTCGATAAAGTGAGAGAGCCATAAAAGAGGAAAGCCGATGGCATGAGGAGGGACGGAAATACCCACGCGCCGGCCGACTGCAGGACCCGTCCCGTCTTGAGCTTGGCCTCCAAGGCGACGGTGAGCAGGAAGCAGTGCCCGCAGTGCCAGCACGAGCCGGAGAGGGAGCGAGGCGCACGCAGGCGGCGGACGTGTGGCGCCGAGCGCAGATGCCAGGCACGTGCCGCGTGCTACGAAATGTAGGACAGAACGGAGCGGCGAGCGGGAATGGGGCGGGGGCGGGGTGATGATGGGGGAGGGGTAGAGAGACAGATGGCAGGGCTGGCCACGCGCCAAGGCCGGGCGGAATGAATTACAGCACCCGGCGACTGCGCCCCCATTGATCCTGCCACTTGTTGTCACATGGTGGTGGTGGTAGTGGTAGTGATGGGGGGGGGGGTCCCTGTCAGAACGCCCGGGGCACAGCTTGGGGGTGGTCCTCACGCGACGACTCTTCCCGAAGTCGCGTGGCAGTGTGATATGGGCCCGCGGCTGTCGCCATGCTTGCGTGCTGATGGCTGGTTCACAGGGAGGTGGGGCGTGTTGCTATACGTGGGCCCATGGCTCCCGTTTGGGTAAAGACAAGTAGGGGGGGGGGCCGCCACTCAGGACGGCAGTTATGCTCTGCATACTAATATATGCAGAGTAGGCGACTCCCCCCCCTTCTTGTCCGCAGGTTTCTGAAATGAAGTCTTCGGGAGAGACGGCATTGTGAAAGAGGGAAGGCAGGACGTGCCCTGGCACTGCGGAAATGACATGTTGGGGGGGGGTCGGACATGCCGAAGGACACAGAGACGCCGCGCTCAGACGTGAAGGAAACTTACCCTGGCCGTCGCTCCTGCTTTTTCCATATTTTTTTTTTTTAATAGGCATTCAAAGTCCGAGCAGAACGTTCAATGCATGGCTCACACTCTGGATAAAGGGAGCCATTATGGGATGCCCTGGGGGAACGGGGAGGGGGGTCTCGGAAATCAAATTCAGTGTTTGAAGTAGAACAATTTGAGTTACATTACAGAAGAAGGTAATCTGAATTGCCAATGAGGCGAAGCGAATTTGCATATTAATTACAGCCGGGGCAGTCTTAGGTCTGTAGGCTGATGCTGATGGACGTGAAGTCTTGGCTTTGCCGAGAGACTACCCTGCTAATCAAGTGCAGACTTTGTGCCAGAGCTAGCTTTTCAGAAAGCAAAGGTTTTCGCGCTTAGGAAACGGCACATCCAATATTTAAATTATCGACTGATATTGCCTTCGTTTGGACACCTCGTTAGGGGAAGCACAGGGCGAGCTCTAATTTCATAACAGATTGTTTCGCGAGTCGCAGTGCGGTTGTGAGGCTGCCCTGTAATTCATCTCTCTTAGTATAACCTGGACATTAAAATGCAATTAGTGCCGTGAAATAACGTTGCAAGTGACCGGCTCTGTGGATTTCTCCTCATTTAAAAAAAGCGGATGGTAAAACACAGCCCATAAAAGGTAGGTTTTTAACAGCAAAAAAAAAAAACAGTGTCCATTGCATGGTATGTCTGTAGGTCTGCTCACAATTTAAATGAAAATTAAAAAAAAAACATGGGCCAATGTGTTTCTTAGCGTTTTTGGTAAAGAACGACTGAATGATTTCTTTATGATTAATATTTCATGTACTTTATTATTCTTTGTGATGGAAACATTGTAATGTAAATATCATGTAATAGTATAATGAATGTCAATTAGCCATTAATAACGGCACAATAAACGGCTGACAGCTGCCACCAAAGGGGGACACTGCAAAGTATACAGAATAAATCTTATATATACAGAATAATTCTTTTACATACATGCACCTGCACTGCTATGATAAATACTATCATCGTGACTCATTATATCAATGCAAATGTATATTTATATAAACACAAAAATCACTAATATTATAAGAACAACAACAACAAAACAATAGCAACAACAACAATAATAAATGCATTTAAACTGTGACCCTATACAGAAGATGGATGGATATATGTAAAGAATTCAGAAATTATTTAATTGTGAGTATACTGTATATGTATATGTTTAGGTATGTATGTTTATGCGTATATCACACACAGATAAGACACTGCACATAATGTATTCATCGTATATTGGGAAGCTGTCAAAGAGGTTTCTACCTGACCTACACAGAAATGACAGTCTGTATGTGTACACACACACACACAGCTTAACATATGTGCATATCTCATAGGAATGCGCAACACGACACGTGTCCATATTATGCGTAATTATCTCACGTATATGTACTCGTCAGGTGTCGTGCGGGAAGCGCCTCCTAGCCGACCATCATTAGTCTAATGGCTTTTTGTTTTTTCAGAGGTCATTAGGGAGGATATTAATTCTGCCTTCTGTTATTGTACCCGTGAAAAGGCGGCCCCCACAGCCACCGTGTCACATGCACTTCACACACAGAGTGCGCTGACATACCTTTTTAAATGCATCTCAGTATGCAGATCACTTCCAGAATGGAAAACACTATTTATGAGCTCCATATAGCATACATATCATTATTATTATTATCATCATCCGTTCTGGGAAATTGCATTAGCAAGTGCCGGCAATCATTAAATCGTCTGATTTATGAACATATCTATAATTCAAAGTGTGCCCTTTAGGTAAAAGGTTGTAAAATTTGTTTTAGTAGATTAATTAATCTGTCCACGTAAGTCATTCATCAGAACTTGGTAACGGATCTGTGTGTCCATCAATAGTGAAAAGGTTACCTAAGGGTACTGAGCAGTGAGAATGGTATATAGCAGGAGTTAAATCTCAGTGAAAGAAACTCATCATTGCATAGTAACACCTGCTTATTTACATTTTAAAAACCCTTGAATGGATTTCTTTCCTGTTCCTTTACGCTTCGGGGGCCTTAGAGTACACGCCCTTGTTTGATTCACTGTAGAATTAAAAAGCAAACGTTCACTAATTCTTCCATTTATTCAGGACCAAGTATCCCATACCAGATTACGTTAAGTCTGGAACATTTCCTAGGTGGCACAAGGTACAGGGCAGGGGAACACCATGGATGGAATGCCAGTCTATGGCAGGGCATAAACACACACGTTCACATACAATGAGCGATTGCAAGAAGCCAATTAGATGCATGTTTTTGGACTGCAGGAGGATACCAGAGAACTTGGAGGAAACTCATACAAACAAGCAAGGCCGAAGAAGAAAGCAAAATAGTGCCCTACCCTTTGACAATAGGCACACCAGACTGAACATGTCAGCCTGAACTGATTTAAAAAACAACGTGAAATTTTCATCAAGTGCCAAGGCGTTCCCAGGGTGACGCAAAAGGTTTCAGAGTTCAAATGGATAATACTAGTGCTTTTGGTAACGAGGCTCAGCAAATGTAGGCCGCATGGATCTGCCGGTCCACTTTAAAAACCGAATCGTCTTTCAAAGAAGCAGTGTCCATGTCCCGTAGCCGCTACCCAGCGTTGTGAATGTGTTTGCTTTCAGTGCTATTTCTGAGTTTCCAGAGATGGTGACCAAGTGAGGACGATCCCTGCTCCGCTGAGGGAACCGGAAAGTTCTGCGGATTCGTGACACTGGAAATGTGAGGACTTTTATGATTACTTAAAGAACTATCAACACATGATTAGCTGATGATGCCACCATAGCACGTCTTTCTAATCACATGATATGTAGTATGTCTACAGCTAATGTAAAATTTATGGGAGAAATGTTTTACCTAGCTTTCAGATTTATTTGGGATGGAGTGCTGTTTATTGCTGGCAATACTCTTTATACATCTATCACTGAAAAACATCAACCCATCTTCCAAACTCTTATCCAGCGCATAATAGTGGTGAGCTTGGAGCCTATATCAGGAAAGACGGACAGGGAGACACCTGAGGGAGGAATGAGTACTGTAAAATCCTACTCAAGCATTCTACTTTACTTCCAAAAAATATTAACTCTGAATAGAGTAAAAGTTCTTCTTCTAGAAAATACAGAAGTTAGAGTAAATCAGTAGTTTGTTTAAAATTACTTTTAATTATGTTCACCCCATAATATTTTTATATAGTTCACACATAGTAATTAAACTACCTTTGCTTTTCATAAACGGAAAGAAAAATGCATCATGTGATGTAAAACGAGCACTAAACAATAAACTCAACATGTTTCACTGCAGTTTTACGTGCAAAATAAACAAACTGAAGAAAGAAAAAAGATCATAGTATCGGGCAGAAACTCATACAGCATTACAGTACTTGAAAATGTTCAAGCACATAGAAAATTATAGGAAATATGCACCAACATGTAAATAAACTGAAAATGACTTTCACCCTCAGCCACAAAAATCTGGTCCGTTCCCAAACTTACAGCAGGCTTCCAGCAACTTCACACCATGGGCCAAAAACATTCAGCCTTTGAATTCGCAAACTAAAGCTAACGTTACACTGCAGCGCCACAAGTGAAGCCAGCCGGTATCACGCACACAATAGAACTATTATAGCAGAGCACAAGTAACAGCGATAGCATTCGATAAGTTATTACTTAGCTAGCTAGCCAAGCCGGCTAAAATTTGACTGCAAATAAAACAGACTCTTTAACTTATTTAAGTGTTAATAGCTAAAAAAAAAAAAATCACCAGAGACTGAGAGCTTTTCAGGGTGTATAATGTTCACGGATGCCGAGCCTAACTAACCAGGCCGAAATTACATGATTAAGTCGTAAGATAAAAGACAAACTTACCTCTTCTCTATATGTTTCATCAAATTAGACAGACAATTCTTAAATGATATGTCAAGAGCCTTAGGAAGGTCGTGGTAACGCTGTTTCCCATCTTGGCTTTTAACCGGAAAAGACCTCGCAGCTGCGGCCATGGCGGTACTGGTTCCGCGGTATCGGAAGCTCCCGCCACAAGCTTCGGAACTAGTTAACTAGTTAACGGAACTCCGGTTAATCAACCTGCTACATGAACGCGCTGGTTCTAAGCGCGCTTTCATATGATTGGCTACGGAAAATTAACCGTCCAATCGCTGTTGACGTAGCCAAAAGAAGCTGAAAATATGAAATAAAATCCCAAATCTCAAGCAAAGACCCAATTCCGAACTATCATTACGAGTCACACTCATACTTAGTCGACCTCATAACAGGCCCTATGAACTTGGATTGAAGGAAATTTTAGTAAGAAAGATTTGAGACCCCTCGCCCCGCCTTTTTCAGTCGTCTTTACAGGAAAAAGGAAATGCGCTATGTTGCGATGTGACGAGATGGCTCCCTCAAAAACTGTATTGTCGTTTCTTTAATATAATAATAATAATAGTTAGAGTGGAAATCGCTTTTAGTGATCACGTCTGTGTGAGTGAAATTGGTCACTATATAAAGGGATGATCATTATGAACATTTTTTTCTTTATGTCTCAGGCAGATTAATCATTTAAATGACATTTATATATTTATAAATAGCGTCGCTATTTACTTAATTTTATTAACTCTTTCAAAATGAAGTACAGCTTTTTCAAATTACAGTACTGCACAAATTACTGAACGGTGTATAATTCAAATACACTATAATACAGTACGATACTGTACATAAAATATAGCTTATGATAGTTTCGCTGCTGCATGTTGTTGGCTCGTTTATGGCGGTTTATCAGAAGCTTCCATTTGTATTTGTCATTGAGAGAAAATTACTTTCCGTTTCCCGTCATGTTTGCTGTGCACGCAGCATTAGCCTCAGGTAGCTAGCCAGAAGCAGATGGGTTACTGCAAGGTAAGATATGTTTTTTTTTGCACTTAAAGTAAAAAATAATAATAATTAAGCCTTCCATAGTTTAAAAAATTTCCATATGTTGTCATGTACAAAAAAAAAAACCGAAATGAACACCGTAAGCGGACTGCTTGATTACTATATGCGAATTATTTAAACAGTATTTGTAAAGGAATGATTCTGTCCCAAGCTTTTTATAAGTGGTTGATAACCGTGCTCACTATAAGCCTGTTAAACTGTATAAAGAAAACCAAGTTGTTTATCCACAGCTAGAAAATGAGGTTTATGTGATTTTATAACACCCATCGAACAATCTGAAGTTTATACACATTTTGAGTTCATTTTATGCAACACACACAGAGTAGTTCCCCGTATCAGCGACAGGTATGTTCCAAGACCTACCGCGGATGACCGAAACCACGGATAATGGGAAACCATCCATGGACACCATATATAATGTAATATTCATATACATTATTGTCGTGCCTATTAATTTTAAAAAAATGTACTGGTAACTAATGAGAATTATAACATGCAACAAGCATACAATCTTTGCAAATATTTGTTTAAAGGTGTTGCGAGGTACAAATGATTTTTAATTCTTGTCTATAGGGTAAAAATGAGATCTGTGTTGTTTAGTTGAAGATATGTATTTTTATGTTAAGTGAGCTTAGGCTGTGCATGGCAATTTCAGGATTCATACCAGCTGCCTAAACCTCCCAACCTTCCTAAATGACCTTGTTTGCCTCGTACTTGAGATAAAGGCCGGTAACATGTGGGATGCGTTTGGAGACGTCATGCTTAAAATTCGCAGGCATGCTACTCATGAAGAGCATCCCGCCCGAAGCCCCTCTCTCCTCTATAAAGCAGGATGCAGCTTACCGATGTAATAAATTACACAAGCCACACCTAGCCAAGTGCAGTATTCACTAAGAGAAAACGCGCTGCATGAGGGACTTACACACCTGTCAAGGAAGTACACACTCTCTGTCTGAAAGGTTTCCTTTCCTTGTCTTTTTAATGTAATTCGAAGACTGAATAAACAACACAGAATATCCTCCCATCTCTTATCGTGTTTTTGTTATGAATTGAAACTGTCAGCTAGTGCACGTTTACATACTGGGATCAAGGTCTCAGTTGAAGAGAGCAGAACTGCGTCTCGGAAATGTTTCCATGCGGTGCAGCGTCTGTTTCACGCGCACTATCATGCCGGCATGCGTGCACGCTGCACGGTTAAGCAGGAGAGAGAGAGAGACAGCGAGAGGAATAGACACCAAGATTCAAATATTCCATGCTTCTGTTAATGGCTTCCAACCTCAATGCATTTGGGTGTTTATCAGTGCCTTTCCAAAAAAAAAGGGAAAGAAGATTTAAAACCATTCCATTCATTTTGAATAAAGTCAGGTCTCCATACTGCGGAATTAAAACCCAGGGGTTACTTGACTTCCTGTAAGCACCAGCAGAGATGGGAGAGACACGGATGTTCTCAGCGCCCTCATTAGGTTGGCTGTAAATGAGGCAAGGGTATGTGACACCCTATTCGCGGTGGGAGGGGGGCGTGTGGAAGCCGTCGGGGAGATGCGTCCAGGATGTTACACAAGGGGAAGATGCAGGGAGGGGGGGGGGGGGTTAATGTTGGCAGGGGAGCAAGGTGGCTGGGAACTGCAGGAAAACAAAACAGCAATAACGGAAAGGCAATAACACTGTCAGATGCGGCAAGGTTTAATGACAATAAGGAGGTTATAAACAGCAGGCTGGCACGCACAGCCAGGGAAATGGGATTGAAGACAAATGTGCTGGTGCTTCAGTGAGGCATTTATAATGAAGGTCAGCAGACTGCGTTTAGCTGTGCAAAGAATGTGCGTCTTCTGCAATAACACCCACAATAGGAATGACGGTGACAACAGCTTATGTGTGCGTCGCTAAGGGTCTGAGAATCGTCTGTGGAATCGGTGTTCTGCAGATTTTGCTCATAATAGAAAATCACGTTACACAAACAGAAGAATCTTTTCAGATGCTGGAAAGATACCATGTCGGAAACATGGCTGAATAACCGGGCTGCAGCACTGAGTGTTCTATCAACTTGTGGGCAAGGATGAAATATTTACGTAGCCCCGAACATCGACCGTGACAGCCTCCCTGCACTGTCAGGGCAATCTGAATGTCCCAGCCATCCGGAATGAAGTCCTTTTTATCCAGCGCCATGGCAACAGACCTCCCGCTGGCTGAGACCGCCAACATCATCAACAAACCAAGAGATGTGGTCAGATTAATAAATGTCTGCTACAGCCTTTACTGGTCCCTGTGATTCTGAGAAGCGAATTGCACATCTTACAACAAATTTAACCATAACAGCTGCATGGCTCCGGTTTTTTTCAATTAAATCTTTTTTTTTTCCTGTACACATTCATTTGTAACACATACACTCTGAAGCATAAACACAAAGCTAGCATATAAAATCTTATCATTTTGAGACAAAAGAAATGTGTGTATTCCCAATACAAATATAATTGTCACATATAATTACTAATACTTGTGTAACCATTATGGATGAGTGTATCAGGTGTTTCCCGGAGTGTGTAATTTTTTAGGTTTCCTGACTGTTCGATACGAGGTGTCACTGAGAATTTAAAAGAGATGTCACTCAGTGTCCCCTGGGGAGGATTTTATGGAGCCTATTGACTGGCACAACCTTCAAATTTCTAAAGCTTTATTAGCAACAGCCATTTTTCAACACAGATGTGACATATTTTTCCTGTTTCATAAAATATTTGAGAAGTACAATAAAATTATGCATGCCGAAACAACCTTGTTGGTAAACAGCGTGTACAGGTGAGGAATCACTAAATTACCAATGTCCCATTTACCTCCCTGGAAAGCGCACATTTCATCTGAGCAGTCAAATGATGTTGGATCATTTGAATTGTACAAATTTGCATGGTACTAGGGCAATGACACACACACATACAAAGGGTTTTAATAATTCTTATCTGAAAATTCCTTTTGGATGTTGGAAATGCATCTACAAACATCAGAAGACATCTGAAGCATTTGATAAATGGTTCAAGATGGTAGTCGCCAGCTGAAGGCATATATGTTTACAATTTTGTGCAGTTTTGAGATCACACACATGCCATCCTAACAGTACAATTTAGCTTTGTAGCGTAGAATATGCTAAAATAAAATATTAGCAATGCTAACAAAATGCTTAATAAATGCAATGAGCCTAATAAATATCATGGCTTTATCCTTAAGCTGTAATACTTCATATTTGGGTTAAATATAACAATTTTATATTCTCAAAATTATAATGAAACCTGATTGTTTATTGATTTCACAACAAAGCTGTCAAATATAATATATAACACACACACACACACACACAGTCACAGTGTCTTGTTCCCAAGCGAAACTAGAGCATAGACAAGAACAAAAGGACCAGTGTCGTCTTCCCCTGCTGCCCAGGGCCAGAAATTAAGAGGGGTGGGGGCTCCAGGTCGAGAAATGCCTCTCCATGCACCGATGTTTCCGGATTGCATTCCCGAGCTGGTGTCCTTCCCCAAGCATCCCCGGATGTGGAGCCCTTCGGAGGGCTCCCCCTGGGGGAATGTCAGGTGCTCTGCCCCCTGGAGGTCGGCCGCCTGTTGCCATGGGTGACGTGTCACATGTGTCCCGGTGACACGCCTTCCTAAAACTGTGGAGAATGGAGTTAGTACACGCAGCCAGTCCCGGTCGTGAAAACAAAAGGTAGGACCACCCAAAATTGACATCTGTCTGATATTAGAAGGGAGTACGTTGTTTTTCCGGTGTGAAAAATATACCTTTTAAATATCGCTAAAATCTGTGCTAGCTATCATTTTCCTAATTTAGTTTGTTTTCTGGTGAAATGCTAAGGTACTTATATCACTTGTATGCGTGTTAAATAATGAATGATTTAATCAAGAGAGAAGCAGAGCCTCCATAAATGGCCTTTTACTGGAAAAGGACACATTTCAGATCAAACAAGCCTACAAAAAGAAAAGCGACCCTCCTTTACCCTCAGTGTCTGAAACAATGTCCTTTTAAGCATCTATTTCGATGCTCTTCAGGCATTTTGGCGCATGAACTTGTTTGACTTCTCTCTTCTCTGTTCTTTACATACAATAAACAAATTCAAGTAAGATGAGGCTCTGTGAAAAGTTCCTTTTGAAAATTCAACACAAATACTGAAAAAAGATCTGTTCAAGGACTTGAACAACAGGATAATATAATTATTACTTTGGTCTATCCGAGGGGAAAAAATATAATAGAGCTATTGCTTGACCTAAAACAAGATTCGGAAGTACAAAAGGCAGCTTAGAATTGTGGAACAATACAATCTGTAAAGTTTAATATGTCACTTCAAAACGCTTCATGGTAATGGGGTAAAGAAGGGAAAGCTGTGAGATCCCAGAACACATAAAAGCAGGTTTGCGGTGGACATAAAGACAGGATACGTCAACTGAACGGATGTCAAACCATGAGCATTATTTCATTATGGAAATACGAGCAACCCTCAAGTCCGTACAATCCCTAAATCATTGACAGAAAACACGGCCACGTCATTTTTTTTATGCAAAAACAAAAATGAGTAACATGTCATCAAGCCAGAGACCTCAAGGTAAGACAAGGCTGTAGTGCTCATGCAGGCGGCGCGGGTCACGCATGACAGCGATACACCGGTCAGGTCCTCACAGAATGTGTATGTGCTCACAGAAATGTGCTCACAGAATGGGAGATTTACTAGAATATTCACTATAATTTATATGACATAATCTGCTGTAATTTAGGAAACACTTCTAACATATTATAAGTAGGGGCATAACTTTGGGTGGAGCATTGGGGGGGGTTGAGGTCTCGACCCATTTAAGGTGGTCCAGGAGGGGTTGTATTGGCTGGTTTTGATTACTGGGGGGGGGGGGGGGGGGGGCTTACAACTCCCCCATCGCCCTCATAAGATTTATGCCCATGATTGTAATTAAATATTGTAAATGTTTGACAAATGCTTGTGTATGCTTAGTATACATTTATGTCTGCAAAATTCACATTCATCCATCCATCAATATTCTAAATGGTTATCTGGTGGCTGCGGGCCGGAACCATAGGGCACAGAGCAGCGGAACATTCTGGATGCTTTCATGGGGCACATGCAGTCACACATTATGGGCAACTTAGGGACACTGATGCTCCCAGACAATTAAATCATGTCTTTGATATTCAAGTAGCTTCAGCAGGGTTGATGGCAGCTTATGCTCATTTGGATTGTTACGTGTTAAACAGCGCAGAGCAGTCAGGTGAAAATGTCGCATTATCAGGCTTGGAGATGCAGGATAAGGGCGATAGAGGCTGCTTCTGATGACTCACCCAGTGCTATGCTCACACTTCCCCCATACAATCCCAAACAGCAGCTGTGGATTCATCTCTGCTGGATTGCTCATGAAGGCAAGTCATTCTTTACGGCTGTCAGGCGATCTTCCATGAACTCCGAAAGGAAGCTGTTCTATTCTGCTGGCAAAACACGGGCAGACTCAGACGCAGACAGACACAGGCAGACTGAGGTGCAAACAGACACAGACATAGTCAGATACAAACAGACACAGGTAGACCCAGATGCAGACAGACACAAAAGCAGACACAGACACAGCCAGACTCAGATACAGACAGTCTGGGGCAAACTCAGACGCAGACGGACACAGGCAGACTCAGACAGACACAGCCAGACTCAGACACAGACTGACTCAGATGCAGACAGACACAGGTAAGCTCAGACACAGACAGACGCAGGCGTAATCAGACACATATAGGCAAAGACAAACTGTCACAGACAGACACAAGCAGACACAAATGCAGACTCAGACGCAGACAGACACAGACATAGTCAGACACAAACAGACACAGGTAGACCCAGATGCAGACAGACCCAGACAGACCGAGATGCAAACAGACACAGACATAGTCAGACTCAGATACAGACAGTCTGGGGCAAGCTCAGACGCAGACGGACACAGGCAGACTCAGACACAGATGGACACGGGCAGACTCAGACAGACACAGGCAGACGCAGACAAACAAAGGCAGACTCAGACGCAGATGGACACAGGCAGACTCAGATAGACACAGCCAGACTCAGACGCAGACAGACAAAGGAAGATTCAGATGCAGATGGACACAGGCAGACTCAGACAGACACAGCCAGACTCAGACGCAGACAGACAAAGGCAAACTCAGATGCAGACGGACACAGGCAGACTCAGACGCCGACAAACAAAGGCAGACTCAGATGCAGATGGACACAGGCAGACTCAGACAGACAGCCAGACTCAGACGCAGACAGACAAAGGCAGACTCAGATGCAGATGGACACAGGCAGACTCAGACAGACAGCCAGACTCAGACGCAGACAGACAAAGGCAGACTCAGATGCAGATGGACACAGGCAGACTCAGACGCAGACAGACAAAGGCAGACCCAGACGCAGATGGACACAGGCAGACCCAGATGGACAGACGCATACATATATATATATATATATATATGTACACACACCATAAACAGTATATACACACTACATATATATTTACTCTACCAGTAAAGTTTTTGCACACACTGAGACATTTGCATGTCACTCACTTAATATTTACTAAAAATACACTCAATTTTCTTTGCTAACAAATAAACTTACAGTATGTTCACCATCTGAGAACCTTTAACAGCAAGAAAATGTCATTGATTCAACAAAGTAACCTCTAGCAGTTATAACAGCAGAGAAAATGTGAGGCATCCTTTCTACACGGGACATTACATACTGCTCTGTTTCATGGGATGAAACAGATAACTAGTGCATTTAAAGTTAAAGGACAGCCTAGAATCTGACTCTGCCATCACCACACAACCAGTTAATAGGATGTCAGACACGCACTGTTACATACTCTTTCCATGTTATAAAGGGAACTTGTTTTATTTTATAACTGTTCACTGAACTTTCCAATGCTTAACAAGAATAAAAAATCTGCAGTTTATGGAATAAATGGAAAATGGTAAAAACCTGTGGTGTGTAAAACCTTTTGACTGGTGGTGTGTCCATTGTTATGAAACCTGCTAAATGTTATCCAGCCGATACACATTTGCTCCGCAGCTGAACCGGTCTTGCAGATTCACCATGACTCTCCTGTCCTGCTCAGATGCAGGCGCAGTCGATCTGCATTACAGGTTGCATTACACTGGCAAACAATAAGAATAATAATAATAATTTGCCATTGACAGAGCAGTAATTTCAGGGCTGCAAACTGGGTTCTGCTTCAGCCGCTTTGGGGGTTGTCATGTGACATGCACTGAGTCGCATGTCCAGGAGACAGGGGAACAGAATCTGTCCTGAGAAAGACCGCTCCGTCAACCCCTCCCTTGCCCTGTGGTCTAGACCATAGACGTGATTTAAGAGCAAAGCACCTCATCATGTATAATTTATATGTCTTGGAAAATAATTATGTCCTGGGCATAATTCAGGAAATTTTATTGTAGATTTTAACTATATACTAACATCTATAATGTAAAAACTTTTAAATTTAATGGCTTACCTTATACAGGGAATAAAAAGTCTGCTACATCTGTGTTTCTTGAAATTAGAGCTGAAAATGAGTTTATGCAGAAAATGGATCATGTCTTTTTTCACTGAACACAGTAATGGCTTATAATATTATAAAGTTAAACCCATTAAAGCAATTTAATGAGGAAAATTGTATTGCTTGCACTAGTGACTGTGAAACTTAATTTCTGTTTGTTTTCAGAACAAAAAAAATAGTTATTGAATCTACTGTTGCTTTGAAGATTCAATATTCCATCAGCGACCTCTACTTTACACTCATGCATAACTCTGTTTTCCAATAATAATATCCTTAATCATGTTCTCCCAATGAGTAAAGAATCAGAGAAACAATCAGAGCACAGAAAACAAAGCAATTTATTTACAGGTTGAGGGTTCAGCCTGTAAATTCTTTCATTACTTATGAGCTCAGCTGGTTAAGAACAGCTGATATGCTGAAACTGGGAACTTTAAATATGGTTTATATTCATATTTTAGAGGTTCTCTCAGTGTGGAATTTATAAATACAACTACACAGAATATTTATAAGAAAATGAAATTTTATGTGTAAAAGCTTTTGTTAGAATAATAACAGTCTGCCGGCTTTTTCCTATCCCCAGGAAGGTTCCATAATCGATCTGGAACTGACTTGTGTTCAGGATTATTCAGGAATTCCCAAATATGTGAGTTTTCCACAAATCCTATTTAGCCAGAATTCTCCCTTGTGGGCATTGCTGAAATTTCACATTCTCATGTCACCATGGCTTGTCAACACAAGATGGATTCAGAATAAGAAATGATGCTAGTTATGTGGAGAACAGAAAAAAACAGGAAGGTGTCTCTCCTGGGCTCAGTGCCTGTGGGGGTGTTGGACGTAAGCGACCCCCCGCCCATCCCTGCTCTCTACGGACGGCGCACGGACACTTCTGGCACCGGTGGCGTTTCCCTAGGGCGGGCCGGCGCTGTGGCTGTCGAGCCGCTCCGCCCTTACGGGGGCTGCTGGGCACCACCCCTCCCGCCACGCATCCTGACTCAAGTCGCGCTGACAGAAATGGAGATTTGGCCGCTTCCTCCTCGTCAGGCCTGTGTCTACTGCTGAACCCCTCCATTTCCTTACAACTTTCAATCAGGGGGCTTACAGAGAGAAACACAATTACCTTTGGTGCTCTTAAGATCACGTTTCCTAGGTAATCTTGTTGTCTCTGCGCTCCCGTGCCGCCGGGCCGATTCCAAGGGAGGTAGCTGTAGGCTGTGAATGGTGTTTTGTGTTGGCAGACTGAAAGCCAACCCCGGCGTCCTTCATTATATCAAAAACTCTACAGGAGGCATTGATAGCCGGCCTCTCTGCCTGTTTGTTCCGATTGGACGTCCACCTTCCTTTGAATAAACAGACAGAGCAGTAATTGTACTTCGCAGAATTACTCCCAAGCTTCCAAAATGTATGGAATTTCCTCATAATATTACAGTGCTGGAACCAACGCAGTTTAAAGTTAGAGCCCCCCACTGTCATGCACACACTTATCCGAGTAGTAAGAGTATGTGTGCTAGGAGCAATATCAACAATTTAATAATCAAATATGAAAATTAAGAGTAACACAACCAAGATTTATAAGTGTGCCTTCCGTTCCCCAAAAAATGACTGATAACTGGCTGGACGGTTAGAAGAACATCGCTTCAGTTCCCAAACCTCTCCTCAGAGGCACCTCAGCCATTCCGTGTATTTGCTACATTTCACATCCAGCTTGATTGATTGATGGATTATGGTGTTGATTAGCCATATGAGATGGGGCAGTGGATGAGTCAAAAGATACTTGGGTATATTGGATGGTTGCTGCAAATACTGTGGTGACTTTAGGAGAGGATCTGAAATGGCTCCACTGCCACACTTCTGTCAGACATCATCGTTTTACAGCAATTTGAAGATCATTTGAAGATCATTTTCTTAGACTGCCTAAGTCTTGCACAGTACTGTATATGTATCACAATAGCATTTTACATGCATATAATATATATAATATTCTTGTGACTTCTCAAACTCAATTCTTTTCTTGTTCAACACAGTAAGTATAACAGCAGTACAGAGTCTAAGGACCCAGATCTGACTTCCTAATCTTTGGGTTTCCTTTTCTTGGCTCCTATTGGTTGAGTCGTCACCCTTGCTGTTTGCGGCCAGATACGGGATTACCACCACATAGCTGTAACAGGCCGCCCGGCCCGGCCCTGCGCTCCCATCCCCGCCTCCGAGCTGCTCGTTCCGCGGCCGCGTGGCTGTAACAGGCCGCCCGGCCCTGCGCTCCCATCCCCGCCTCCGAGCTGCTCGTTCCGTGGCCGCGTGGCTGTAACAGGCCGCCCGGCCCGGCCCTGCGCTCCCATCTCCGCCTCCGAGCTGCTCGTTCCGCGGCCGCGTGGCTGTAACAGGCCGCCCGGCCCGGCCCGGCCTGGCGCTCCTGTCCCCATCTTCTTCACTGCTTTAGCCTCTTTGAGCAAACAGGAGCCCTCAGTCTCAACAGGAAACTCTCGGCTGGTCGTTCCAATAGCATCGGGCACTGTGTGAACGTCCACCTAGACCAGTCCATCAAAAATGATCGCTGTTTATGAGCAGGTTTCATAACCAGATTACATTGCCAACCGGAATCATAGCGCCCATGGCTGTGATTTAAATGGCAGATTGGATGTGTATGTAAAATTAATAAACTACAGCATGGCCCCTGCTGGCCGGCCGTGTTGCAGGTTGCTTGGCAAAGATTTATATTTCGGTCGGCGGTACCATAAAACCGAAATGGTCGTGGGCCGAATAGAGACCCAATAACTTCAGATGTCTAAATGGGTAAAAGGTTCCCTCTAATGAATCGGCCTGAATTTATCACTTGACGGCGTCAGGGGGACGGAGTTTGAGCCCTGTGCATTTTCTCACTGCGGCGTTCGTGGTCTCCCGGGCGTGTGCACGTGCGTGTGCACGGCGAAGTCGCGAGAGAGGCCGGCCTTTTCGGTTCCCTCTCTTTCACTCCGCCGTCGACTGTAATGGGCTGAATTTCAATGTTTTCATCTCCAGCCTGAGTGTAATCAATTTCGACTGCGGGGAAAGCAATTAGATGCAAATAAGCCATAGTTGTCACTTCAGTGAGCTGCAAGGCCCATCCTGCTTCACGCGCCCCCCTTTATCGATTATTGTGACTGATTGTATTAAGCAGGAATTAATGTGTCCTCAGTGAAGTTTATTGTCAGTCAGGCACTTACATTCGGCTATAAAAACATAATGGGTATGGAAATACTTATAAAAATCAAATAGCCATAGAAAATATGATTCTCCTCATAGATTATCCTTTGATTATACACAGACATAAAGGAATATGAACTCCCCCACAATGGGCCAATAGGATGACGGCTTGTGTTTTTTAAATCGGCCAATTGAAATGTGTGGGCCCCTGTCACTACGATTCTAATCACGACTCTTATCTTGAGCGACGGCAGGCTGTCGTGGCACAGGCCACGTTTAATCTCCTATCGGAGCATCTTTTTATCGTTTTGCTTGCTACAGAAGATGTGAGAAGCTAATTGGGGGGAATTAAACCCCACTCCAGCGCGTCTGGGGCTGGGGCTGACCGCCTGGTGAGCAAGTCCTTGGGAGCTCCCCGAGGTGCCCACGAGCCCCCCTGTTTAGCTACAGGAAATGTGAGCCTTGATCTGCTTCTGTTTGGGTTTGTTTTGATTTGAATCTCCCCTCCCACAGGCCGAGCCGCGCTGGAGACACCTCCAGCGACCGGAGACACCTCCAGCGACCGGAGACTGCAGAACATGCATCCACCAATGCATTCAGCCCCTTTTGCCCTGCACAACCACTCCCCCCCCCCCTTTGCTGTCCTATCGGCGGGTGAATAGACACTAATTGTGGGCCATCTCCACAGTTTAGGGTGCGTTTAAATTTGATGAAAACGAGTATAAATCTATTGAAATGTGATTAGCCTCTAAAAGCGTTCTACAGTTCCCCGGGATCCAATCCGTGTCAATCAAGCGTGGTAAATTGGATTCCTGAACGGGAGACTCCCATGGGCGAGCCCGAATCTGTCTGGATCAGACGCATCGACTTTTCCATGCTCTTCGCTTACCAGACTCTGTTAGCTCTTTAGTCAACCAATAAAGCCATAATATATATTGACTAATTCATTACCATGTATGTTTGTCTGTCTTTATCTCGTACTGTCTTTAAAGCAGGCAGCTTATGGTCTGTCACACTGGGGCTGTGACAGGTTGTGGACCAAAGACAGTGATTCCCGATCGTCTGGATCATTCAAGGCTCAGCAGAAATTAGTTACATTTATTAAACATGGGAATACTGTGGTTTACGCTCGCTGAAGTTTAATGCAACTTTAGAGCTACGTGTAACTTTAGAGAATACAAATTTATAGGACCGTGAGGTGATTCTGTGCAATTCTAACACAGATTTCACCCTTGCACTGGGTACGACTTGTTTGGCAATTGATGATCTCCCGTATTTAGGGCTTACATGCAAGCTGATCAGTTAGCTAATTTGAGCTCGATTACCTAGGTCAAGGTCAGAAGCTCAACCAAACCAAGTATTAGAAGAATCCATTTTCTTAACCCTGCCACTAACTCTGTTATTTCTTTATCGGTTAACCTTTAATTAAATTTGATATAAAACATGGCATAAAGTAAAAATTCTGCATGTTTTTTAAAAATATTTTTTAATATGTTTACGGCATACTTTTTATTTTATCTCATCTTTAACATGTCATATTACTTACCAAAAAAGGTTATGAGCATCTTGGCAACAAACAGTACAGCCAAACGAATAACAACTAAATGACCACCAAATGACAGCCAAACGAATAACAACCAAATGACAGCCAAATGAATAACATCCAAATGACAGCCAAACAAATAACGACTAAATGACAGCCAAACAAATAACATCCAAATGACAGGCAAACTAATAACAACCAAATGACAGCCAAACAAATAACCAAATGACAGCCAAACAAATGACTAAATGACAGCCAAACGAATAACAACCAAATGACAGTCAAATGAACAACATCCAAATGACAGCCAAACAAATAACGACTAAATGACAGCCAAACGAATAACAACCAAATGACAGCCAAACGAATAACAACCAAATGACAGCCAAACGAATAACATCCAAATGACAGGCAAACTAATAACAACCAAATGACAGCCAAACGAATAACATCCAAATGACAGGCAAACTAATAACAACCAAATGACAGCCAAACAAATAACACAACCAAACCATTATACAGCCGTGTGACACCTGTCCACAGAAACAGGACGGGCGTCCGGAATTAGTTGAATTCTAGGTAGCCCCAACTGTCCCAAATTCATATCATTAGCCTTATAAAATGACCTCCGGCCCGTCCTGGGGAGATTGCACCTGTCCATTTTCTATTAGAAAAAGTATCAGAGCGCACAGCTGGAGGGTAAGCAGCATAGCCCCAACCTATCGCAGGAACTGTCAGCTTAATCTATCGCCAGTTCACTGGCTATGCTCCAGTGCGCTATCTGTCTTAGCATATTGATTTCTGAGCTGTCTTATTGGTTCCTAACATAATTATACCAGGAGTAGGTCTCTTAGTACAGCTAATACGTTTAAACCATGGCATCTTGGGAAGCTTATATTCTTGTCATTTATTCAGACTGAAGATTTGCCAGGTTAAAGCCTGTTAAATATAGTGAATGTGGGGCTTTCCTTTAATGAAAAAGGGATTAGTGACCCTCAGACTTAGTGTTTCTGAAAATCGATACGTTAAAAACAAACAAGGCCAACGATGCGTCCATAAAATTCATTAAAACTCAGTTGCAAAAATGCAACTGAGTCTCTTGAAAAATTACCGATTAAATTGGCAATTTTGATAGGCTATCGACTTTTCGTGCTGGTGCTGGTGGCTGAAGTGCATATACTGTACAGTTATTTGGATGTGGAGAAATTATGAATTTTCCCTCGATTTTCAGTGACCTGTCTGCTTTGGTTAGCAAACCACAGAGAGTGTAGTAAGAAATACAAAATTCTGTCATTTTCCGGCATTTTGCTTGCTCTCTTGCATCTCTCCATTAAAAACACAGAGAAGGGGGATATTTTAGACATTATTTCACGGCCAACTGTATCATTTTGCGTACATATTACAACCACTTTAGTTAACAGACGGCCTCCTTTAAATGCCAATACTGAGTAAAACCCAGCGGCTTAATCTACCCCTTGTAAAAACAGATAGGTGGGAATCCTCTGGTTTTCACAGATCCCATCCGTGAAAATGGCACAAGCTCTGGCATTTTCCCAGCAGCCTTTGGGGCGAGGGCCCAGAGGGATGCAGAGTGAACACCATCACAGACTCTGCAGAGTGACACCACAGTCACTTCAGAGTCACTTTAGAGTCAGTTTTTCATTGTACATACAGAATTTCCATCCGTCTGTGTTCTGTACCTGTTTGTCCTATATAGGGTCACAGGGGTCAGGATCCTATTCTGGAAGCTACGGGCACAAGGCAGGGAATAACCCAGGAAGGGGTGCCAATCCATCACAGGGCACAAGGCAGGGAATAACCCAGGAAGGGGTGCCAATCCATCACAGGGCACAAGGCAGGGAATAACCCAGGAAGGGGTGCCAATCCATCACAGGGCACACTCATCATTCGCACCGAAGTACTTCAGATACGCATGCTGATTTAACCGACTACACCACACTGAACCGAACCGTGATTCCATTTGTGATCACTGTAGTGCGACCACAGCGAGCCAAAGCGATAAAGGTGCATTCGTGTTAACACATGCCAAGCCAGAACTTCAAAGCAGAAATATATATACTTTTTACAATCCCTAGGTTCAAACATTACTTACAAGAAACAATGTTATGAGAGCGAATTATATTGTTTTGCAACAGTCCAGAATGTGAATGATTATTTGGATCCTGCTGTCCTGTGCCATCGACCACCCCCCCACCCCCCGCCCCCACTGGCATGGAAGCTTCATGCATCACTCCTCTTAATACAAGCACTTGTACATGATAAACAATATATAATTGCTGCAAAAGGAAATAAAATGGAGAGCACACACTGTGTTCATGTTCACGTTGCCTGAATAGTCAGATTCCAAGATTATTACCCCCCTCTGAAGTAATTATTTTAACACTAACCAAACCCTTTATTTTAACCAATTCCTTTATTTATTCCTTTATTTACCTACAGTGGTTCATTTCTAGCAGGAGTAACGGTGTCAAAGCTTTTCGTAAGTTGTTATTCAGCATCATTTTAAGGGTTTACGCAAGTACAAAGAACTAGGATGCTGGGAGTTCGCACGCTACGCTGCTGCGCGGCGGGAGTAGCGGCCAGAAGTCGTACTAGGCGGAATTGGCGCGCAGAAAAAAAAATTATGTTGCGGACAGGAAACGGGAGCCCAAGGAACATAATTTGGACTTACAGTCCTCTTCGTTCGTATGTCTGAAAGTTCATAAGTTGAAAGTTTGTAAGTTCGGAGAATCTGTATAAAAATTATTCAAAGAAATAATTTGAACAATATGCAAAAAATGTTATTTTCCCTCCCATAATGCATTCTGGGGAAAACTTAGAAAAAACAATATTTTTTATTAGATTATACATCTTTAAGATACATTATGCCCATAACAGGAAGTAACACTTTGCAGCAGAGTAATGCAATAATAGCCCAATTGGCCCAATGTTCCAACACTTACCAACAATAAATTTGTCTCAGTGCAATAAAAAGATACAGACACGCCATTATTAGATTTGTTATGCTACCTGAAAATAGATATGATTCATGTGCATAATATGCCTATCGTGCACAAACAAGATGGTTCTGGAAACATCCGGCTGATGGAGATAGGGGAACATCCATCAGGCTTAAAGAGGACAATGTGAATACCAGCGGGTTATCAAAATAGCGCATTCCAATTTTATTTGGCATTTCTCTTGGCGATCCTTCCTACACGCCATCTTCCCCAAGCCGGATGCTCCTGTAATGTAGGACTCAATCCCACATTATGAAGGGGGTATTTTTGACCAGGAAGGATTGATGTCTCCGTCCTCCAAAGGTGTTAAAAGAGGAGGTCTCTCCTCTGCTGTGTTTCCGGCAGGCTACAGGATATCGAAATACCTCCCTGCAGGCCTTCCCTGAAGCTCGCTGTGACAGCAACGTGGCGGTGTCCCCCATCGAGGTCACACCCTAACTTTGGGGTTCCCCCTATTCATGACTAATCACCTTCGTTATGCAGGGACCGGAGCCAGCAGGTCTGTTTACCAATCCTCCTCCAGCTCGAACCCTTTGCCGCTTCTTTCCGAGGGGCTTCTCTCCTGCTTCACTGTCCCTGGGCTGTAATTCAATATGACGAATGAGCCGCCCAGATAATTCCAAACAGGTCTTGAAGGAACAGGGATCGCGAGCTCTCATGTACTCAAGCTACTAACTGGTTTAATTACAAAATTAATATAAAGGGAAGTCCCTAACCCTTCAAGGCCCCCCCACGCTTCGAAAATGGGGGCAGTTGGATTATGTCCAGGATTCCCTCTGCCCTGCACATTCATATCTAATAAGCCTCTCAGAAACCACAATAGACGTGTCTGCAACTGGGACGAGCCGCAGTCTGTCTACGGGATTCAGATGTCTGAAAATAATGGCTTTATCTTAGCTGTATTCGGCTTTCTTGCCGGCCCGCACCTTGAAAGGAGGATTGAGGTGATTTCTGCTGCGGGGGTCACTTTCATTTCCCTGCTGAAGCCGACCCAGGAATGAGCTGGTGACGGGGATGCAGTGCGGCACGTGGGACACCCCGCCTTCAGGAAGCAGCCCCAGTGGAAACGCCGACAGCTCGCTGAAACTAGCATCCGCAAACACACAAGCAGAAACTCAGTGGTGTGGCAAGATAAATACATTAAATAAAAAACGCCTCATCTGATAGTTATGCAAGCTACCGGCCACTGCGAAATGAACAGTTTTGTTATTAACTGTGTAAATCATGTTTCAGCGTGCAGTGTGCCGTTGTCTGCTTATGCTGGTACACCCTACACCACGTGTATTGTTGAGGTACGAGGGAGACTTCAGGATCAAGTTCCTCTAATGGCTTCAGAACTAACATCCACATAATGGAAGAACAGTATGTGACCACTGAGGACGCTGTCTTGTGTTATCCAATCAGGAAGAAGGCCGGGCCATTCCCTCTGAAGCTGGGATCACTTGAGTAAGTTCTGTCATTTCAGACCTGCCACTTTGCTGCTCTCCAATCAGGGCTTGTTGGAATCCATTTACTCTGTTTCTCAGGGAACGGGCTGCAGAGTTGGAGAATATCTGTGATATTATTAAACCAGTGTTTCCCAAATCCGGTCCTCGGGGACCTGCAGACAGTCCATGTTTTTGCTGCCTCCCAGCTCCCTCCAGGGAGGGAGCAAAAATGTGGACTGTCTGGTAGGACCCTTGGAGGAAGCAAAAACACGGACCGACGGTGGGTCCCCAAGAACCGGATTGGGAAGCACTGTATTAAATGATCTGGGGGTTGAACCCAAAAGGGATTTTGTTACCACTCGCCATTGGAAAGGATGAAAGCAGGCGGATCTCCGGCTGGCCTGCAGTCAGCGGTCTGGGGTCTCATTGTGTCCAGCCCTGCCTGGGACAATGAGGGCCTCAAAGCCAATTAGTAAAGCCTATTTACATTCTTTGGGGAGCACATCAGCTGCAGACACAATTAAATCCCATTCAGTGCTTCATTTTCTGATATATAAAGGTCTTCTGGACCTATTGTTTGCATAATGAATTTTATTTTTCCAAAGTAATATTAAGACAAAGAAGCAGGACCCACACATATGTTCCACTGAACGATGCACATGAGAGTTGCAGTGCAAATGTCTGATTTGAAGTATCTTACATTTCTAACATCCTATAAAGTATATAACAAACGACTAGAAAGATCTTTATCTTCTCTTATTCAGCTTTCGGTGTATTTCCCATGAACCTATGACATTTATTGTTATTATTTTTAAACCATTGTCACGTGGATTGTTTGTGAACAGTTATTATTCACCAAAATTGTATATAGTGTAACAATTGCTGATGTAGAAGTAGTGTAAAGTGCATCTTTTCTCAAATGTTTTTGTGAATCTTTTTTTTTTTTTTGCTGAACAACTTAATCTAAACCAGTAATTTGGAAATTCAACAAATAAATAAAACATGATTGTATCTGCTAATTAGTTACCGGAAAGCTGCAGCTTGCGGTCTTTTGCAATTTATTAAACCAATAAAATGATACAACTTCCTAGCAGCTATTAAGGAAGCAACAAGATACCTTAAAGCCGTAATCATGTGACTGCCAGAGTATCTTCATTTGGAGCTAATGATAAACACATATCAAGGAGAGTTTATTGCCACTGAAATTGGTGTCTTAATATAACAGTAAAGCTATTCTATTTAATTGCAATTGGACTATGCATTGTATTAACACAAATAAATTATTACTCTAGAATTACACCCTCAGCAGCACTAACTCTGCCAATACACAGACACATCAAGCCCCTTTCAGATATTAAAGCGTAAAACCAAGAGCCAGTACATCTTAAATATGCAGCTATTTTGTCACACAAGTTCTGTTAATTTTTTTCTGAATATAATGAGAGCAATTAAATTATAAATTGAATTTAAATCAACTTGCCTTCTGGCAAACACAACTAGTTCTGTGATATATAAAGTGTGCGTTTCTCTCAGCTGTTTGCATTTATGAAAGGATGAATACAATTATTGCGGACCCTGTCCGGAATCTATCCTTTGAATCTAATTTGATGATAAGAATTGGCTTAAATATGATGAAACAGCAAGTGGGTGGGGGACCTTAGCCAGCAAATACAATGACTGTAAATTGTAAATTTACCAGCAGACAAAGTGGATATGTGATATATTTTCCATTGCTGTGGGGGGATAATATCTCAGTCAGATTTATGGGGGCGTTCCCTGCATGGATGATTGAATGCACAGAACTTTTTTTTTTTGTTTATATACTTACAAGCACATTCTACTGCTACAGGCAGTAAAATGGATTATGAGAAAGACTATATATGCATAGATATATATGTTCGTCATATGCATAACGTAACTTGATTGTCCAGGCTAGAGCTAAATTGTGTTTACTTTACAATTAGGTTACATGCTTACAGTAAAAAACATTATGCACATTTTAATTATAGAAAAACTATTGAATAACAGTGAACATGAGCTAAATTAGTTCAGTACGTGTATAAATAATGTGTAATTCTGCTTATGTCACGGTTTGGACTGGGGGCACACAGAATACTGTGATTAGGGGTCCTTACGGAAAAGGCCGGGTCCTTTCCAGCGACGAAGGGAGCTTTTAATGCTCATAACGCCTGGGGAAGATCAGCAGTGTAGCTGGGGAGACGCGAGGCATGAAGATCTAAGCAGATACTGCTCTCACATAACAAAGTTAGCTGCATACATTCAGAGAAGGTTAAGTAAATACAAACACCTCATAAATAAGACGTAAAACAATTAGATCTGGTTCATCATGATTGTTTGCCCTTGAAGCAGTAAAAATTCCAGTACAGATTAGATTAAAATCTACTAAAGGCTTCATCTAAGCTAAAATCCACCTGAGCTCATTAATATGCAAACTGCCCCTTTGTAATTATTACAGTTACTCTGGAGGATGGCCTGGTTTTCCGGACCCCTTACAGATTGGGGTCAGGTTATACATTTTAAGGGCGAGACTCTGCCCCCGCTTTTGGTGTGGGGGTCCCAGGGGTGAATCAAAGGGAATACATTTGCTTGATTGTGAGTCTCACATCAACCAGGCCAGTGATGAGGGGGGGGGGGGGGACGCCTGGCTTTGGGGGGGGGGGGGGGGGACACGCCTGGCTTGGGGGGGGGGCATCAGTTTCTGAAATGAAGGGGGGGCAGGGAACCACGCGGTGCAGGAGAAATAAAGGCATTGTTGCCGGATATCCTGCAGTCGCGCTACGGAATGGGGCGACGTGTCACGGATGCGGCCTGCAAATTAAGCCCAGCGCCACAGAGCAAATGCGCCATGTGTTGTATCTGAGTCCCCGTCGCTGTTCCGAGGAACGTCTGTGACAGCTCCGGCATTCAAAGGCAGGAATATTAAACAGGCAGAAGAAAGCCATGGCGGACTCGAAAGAATCCCTTCAACTCCCCTGAATCGTTCCTGCGCTGTGAGAAATTGCCTTTGGTTCAGTTCCATCTAATTGGCTTATTGTCTTTCAGTAACCAATGACAAGCAAGGTGGTTGGAAGCAAGCTTTCATCAGAGGTTACTCTAAAAAAGACCTAATTCAGATATCAGGAAGAGCAGATGGGGGCACCTCCAAAACGGAAGGTATCTCTGGAGGGTTCATTAAGTGACTGTCGTCCCTGTTGTCGGGGTCACAAGTTAAACGTTGCGCTAACCTCCCCTCTCAAACCCGACAGCCAACTGGCGGCACCACGCCACGCGACGTATAGCACTGCCACGCGCATGCAGCCGACGCAGAACCTATCCAGTTCGATTCGCCAATTCAATTAAGGCCCTCTGTGAACTAACCCCGGATAATCATATTAGACATTGCAGTGCGAAGCAGTAGGTAACGCTTTTCTGATGGATGACAGTGTCTCTCATCCTTAGTGCTTTTTTTGCACTGCAAACACACTATTTACTTCTTATCTCCCTTTACTTTGTGCATCTCATAAGCTAAAACGTCATATTTCAGCTTTACCGACGCAGCACGGTTTTGCTGTATAAAGCAACCGGACGTAAAAAAACACGTACCTACGCCACCTAGACTTCCACATTCCTTGACAAAGCCCATATTTCATGATCGGTAAGACATGACGATTGTTTCGGCATTTTGTCTGCGTAGCTAATTAATAGAGAGAGACTGAGTGCCGACAGCGGATGCCGCTTCCGGGAATTTGAGGAAGTGATTCGCGAGGCCACCTGATCTTTTGACCGTCAGTCGTCGCAATCGTAGAGACTGAGGTTTCTTTTCTGATACCAGGTGGCTGCGTCTGCATCCTCTGCAGCGGGTGGGGCTTTGAATAGACGCATCCACACGCCGCTGGGAGGGAAAGGTGCGATGCTGGCAGCGTGACGGCACAAATGAAGGCGAGGCTGGTCCTCTGGGGTTTATAACAACACCGCTAATTATACAACGTAGTCAACAGATTTTTTATTTTTTTTTAAACCAGATGACTCAATCAATAATTCACAAATCTTTAAAGCAGCATTATTCATAAGAACAGGTCCTCGATTGCTTGGTCATTTTCATTGATGAGCCGCTGCCTTCAGGCGTTTCTCGCTCCTCTCTGGTTGCGATTCAAAGCGACATCACTGGGACGCCCCCCCCCAAGAGTTTTTCCGCCCGCTTAATACATGCCGATGTCTTCCTGTGACTGTCCCTGCCAAACGTCTAGTCAGAAGCGCATGTAGAAATTCGTGCAAGAGACACCGGGATTTGCCAAAAGATGAGGGAGAGAGGTGTTAACTTCCTGGTGGAACAAACTAATGCTGATAATTCTTTGTCATAAATTCACGAGGAATCCATAAATCAATCCAGGGCAGCAAACGCTGCTGTCCCACATATTATCTGCTGCTTTGTGAAGAGGCAATTACAAATGTTTGTGTCTTTTATATCGTGCTAAAAATATAGAAATAAACACACCACCATGCATCTATAGTGGAAATTACAGACTGCAGAAGTCATATATTACAAACGTAAAAACTGTTGAAGAATTGCAGTGGCATGTACTGTCTGCATTCGCTGAAAAATAGTCCTGTACTTCAATCCATTAGTATTTTGATAAGTATATACCACACACTACATGGTTTCAATCAATTAAAGGCCAAACTAAAGTTATCCTTTATCTTTCCCTTTTAAAATACATTAAGCAATCTTTGCATGGGCCTAACTTCCCGCAGGCAAACTGCTATTAATGTCAGCAAACAATTTTTCACATTTGAGAGATGGATCCTTAATGCATGCTGACATTGTACTATTATTTCTATGTGTCCACTTAAAAACAAAGGTTATAAAAACATCTTACGTTTCCATCAATTTTTAGCGTGCATTCTTCCTGGTGCTTGAGTATATATATAAATATTTTTGAATCGAATGATTTATAATTGAAATATTCCACTTCTCATTGTGCTGGTGGAAGAGGAACATTTTGCACAATGAAACACTCACATGTTAAGCGGCGAGACGTTACATGCTGAGGGCTGCAGCAGATACCACAGAATGGAAGTTTTACGATTGTGTCACTCGATGTCAGATTCTGTGTATAACTTGCGAACCTTAAAGGCGTATTTAGCGTCCTTACGGTAACCGTTTAACGTTAGCGAGCTGCTTCTGTACGGCTTTGTGTGGTCTTAATGACCAAGGCTGCCCTCCCACGGTTAGTGGCTGTTCCCCTGAATGCTGGGGGCGGGGACTTGTAGCTGAGCAGGGGCTTCTGGGTCACGGCTCCGCATATGGTAGGCTGGGCCCACTCAATTAGCCATCCATCATCTTCCTGTGTCAAGCCTTTGCTATTTAAGTGGCTGGCTTGGTGTCATAAAGCAGCTCACATTTGTTCGGGCCGGATGAATGAGACGCTAAAAGCTGCACTGTTTTTTGTAATTGCTTTGCGTTTGAAGGCGATGGGAAAGCCTCCACTGCACTGAGCACGCCACAGGCTAATGAACGCGACCTACTGCACCACTCAAATGGACTGTGAGATAAAAATCCAGTGATCTAGGTCATTAGGTGAAATAATTTGCAGTTAATGATAGGCTTCTATAAATCTATGGACTGTTGGGTAAACAGCATTATGAATTCAGGTCTGAAAATAGCTGAAGTCACATTTCGTTAACTGTAGCCGGTCAGATCAGGCCCACCTGGAGTTTTACACTTAATAAAAGGAATTCATTTACTCCATTATGTATTTGTGTTAAGCTACAGTCTGTGTATTTTACAATACAATACAATACATACAATGCATTTGTTTTTCATATAGCGCCTTTCACAACAAAGTGCTTTACAGGGTTGTGTTGTGATACATAAAACATAATTACAGAGAGATACAGAATGGGAAAAAGGAAGGAAAGAAATTGAATAAAGAAAGCCAGAAGACAACGGAGGAGAGGAACCAAAAACTCCCAAGTAGGGAGAAAAAAAACCTTTGGGGGTCCAAGGTCACCTGGCCGCCCACATACCCCCCCCAACCCCCCCCCCAGGCACTAACATTACTGAAAACAGAAAAGAGTGGACATGCTTGCTAAAAGGGAGGTATAAAAGGGAGGTATTTTACTTGACAAAGACAAAGTATAATTTCATTTTGTTATTAGCCTAAAGTATTTTTTCACTTTTGCACACACACATTTTAATATGTTGCAAAATTAAGGTCACATATATAAAAACATATAATATCCATCCATCCATTCCTTCATCCCTCTGTCCGTCTTCCAAGCCAGTAATTCAGCACAGGGTTCTGGTATATGTAAATGCAGAATGTACAGGACTCAAACAAACAAACATGCCGGACGTGAGCAAATAAAAACGTACATAGGCTGTGTTTAAAAAAAGATGTGTATTCATCATTAATAAGTACCTCATTTCTGTGGTAGAATCACAGTAGCCTGAGTCAGCTCAGAAGTAATTGAATGTAGAAATACTGTGTTTTTTCACTCTAATACATTGTGTGTCCGAGCTGAACTGAACCATGTTCAGTCTGCATCTGCTCCACAAGTCACAGGATGATTAAATGCTGCCGAATGATGGTAGGTCTTTATTAACCAGGCCTAAAATGATACTGATAGCTCTAACTAGCCTGGCCTTTTGTAATGCTCAGTGTGGTATTTAAACGTGAACCTGTTTTGAGTCTTTTATCCAGAAATGCATTCTTGGTAACCAAAGTTAAATATCAGAGGCTGTATCTTTCAGGTTTCTGAAAAGTGGAGAGGACACCTTCAAAGCACAGCGTGAGACCCACTGCTGTTCAGGTTTCTTTGCTGTGAGCACATGTCCTCTTCTTTCACTACTTTTAATTCATTTTTTATCTCCCACTTGTCACTGAGCCTCAGGCCCTGACTGTATCCTTCTTGTGTTTGACCATGCTGAGTTTTTAACATCTCTGCAAGTCAAACCCCCATTTGTTTTATTTGCCTCCACCTATGCCCCCGTTTTCTCCGACGATCTACGCCTCACGCAGTCTGGCATAGATTTCACCAGAAAGTTTGCTTTTCCAGCCATAATCCAGTACAGGTTTTCAGAGAGCCTGTGGCCTTTCCCAGCATGCATGCATGGGTCACCAAGGCAGCAAGATGCCTGGATGGGGATATCAGCCCATTGCAGCGCATGCGCATACATGCGACACCAATGCAGCAGGACGCCTGTGTGGGTACCAGCCCATCACAGTGCAGTATCATGCATGGGGCATCAACACAGGAGGACTCCCAGGTGGAGATACCAACCCATCGCAGAGCATGCGCATGCATGAAGCACCAATGCAGCAGGATGCTTGGGTGGGGGTACTAGCCCTGGGAGAATAAGGCAACTACTAATTATTTTTAGAAAATTGTTTTACTGGATATTTCCCTGGTTTTTAAATTCCTCATTAAGAAAGAAAGTGGTGGTCTGTTTGTCTGCGAGATGTAAGAGGTGCAATTATTTCTAGTAGCTTACAGCCGGAGCTCCTGCTTTGTAGTCATAATGGTTTTCAAGCAGCGATATGGTGAAAGTAGAACATGCCATCTCTGGCCTCTGGATGGCTGACAGGATGCTGAGAAAGACGGGTTTCCGACCGACCAATCAGAAAGACGGGTTTCCGACCGACCAATCAGAAAGACGGGTTTCCGACCGACCAATCAGACCGGGGTGATGGTGGGTAGCCAGGAGGCCAAAGCCCGAGCAGCTTGTTCAGCTAATGTCAGGAATCACTTGGCACACAGACTAGCAACTGCTGCAACGAGCATAATTCTGAGTTACATTTTAACTTGGAAGTCGGAATTTCCAACTTCCTAGTCGCAAGTTTCAATTGGAACGCCCCCTGAAATCAAAATTCCGACTTGGAAAGTCTCAGGAACCTCTGCAATTCCAACCTCAGAATTCAAGATGGCTGCACCCTTCGTCAACAGAAGTGAAGGCTGTAGTTATATACTGTTTATTAACACTTATGTCTTAATTGTGGCTCATTAAATCGGTTGTACACAAAGAACTGTCCAACCATCTGTAGCCATGTTGTGATGGTGTTTGTATGTGCAAAATACCACGTAATGAGCTGTTATCGATTGACATTGCTAACAAACGCTAACAGTTGGCATTGCTAAATGGCTTTCCGACTTTTTATATTGACTGGAGTCATCCCTCATTTACTTCATTTCTAAAACACTAAAATTGGTTATTGTTAAAAGTACTATATGTTAAATCCATGAAATGTCTCCTGATCAGCCCTAAAATAAGGTCTAAACTAGACATCTGACCAGTGGTTGACACACATACACACACACAGTTTTGTAATTATATCTTTGTGGGGACTCTCCATTCATTTTTGGCATTTCTACTAATTTGATTGCATTTCCCCATAACATTTGGTCCCCGCAATGTAATATAAACATAATCTACACACACACACACACATTTTTGAGATATATATATATGCACGCACACACACACACACACACACACACACACATATATATATATACATACATTTTGAAAAATCATTTTAAACAGTCTTTTTACGATGCTTTCACATTTCAGTAACGATCGTCTTTGAAATGGTGCAATTAAGATGCGAAAGGTTGCTTGTTTGCACTCTCTGCAAACGCGGCTGCTCCATCCTCCACGCACCCGAGCGTGTGCAGCAGACGGCGACGCTGCCGGCTGTCTGCCCATCGTTTCATATGTACTCATGACAAATTCAGCAAGCCGAGAAATTTGGATGAAAGACCACGGAACAGGCTGTCATTCTGAGCGGTATGGGCGCTCAGGTATTCTCTGTGTGGGAGTTCGCAAAGCGCCGGCGCGCAGGGGAGCCCGAACCGCGCCACGGAGGACAAAGGAGCCCCGAGCAGACGCGGGGCAGCCTGCCGTCCTCCGCCGCCCCGGCGCCAGCCCCCCCTTCAGCCTCCCTAAGAACCGTCCTCTCCTTCTATAATTTGCTGCATGTCTAAAGATAGGCTCATGTCCAGCAGTGCAATTCGCGGCAACTTTAATCATTCAATACACGTAATTCAGACTTCGCTAATCAGTGTTTCCGCCTGCTATTATTTGCATGTCTAATTGCTTTAGTCACCCCAATATAATGCGTAATCCCTCCTTTTCAGCGCTCCGTCTTTAATAATAAAATAATTATACTGTGAGGTGTAGCGCCCGTGAGATGTTAACCAGCGACATGCCAGAGATTATTAAACTGATTACTTTTAAACTGATAAATCCCTGCATATCATATCTTCGGCTCCCCCATCGCAGAGTCTGACGAGGTTAAGCAAACATATTAACAAATTTCCCTTTGCAGCTCGCAGGCTGCATATCTGATAAAATGCTAATAAGGTAATCGGCCTGTGTCTAACTATTTCTCCCACGTAGTTCATTTTAATTTAGTTCATATCAAATCCCCTTGCTATTACTGGCTTGATTGATGCACTATATCTGGTGATCTCATTAAATCTTATTGATTCTGTTCCTCAGGTCATGATGTTCCTCAAGCTGGACCCAGGACCATTATGAACAGGGATCTCTGCTCATCAAGCCCTGCTGTTTCGTTTGACTCCAGAGGGCCAGAATTCGCAGTGGCACCTTTAAGGGACAGGCGTTGGAGACCAAACGGAGGGCAGAAGCTGAGATGGGGAGATGGGGAGATGGGGAGATGGGGAGATGGGGAGATGGGAATGGCGCAGGCAGGCAAAACACCCACAGCAGTGTAGCAGTAGAAGGGAGAGTTCAAAGGCACATAAATGATATAGACGGAGTCCGAATTCAGGGGCTGCGTCCTTCTAAGGCTGCATTTGAAGACCGAACGCATCACGGCGACTCGACAAGACCACCCTGTTTCGAAGGCTCCTCCAAATCCAGCCTTTAAATGCATCCTTCTTTTGCCAAATTGTGAAGGATCCACCGATGGATCCTTTGTGGCCCAACATATCCCAAGATTCATTGCGCCGAGGTAAAGTGGGCGTGTCCCGGCTGGGCGATAGAAGCGGCGCTTTGTGACTCAAGGGAAAGGGCGGGAAAAACTGGTGATGCAAGTAGGACGTTATCCGTCCCATTTGACAAGGATTTCTGTTCGACCTTCAAAGAATACGGCCTACGAAGTTGATATCTTCGTAGACCGCGTCCTTCGAAGGATGCAGCCTCTGAATTCAGACACAGATATAGTCCTCAGTACTCGAGTGGAGGCTTGTACGAGCTGGTTTCAGACTCCGTATCACACTCACATACTCGCGATAGCGGGAACAGACTCACACATGCTGCCTGGCTCTGCCCCCCCCCCCTCTAACACCGAGGGCACCCCAGGCTGCGACCTCAGCCCACTGGCGTAAAACTTTGCCATTTGGCGTCGATTCCACACGTGAAACGGCATGCGGAAACATACCACTGGCATTGGGTTCCGCCATTATGCAAAACATCCAGAACCCATTAATTACTTTTCACCAGAACTGGAGCCTGATCTACCCAAGGGACTGACAGGTTTTAAGCCACATCAGAAGAATCAATATGGTAACATTTAAAAATGGCACAGTGTCCAAAGTTCATAGAAAAGGTTCTATTGATTTTGAGTATGATTGTTCATATTTTATATATATCGCTTTGTTTCTGTGCTTGGACCCTAATAAAGATAAATGCTTGTATACGTCATACAGATGCTAAATGGTAAACTGATCTCCTCTGAGGGCAATTGTTACTGCTGTTATCCTTTGTAACGCGTGTCTTTGATTATGTGCAGCCAGTGGCATGGAAGACATCAAATTCACAGTCCCATTCTGAATAGTAACCTATGACCAAGATATGATTTCATATAATGAGCTCACAGAAGCCCACGTTAATGGCCCAGTTTCATTGTATCCAGCACTTTCTATTTATAATCGGTGAACCGGTACCAAAGAAGCAGTTGGAAGATTATTTCATTGTATTTGATTTTAGGGACTGTACCTTCTCGGTCCGGGTGGCCATGCTGGTGACTTATGTTGAAGCACATACACAAACACCCAACAAACACTCAACAAACACTCAACAAACACTCAACAAACACTCAACAGTGGGAGGTTAGGGGCCTTTTGAAGGATCTGAGAAGGGTTACTCTGTCCATACTTGTAGTTTGGAGAGCTGAAGGACAGCAGAGCTCAGAATTACAGAGGTCCGAGCTCCGATGTGGAGTGGCATCAAGCCTTCCAGTCCGGCAGAGGCAACATGAACTCTGAATGGTGTGGAGAGACTGGCACAGAAGGGCTGCCTCTATGAAAGGATCTTCATGTTCCACTGATTGTTGTTCTATGGATGGGCAGAGTCATCACATTGCCACGGGTGATTCGCATAACTTTGGCAGGCGAGGGGGACCGAGGTAGTTATCGACTAAGGTAGAGACAACAGGACAAGTTCAACTCTGACTGGCTTATTGACTAGAGGCTCCCAGTGGGTGTTTGCTAAATTTACCGATAACCATTAAATTTGCCAGTAATGGTGGAAATTATTATTTTTTTGAGATTAACTGCTAATGCAAAATTGTCTTGTTATATTTGGCACTAAGTAGGTGACTAAGTAGGTATTATGGAACCAATAAATTAACAACACCTGTATTTTATGCTATTAGCTGCAAGGAATTTCCAGCACGCCATATTAATTATCATATTCCCCCCTGCTTCAGTACCTCTTTTGTCCCCGCATCTGATGATGCCATCAGAAGATAATGCCCAGAATGCTGCAGCATATCTCGTATGCCCTTATTACCTTGCCACTCAATGCATTTGATGTAAATTGAATCACTGTCTCTGTTTGCAAACTTAATCCAGATTCAATTATGCACTTAATGGGTTCAATAAAGAAAATGAGTTCACGCAATGAAACCCTATTGAAATCTATTCCTTCCTGCACTGAAAGAGCCATTCATAAAGTTAAATAAATGATTCAGAAGTGAATTGTGCATATATATAAAGCTAAATGGTAAGAGGAAAATAACTGAATTCCTCAGTACTATAGTGAAGTTATGAAATGGCCTCCACTTTTATATTGAAAAGCATTTAAGCTGAAAAGAGATTTTTTTTAAAGCTGTAATTTATTGATTTAATTAGCTGTTCGAGCTTTGAGATGCATGCAGCATTATAGAGGTTCTCCTGGAAAACGAAGTACTTCTTCATGATGTAGGGATGCCTGAAGCTTCTGACTGCATTGAGGCAAATGACTGAAATGCTGCTATTGAGAATAAAGGATGTGAAGATGAAAACGCAGTGAATGGCTGCTCACTGGAGGACTTAACCAGTGGCTTTGCAGTATCCCAGCCTAGATGAGGACTACAGACCTTCCTAGTGTAACATATCTGCCACTTATGAGGCCACATAAATATTGACAAATCAGAGAACGCCGCAAGCTGTCTGTTTGATAAGTCTCAGCCAGCCCAAGAACACTGGGAACCTAAAAACTTAAAGTGCAGTTTGGTATCATCTCAATGCCCTGGTCAGATCTTACACCCTCCTTCAGTCCGATTCCCTTCTAGTGCAGTGACAGAAACCTGACAGATAATTTTGGAGGTGTCGAAGGTCCAAACGACTCGGACGAGAGTTAATTTGCACCTCTGTTCAGTGCACCGTGCCTTTAATAGTCACAGTTTGACCATATTAACAATAATATCACACCACTTAGAGTACGGATGGAGGCAGACTTGCGCATGAGCCGGACCTGCGGCGAGTGCAGTGCTCTCCCGTGCAGTGAGCCTGCAATTCCGAGCGGCTTTTTCCAGCTGACAGGTGTTTGCTCCCTCCGTTACTGTTGCCTAATGTCTGTAAATATGCACGCACCCAAAAAGCAGCTTTTCTGCTTATCAATGAATGATTATATGTCAATGATTATTTGACTAATTATGGTGCATGAGTTTCGGCCGCCTTGTGGCCATACTCCGAAGTGTCAGGATTATCAATAGAATTAATATGCATTAATATGCAGAAATGGTTTTGTAATATTATTCTGTGTGTTTCTTTAGTTCATAAACCAACATAATTTAGTTTTTCAGATTAACGTTTTTTCTATAAATTAGAAGAATCGGAGACTGTGACATGTAAAACACTCGGTAAAATTGCATTTTCTTATACTCATTGCATAATTAATTATATTCCGCATCTGTATAATAACAATGAGGCATTCTATAAATACATCAAAGGCTCTCAATGCACGAATCGCTAGAGGAGCACGACCCGTAAATAAGCAGTAAACAGAATAATATGCATTTTCAGCAACACTAGTGGGTGAAGAATTACACTTTTATTGAGCAATTTCTCAATAAACCACCACATTTTACACAAAGAAACTCTCATGTGAGATGCACCATTTAGACAAGAAGTCAGTAGAGCTGTGAAAGATCCAAATTAAGAGCAAAGTCAACACAATGTTGATCAATGACGCCTTTCCACCATCTGTGTCATTATCGACCATGGTTGGCTTTGGTATTTGACCTGTTGGTATATATTCCTGAACAATCATCTCTAGGATAATGCAGGATGTTACTAATCACTGTGATTCTTATTCGATAGGTGTTAAAATGCAGTAGAAGATTATTCTGGTTCAATTTAAACATCAAGGAATTTGGAGATACCAGAATGTCTGTAAGTGTGAATGTGTGTGTGAATGGCGTGTGTGTGTGTGTGTGTGAATGGCACGTGTGTGTGAATAACATGTATGTACGTGTATGTATGTGTGTGAATGGCATGTGTGTGTGAATGGCGTGCGGCGTGTGTGTGTCTGTGTGAATGGCATGTGTGTGCGCATGTGTGTGTGTGTGTTTGTGTGTATGGCGTGTGTGTGCATGTGTGTGTGCGTGTGAATGGCGTGTGTGTGTGTGTGAATGGTGTGTGTGTGGGTGTGTGAATGGTGTGTGTGTGCGTGAGAATGGCGTGTGTGTGGGAATGGCGTGTGTGTGCGTGTGAATGCCGTGTGTGTGTGCGTGTGAATGGCGTGTGTGTGTGTGTGAATGCCGTGTGTGTGCGTGTGAATGGTGTGTGTGTGTGTGAATGCCGTGTGTGTGTGTGAATGCCGTGTGTGTGTGTGTGAATGCCGTGTGTGTGTGTGTGTGAATGCCGTGTGTGTGCGTGTGTGTGTGTGTGAATGCCGTGTGTGTGCGTGTGTGTGTGTGTGAATGCCGTGTGTGTGTGTGTGAATGCCGTGTGTGTGTGCGTGTGAATGCTGTGTGTGTGCATGTGAATGCCGTGTGTGTGTGCGTGTGAATGCTGTGTGTGTGCGTGTGAATGGCGTGTGTGTGAATGCCGTGTGTGTGCGTGTGAATGGCGTGTGTGTGTGTGTGAATGCCGTGTGTGTGCGTGTGAATGGCGTGTGTGTGAATGGCGTGTGTGTGCGTGTGAATGGCGTGTGTGTGTGTGTGAATGCTGTGTGTGTGCATGTGAATGGCGTGTGTGTGAATGCCGTGTGTGTGCGTGTGAATGGCGTGTGTGTGAATGGCGTGTGTGTGCGTGTGAATGGCGTGTGTGTGTGTGTGAATGCTGTGTGTGTGCATGTGAATGGCGTGTGTGTGAATGCCGTGTGTGTGCGTGTGAATGGCGTGTGTGTGTGTGTGTGAATGCCGTGTGTGTGCGTGTGAATGGCGTGTGTGTGTGTGTGTGAATGCCGTGTGTGTGCGTGTGGGTGCCCTGTGATGGCGCCCTGCTGCAGGATAGGTGATGGACCCGACACGACCCTGCGTAGGAAGAGCAGGTATAAAGAAATAGACGGAATTCAAAATAAGATACAAATAAAAAAATAAATAAACCAAAGACTGTGGCTTTTTATCAGTTGACAGCAGCATAAAAACCAGACATTACAATTTATAATAATAATTGCAGTGGTAAGCGTTTTGGTGTTTAATTTTTTAACAGCTCCTTGGAAAATATCCCACCATGAGGACAATAAGAGGGATGGAGTCTCGAAATGTCTACAGTGAGAGATATTTATCATGTCTGAAAGCTGTAAAATCGAAGGATTATGCGGCTTCAGTCTCGTGACCTTTGCAGGCTTCCTCTGAGCCAATCACCATGCGGCTTCAGTCTCGTGACCTTTGCAGGCTTCCGCTGAGCCAATCAGCAGGCAGCTGTAATGTGGCGAGTCGCCACAGCACCAAGGTCAGAGTTTAGCTAATATGAAGCCAGTCTGGTGAAGTATCAGCTGAGCTAGAGGTTGTGGCTCCTGGAAAACACCCAGCAAAATGTGAAAATGTGAACGCGCCGCTGCTTACAAGCGAGAAGCGCTGAGCTCAGAGATGAGGCATTAACAGCACACTCGACCGTGGCGGCTCGGAGATGGAGACGATCACAGGCTCTCCGTCGGTCCAGACACATTTCAGACATACAGCGCTCACAGAAAGTCTTGGGATGCTTGCTTAATTCAGTAAATGTATTGGTTTCATAACAAAATCATTACTTTATTCTTTTGTTTACAAAATATTTAACACATTAGAAACAATTGGAATAACATATAACACCAAACATTTGTGTCTGGTGTCCCTTTGGGAGCCAATGACTACAATTGCAAAAAATTAATAAAATGAAAATATCCATGCAGGTGATACATGCAAATATATTAAACACTGCTAGTCAATGGACTTTTATCATAAAACTAATAAGTTTGCAACATTGATACAGAATTAAACGAGCGTCCCAAGCCTTTTCTGTCTGCTCCTTAAATGAAGGTAAAACCCAGCTACTGCTGCATAGATAATCATGTCAATAACAAAAAGGCAATCAACAAAAACATTAAAGAATCTTATGGCCCTAAAACCTTTATTAGAGGTACTGATGATAATCTAGGGTATTAAGCACTGTACAGTACAGTCAGTGGAATTGTTAAAACAAATACAGAGGATATGAAATGTCCATGGATGTTTATTAAAATCTCATCTTTTGTTGATGCAAAGGCCAAAATCAAGACACAGTTAAAACTCCCATTAAACTCACGCAGCCAAGGAATTGGAAATTGGGTTGTTTTTTTGTTCAATTTCTGTAAAAAATGGTCCTTTTTTCACTTACAGTGTTGGGTATGATATCTGATTAAACGTAAATATAGGTTTTTTGGTGCTTATTTTAGCCTTTGCATGAACTATAGCTGAGATTTCAATAAGGAGGGTGTATGGCACGGAGCACAGGCAGGACGGAGCACAGGCAGGTAGCTACAAGGGCTGTAAACGGCATTATAATGCTGCTGAGTTTCTTTATCAGACAATGGAGTGTTTTAACAAGCAATTAGCTCCATTAGCAGTTGATTGGAGCTTTATTTGCCTATGGCAAAGCAGGAGGAATTCCCAGAGCAGGCCTCCGCACAGCGGCTGGGGACCTTCTGGGGGTAGATTTTAACAGCGTCACATTTGTTGACGCTGACAGCAGGGAGGGGGGGGGGGGGAGGTGAGGAGGGGGGGTGAGTGGCAGTTTCTTTGCTTTGTTAATTAGTCCCAAAGCTGTAATGAGCAATTGGCATAAACACTGATGATTTACATTTGAAGCCTGCGAGGGGACCAGTGAAGGGGCCTTACGCTGCATACTTACCGCTGCCTGCGTAAAAAAAATAAAAGAATAAAAGAATAACCTTGACCTCACGCTTGTTACAGAGCGCCGTGCAAAAGAACAGCAACAAATTATTTGTTAATTATATTTCTTTAACAATTAGATGGATTACTTTGGGTTTTAAAGCAGCAACACATATAAAATAACAATACGCATCGCTTTGCAGCGACTCTGAATTCCGCTCGGCCTAATTCATTCCACATGTGAAAGCAAAATCCGAGTCGGAATCCCGGACATTCATGCGCCTCGACTTGGCAAAACACGGAGAAAGGAAAAATGGCCTTCATGTGCCAATATCACATCTTTGGTCGGGCTCTGTCAGTCATTACTGCCGACATGAAAGGCTATCCGGGCGCGAGACAGGAAGCCCCCTATCACGCCTCCTCGCACGCCGGGGCTGGGCGGACCCCGAGAACCGGCGCTGGAAAAGTTTAAACGTAAAATCAAAAAGCCGGTGTGACACGAACACAGAGTAAGAAGAGGGCCCCAACGGAACTCATTTCCCCCAAAACCCCCCAAAAACAGAAATATTTATATTTACAGTGTAAAAATAATAACAATAGCATACTGTGACAATGGAGTGTAACCTTTAACATGGTATCTGCTTCACATCTGTCTTCAAAGGGCTGTTTAAAGCCTTAGAATGATCTTATTGACAACCAATTTGCTAAAAAAAAATATTGTGTGAAAATAGTACAATGATCTCCCATACAAAGCACTATCTAGATAAATGTACAGTTTCTAAATAAGGCACAAATATTCAGTTTGGTTTTATTCAGCTTAAAGTAACCCCTTTGTCAGTATTTTGAGCCCATAGTTCTTAAGAGATTCACTAGGTGCTGATCAGGTAACTAATCAGACTAATCATCTGTTAGCAATTCAGCATATAAATACATCGAAGCCCTTTGTCAAAATAATTGCAGATTGCATCCGAATTCTTTTTGTTTCTGCTTCTTGTTTCCAAGACAGACAACTAACTGACCATGAGCCTAGAATATAAGAGAAAGTGGGCATCAGTATCTGCCAGGGGTCTTGCCTGCGTGGCGTCGCCATCTTCCCGGGCTGCCCGTACCTCTGTAACTAGGGTCCAGCCTAACAAAAGCAGCCTTCCACAGGACAGCATCGTTAATCCAGTTTTGTTATTACATTGTTGAAATAATGATGAAAGATGTACACCTGTGATCAGTTTCATTTCAGGCCGTATTTTAATTGCAAATGAACTTACATTCCTTTTATGTTTGGTATTGTGAGGCAGCAATAATTATAAGAATGAAATCACTTTGGAAGGAGCCCCCGTCCCCGCAGAGAGGAGGCTGTGCGCTGTGTTTATCGTCCCACTCCATCATTTTAAAGCTTATTGACTCCTCCAGTGACTCCCAGCTTTACTCCTCTCACCTCAGCTCACATTTGATTCCTCCCGGATGGTTACCGCCCTCAAATAACTGCCATCAATTAAACTGCAACAACAAACGCACCGGTGGATGATATAATTAACTCGGCCTAATTGGAAGCTGTTCTTCATTAATGCTCGCCAGCTATAGCCCCCCCCCCGCCCCCCACAGCCACGTCGGCTCTGCAGTTGCTTCCTCAGGCGCCCCCCCAATGGCTGCCTCTGGCCTTTACTCCCTCACATTTTTACAACTGTCCCTCCTCCCTGCACTGCTGCACCCCCCCAAATGGGCTGGGCTTTTGTGTTTTCCTCCATTTGTGTCACCTGACTTGCCCCTGTACCAACCCCCCCCCCCCTCATCCCCCACGCTCTCCTGCTCCAAACGTTCTGGCCCCTGCTCTGCTGCACCCCTCAGCACCTCTAGGGCGGCGCCCTGCCCCATGGCTCGCCCACTCTCCTCCACTGCTCTAGCGCCCCGCCTCACACATCTCCCTGCCTCCCGGGGAGAGGAGATTGGCTCCCTCCATCTGCAGATTTCCAAAAGCTGCCAGACTCTTCAGCGGACCTGCAGAAACGTCTCCAATCCTCAATTTGCACTCACCAGTGCACTTTCATGCCGGCTATGTCATTGGACCCCTTTTTAATAAGTATAGAACATTTGGTTCATTCACTTAAATGCATGTTACTGGGTGATATGCTTGTGTTTTTAAAGGGTAGATCAAGCTTTTAATGAGCCTCCAAATGTCCAGCCACCAATGGTCAGTCAGGGTCCTCTGAAATTGTCGTGTTGGTCATTCTCTGTCCATCTGTCAGTGCCTCCTATTGGTCATTCTCTGTCCATCTGTCAGTGCCTCCTATTGGTCTGTCTCTGACAATCTGTCAGTGCCTCCTATTGGTCTGTCTCTGACAATCTGTCAGTGCCTCCTATTGGTCTGCCTCTTTCGGTCTGTCAGTGCGTCCTATTGGTCTGCCTCTTTCGGTCTGTCAGTGCGTCCTATTGGTCTGCCTCTTTCGGTCTGTCAGTGCATCCTGTTGGTCTGCCTCTTTCGGTCTGTCTGTACCTCCTGATGGTCTGTCAGTGTCTCCTGTTGTTCTATCTGCACATTTATCTTACTTAGTGTGGGTGGGCAGCTTGGGGTTCAGAAGCTGTTATACATGGATGTGGGGGTTGGAGTTGGGGGGGTATCCCCCCCACCTGATAAAAGCTACACACATGGGCATCCAAGGCGGTTAATGTCTGTCTGTGGGGATCGTGGGGCCTGACTGCCATTCTCCTGCTGCCAGGCCGCATTGCTATCTGTTACCTGGCCAAACATTCCCGCTAGATAACAGGCATAATCGAATCTAGCAGAAAAGTGAGTGAAAAATGTAGAAGTAACATTCCTCTGGTGAGCGACTTTAGCACTGGCACTTAGCAGAGCGTTTTGAATAGTTGAGCCGATGGAGGTTGACTGTAAACGGATGGAGAGAAGAACAAGGAGTACAAGGCGGGCCGTCACAACCTCACCTTCATCCCGCCCATGTCACAGGTTTCATCTCCAATGCGAGGATCAAAGCTCCCCCATCTGTCCAACGCGGAGCAGGCCGTGAGGATGCCGTCCTGTTCCTCTGGCTGGCTCCTTTAACTCTGCTCCTTTAACTCTGCTCCTTTAACTCTGCACCTATAACTCTGCACCTTTAACTCTGCACCTTTAACTCTGCGCCTATAACTGAACCTGTAACTCTGCACCTGTAACTCTGCGCCTTTAACTCTGCACCTTTAACTCTGCATTGGCCTGGATGCATTGAGCTGCCTCTGAAGGTCATACACATGAAACATGGGACCAAGAGTTGGGGTGGAGTCTGCCGTCCATTCTGGCAATGACAGAAGAAAAACAGAGACCAGAATTGGCTTAGCAAGGCTGATGCTATCCACTGTTAGTTTCTATCATTGACCAGGCTGCAACAAACATGCAGAACTGTGTTTGAACCAATTGCATTCATGCATGCAAAAGCTCATGCGTGCAAAAATGGGAGAATAAATGTGAATTCCTGAAAGCCAACACATGCAACCTTATAAACAGAAAAATCTGAAGAGCAAAATAAATCTGAACAGAGAATAATAACATGCATTTCCCAAAGTATGAACTATAATTAATGAGGACTAGACATGTGACACGTTTAATTTAAGATCTTATATATTGTAATAAAATCAAACAGGATATTTAGCTGTCACAGAGGTGAAAAAATGTTGCAATCTTAGATCAAGAATCAATTTGATAAATCATTTTAATACCCCTGAAACACTACTCTTTCTGAAACTCAGATTTCTGCAAAACCAGCAGTAGATTTTAATCTGATTATCATCACTTCTAGATTATTACTTTTATTTCAAATGTGAACTGATGTTATCAATGACATGCATTTTAAAATAAATTGTTTCCTTGGTTATTGAAAATAAATGAATTTTCTAGACTACAGCTTTATTTTACTAAGTCGAAATTATCCCAAATAAAATGAAAATAAAATGCATTCTCTTATAAAATACAAATACACTAATAAAACAGCAAAATGATATGCTTATGTTGTATATCTAAGCAGGAGAGTTCTAGCTATGGAGCAGATCAGGGGCTTAAGTGAGCTTGACCTGCAGCTTGACTTTTGTTTCCGTTTGACGGCTAAAACACTCCATCGGACCTGATGATACCCATGTGTTTACCTGCTAATTATTTCAATGAAACATATATGACATACAGTATATGTATTTTATATATATTTCAACAAAATATGGAAATAATTTACACCCCACATATAATGCATTCCATCTGTGTGTGTGTGTATATATATATATATACACACACAGACACACACACACACACATGCATATATTATAATAATCTTTCATGTTGTTTTATTGTTTATTTATATTTTATTTAATATAAATTGAACATCTTACTTGAAAATATTAACTAGGTATAAGGGATGTTTTATTTTATTTTTAATACATGTAATTAAAAAAAAAATAGATTAAAAGTACCTAAATAAATGGGTTTTTAAAATTTGTTCCAAGGTAATGAAAGGGCCAACGGAAGATCACGTAAGACTGGCAAGGCCGCTGCAGGCGCGTGCGTGCGCGCGCGGCCGCGGAGCCCGGCGCGTGCTGCCTTGCGCCATACGGGTCGCACATTGTACACAAAATGCACATTCCCCGAAGTGGCGCGAGTAAGTGAAGGACAACAAAAGGTAACGGGGAGAGACTCCTGACCTGGACGCCATGGCAACCACTCTCCGATTGGTGGGCGGAGACGATTCGATGCCGAGGGGAAGCGTTTGTGCTCCGCGGCTTTGTTGCTTTAAATGTCTGTAGCTACTGAATGTAATGTGCATGTAAGGCAAAGCGGCCGGCGGTAATAAGCAATTAAATGTAATGCAAGGAACAAAGGCGGCTGTAGCCGGGTTATGGAAAAGAGGCTATTAGACATTATGCTGCTGTCCAAAGATACACTGATTACAGCTCACAGTTGCACACTTCGAGCGCCCTTTTTATCGCATTGTTCTATTGTTCCATATTAAAGCCGAGAAAAGGCATTTTGCATATACTCCGTGTACCTTGCATTTTGTTTGCAATGTAAATTCTTTCTTTAAACATATTTTGAAATTCATTCACAATTTTCTTTTTAAATATGTCATTTACAGCGGCAGTGAAAAGTCACCGTAGAATGTTATGACTGAAAAATAATCCGTTCATATTTCATTAACAAAAATGTAAGATATTTTTATTCCCATCTTACATGTGTGTGTGTGTATGTGTCTGTGCATGTTTTGCATCATATATATATATACACATACATGTATTAAAAATATTATTATCCATAATATTATAATTATTAATATAATTGTATTGTTAATTATATTAATAATATTGTCATACATTATGAGCCCCCTACACTGAGCATCAACAAAGCGTAATTTGGAAGTGCAGCTGTAAGACCATCTCTCACAGCATGCTTATTATGTAGAGATTTCAACAATTAATTTCTAATATGTTTAGTCTCCCAGGGACCTATTTGCAAGCTCTCGTTTGTAACGTAATAATTTGTTACTCCTCTGCCAGTGTGAAGCACATAAATCCTCTTCATTTGTGTCGCTCTCCCGACGGCTCTCACTTTGCTTTCACTCTCATAAAGAGCCGCAGGTCTTCTGAGGAAGCAGCAATCTGCGCTTCTCCTCATTCTCAGCCCTTTCTGTGCTGCAGTCAGTCTCTCTGAAGGAGGCCCCTCATTCTCAGCCCTTTCTGCGCTGCAGTCAGTCTCTCTGAAAGAGGCCCCTCATTCTCAGCCCTTTCTGCGCTGCAGTCAGTCCCTCTGAAAGAGGCCCCTCATTCTCAGCCCTTTCTATGCTGCAGTCAGTCCCTCTGAAAGAGGCCCCTCATTCTCAGCCCTTTCTGTGCTGCAGTCAGTCTCTCTGAAAGAGGCCCCTCATTCTCAGCCCTTTCTGTGCTGCAGTCAGTCTCTCTGAAAGAGGCCCCTCATTCTCAGCCCTTTCTGTGCTGCAGTCAGTCTCTCTGAAAGAGGCCCCTCATTCTCAGCCCTTTCTGTGCTGCAGTCAGTCTCTCTGAAAGAGCCCCCTCATTCTCAGCCCTTTCTGTGCTGAAGTCAGTCTCTCTGAAAGAGGCCCCTCATTCTCAGCCCTTTCTGTGCTGCAATCAGTCCCTCTGAAAGAGGCCCCTCATTCTCAGCCCTTTCTGTGCTGCAGTCAGTCTCTCTGAAGGAGGCCCCTCATTCTCATCCCTTTCTGTGCTGCAGTCAGTCCCTCTGAAAGAGGCCCCTCATTCTCAGCCCTTTCTGTGCTGCAGCCAGTCCCTCTGAAAGAGGCCCCTCATTCTCAGCCCTTTCTGTGCTGCAGTCAGTCTCTCTGAAGGAGGCCCCTCATTCTCAGCCCTTTCTGTGCTGCAGTCAGTCCCTCTGAAAGAGGCCCCTCATTCTCAGCCCCAGCTAACTGAGCAGATGCAAAATACTGTAACATGAATTATATCAATTGATTATTCTAGTGTTTTCCAAGTACATATTATTTGACAATGGAGGGATATTACAGTCTCTTTAGTAATTTCCTTATTGATTATTGCATAAGAACATAAGAAATTGACAAACGAGAGGAGGCCATTCGACAGATCAAGCTCGTTTGGGGAGAACTTAACTAATAGCTCAGAGTTGTTAAGATCTTATCTAGTTCTAATTTAAAGGTAATTTCCACCTATGGCCACAAGGTCTAGCATTTAAACTAATATTGAAGTAGCCATTTGGCTGAAAAGCATCCAGACCTGTTAGAATCTTATATACCTGGATCATGTCCCCCCCTATAAATATATATATATATATATAAATAAACATTACATTCAGTTATTTTCCCCCCCTGTTTTCTACTGTTGATTGCCTTACAGCAATTAATTTCTTTATGTCTTCTCTGTATTTGAATGGGTGTGTCTCTGTGCATGTTGCTGAAACAGTTGGGTGAATGAATACAGGGCCTCTAAGTGTTACATTTCAGGTTCTCTCAGTGCAAGTAAAAATGCACGGACAATCCTGGCATGTTTGACCAAGAATCTTTTTAACGGAAAAAAAAAAAAAAAAAAAAAAACCACCTAGAAAACTCATTTTCTCTCTGAAAGATACTAACAGTCGGTGCCTGGGCCTCGTCACTAATTTCAAATATTCATAACATTCAACTGCTGTGGCCCCCCACCCCCCCCCATCTATTGAATTATAGTGTGGATTGCCGTGCCTGACCGATGGTGCTTACAAAAGCAATCTGCCCCCCACCCTTCCTCAGCAGCCCCCCCCCCAACATCCCCCAAGCAGCACTAGGAAAGGCCACATGAGAGAAGGCCGACATACGAATAAAGGTGTATAAGGTAACTGCCCGGTTATCAGCGTCCCGCACGGCGACGGCGCTTCTGCGCTGACAAACGACGGAAACAAAACCCCAAAAATAAAGGGGATCCGAATGTCGCCTCTCCCTTAATAGCCAGCGATTCTCGTTAATTACGGTGACGCAGGGAGGCCAGAGGTCTCTCCTGCTCCGTCCACCTCGCCTTCTCGGTTAGAGCGATGAGATCCAGACATGCCACAGCACCCCTTCTGGCAGTGATGGGGAACTGCACGGCCACGGTGCGCCAGATTCAGTAATGCTGATTCCATGGGTCCATCTATTGGAGGATTCTGGCTCACATGATGCCCAGCGCGAGACCGTCACCTTTCCAGCTCGAAAAGTTTGGTAGGATGGCGCAAAAATGCAACTGAGTATCTTCCTCGAATAGCTAACGATTTATGTCAAGTGAGATTTCAGTGCTGTAGCTATTCCTCAAGGCTGCCCCCCCCGATAATTGTGCCTGCCGTTACGTCATCTCAGAGGCCGTGTAATTACAGCTCTTAAAATCCAATCTGGTTGCGGCAGAATGGTGTCTTGGAGAAGCAGAGACCATCTGCCTAACTGTCACCCCCCCGGGGGCGATATCAACCCGGAACAATGGGCTCACTGACGTCTCCCCTCTCACACACACGCGCGCCGTCATCACGGACCCACTTTGTTTATCAGTAATCTCCCCCCGCATTCAGCCCGGGCCCAGTGGCTGAACGCCTGTCACCCCGATGACACGCGCCGCTCGCGGATTTGCAAAGAGTCTCCGGCCGCTCGCCGCTGCCGACGTTTTATCTCGGCGGAAAATGAGGAGCGACTTTCCAAGGTTTTCGGGGACCTTGTTATTTTCAGGGTCGCTCGCAGCCGACCACGAGTCACGGCTGTTTCATTAAACGCCGTGTAGAAAATGCAGAATGCCCCCAAATGGTGTGGAATAATTCATTTTTACCATTATCTGTACTCAGCTGCATGCTTTTAAGGCCTAGTTAGTGTTTACACCCTCAAAAGCCACTATATATGTATTGAGACCCTCCATTAAACAGATTCAGTCATAGTACTGTGACTTGATAAGCTGAACTGTCTATTAGAGAATCGCAGGTAAGACCCCCAAGTGTACAGTGAGCATAAGTGGAGTCTGCTGTTGTATATGCAGATCCGGGTAATATCAGGCTGTCGCTGTGATTTCACAATGGACTGACAAATCAGCCATTCTTAGACAAGAGATGTCACTTGTGATGATTGCCATTTGACTGCACTTTCCCAGAATCCTTCGCGACAGGCTGGTCTCTAAACATTTATTGTTCATTCCCAAATAACCCTTAAAACTTGTCTCAACAGAAAGAACATTCATTGAAATGTCTTATCTATTGATTTCTGTTTCAACTGGCATCTGCAGGAGAACCGGAATTACAAACATGTTAGTATTGTGTGTGTGTGTGTGCGTGTGTGTGTGTGCGTGTGCGTGTGCGTGTGCGTGTGTGTGTGTGTGTGTGTGTGTGTGTGTGTGGGGGGGGGGGGGGGGGGCTAGATTATAAAAGCCACAGTGAAAATAGGAAGAGCTCTGCTGGGCGGAATCTTTCCTCTGCCCTCCTCCCTAACACTAACTTTGGGGATCTGATACAGCACAGTACTGTGCTGTCAGCGCCTGCGTAGCGCTGGAGGTAATTAAGGCCGCAGCCCCCGGGACACGCAGTCACTAAACAATCCGATCTAATGAACTATCGATCAGCGACGGTGAGATAAAACAAGGCAGCAGTCATTTAGAGCGCGCTCACTGCACACCTCTGTCACCACAGGCACAGGGGTGCAATAACACAAATCTCACTTATGACATTTATTTGCCTGTAAAAATCTCAGTGAATATTATAACAGCAAATAATTCCACTGTGCGCAGGTTGTCAAGAATTCTCTGTATTGTAAATCAAGGGGCAATGCATGGTGATTTTAATTTTAATCCTTTGAAACACGAAATATCCAGATCGACTACGTCAAATGGAAATCAAAGCTGCTCGTTGGGTTAAATATAGTTCTTTCGCTATAAATGACATATTTAGACTTCATTAGGCCTATGTATTTGGGAAATTGCGCCATTCTGTGACGGCAATGTGTTTCCGTTCTGCAGCCTGATATAACAGCGCCTGGATCTGTGGTTGGCCCCCCATGGAGAACAACTTCCAGTCATGAAGGGGAAGCCAGTACAGCTCGCTGTCTGGCAGATGCTGTGATTCTCATCAACGGCCTCTGTCATGCACAGCTTGTATGGACCAGCCAGAGTCAGGCCGCCTTTACGAGCCAGGCAATCGGAGGATAATCGGCCAGAGTCAGGCCGCCTTTAAGAGCCGGGCAGGCGGAGGATGACCGGCCAGTGTCAGGCCGCCTTTAAGAGCCGGGCAGTCGGAGGATGACCGGCCAGAGTCAGGCCGCCTTTAAGAGCCGGGCAGTCGGAGGATGGCCGGCCAGAGTCAGGCCGCCTTTAAGAGCCGGACAGTCGGAGGATGGCCATCGGAAGGACATCACACACGAGGACGCCTCACCTGCCTCCTCTAGCATCACGGGGGGTGGAGAGGGACGGGGGCACATCATCGACCCTCAGAAGCACCAACAGACGTCAAAAAGATTGATTTGAAAGGAACTGTGAATGTTTTCCAGGTTATGGGCAACTGTGAAAACCTGCACACCATGGGGGGAACGGACAGACGGAAAGACCACCTAAAAATCAAATACACTCTAAAAGGTAAACGAATAAACAAACGGTGGATTTGTGAACGTAAACTTCATCCCTTTTTCAGGTTTAGGGATGCACTTTGATACCGGACAGAGCTGGAATGGGCATTTGGCGTGGAACCAACTGATTAGTCATGTAATATAAACCAATTTCTCATCTGTTTGAACTCTTGGGGAAACGTGGCACCAGGGAGTGAATGTTCAGGCAGAAAAATGCTTAATCAAGTGTGTAAAACTGGCTTTTCTCTCCGAGCTTACACCTTTAAATTAACTGCCTTTCTGTGGGATTCACTTCCGTACCTCTGTGATGGCTGTGAGCAGGGTGCTGATGTTACGGGGGGGATCCTTTCTAATGGTGAAATGTCAGAGCTACGCTTTACGCTTAAGGGCACCTTGCAATGTTATACTCCGCTATCAAGCAAAGTAAAGTCCCATTCTATATTCTTTATACATATAACAAATAATTATACTCTTTAAACATAAAAGCATACAAATATCAATAGCTAAGAAATCCCAACTGTTAAAAAGCAAAATTATATCTTCCTCAAATAGGCTATTATATCGTAAATTTTTTACTGAATGAAATGTATAAATTACACAATAACCAAACACACCATCCAGAAGCTGCATGTACCCAAGTGTGCAGGGGGGGGTCCAGCTATGAAAATAAAGACAACGGCTATCGGTTTTCAGTTCCCTGTAAATCAGTGGCCAGATGGAGAGATGGGGGGGGGAGGGCTCTGATTTTAATGGAAAAGAAAGTGAAATAAAAATCTTAAAGACCCAGTGAAGGATGAGACTACAGACGAGATCCATGAACGAATACTTTCGGCACCGAGGAATGAAATCAAAAGGAGACGGTTATTCGGGTGTCAGTACTGGGGAAAAATTATGGGATGTGATCTGAGGTCGAAAAGACGCTGCAGTACCGGCCAAAGCCTAGGTGGCGCTCTAGGCTAGCTTCACCACTGTCACCCCCGTCTGACACAAAGTGAAACTGGTTGGCAGTTGGTGCCTCGCCCATAGATGGCCACCAGTGTCGCCTTGGCTGACCAGCACGGCGCGTGTGATCGGTACTAAGGCACAAGGACATGAATAAACATCTGCATCACCTGACTTTGCCTTCACGCACCACTGGAGGATCTAGTAAATATTATATAATAAAGCTCCATACTTTACGTTTAATTACATTTACACCTGATTCCATATAAGGGAATTTCAGCTGCAGGTAAGACAGACAATGAGAGCACCTTTTACCAGCATCAGCATGCTATGCTATTAACCACCCGGACTCAGAGGCCTGTCAGTCACTTTTAAGGTAGTCTGATGTGCCTTGACATTTTAATACAAAAAACATTGATCCCACAGTGCTCTGTTTGCTTATATTCAGTATGAACTCGGCACCAATAATCTGAGAGCATTAAGAATGTCTTTAATTTATTTTCTTGTTTAATTTATACCATGCCAAAAGTAGGCCAGGGTCTACTAAAATAATCCCCTTCTCAAACCCATTCTAATTGCTCTGAATAGTACTGATTAATTCCTTGGAATAAATTGTGTAATTCTTTCATATGAAACAAAGCTAAGGGTTTATTTGCCAAGATATTTGACTTTGTGAATGAGTTATGTTACACTTTGGATTTAACGTGCGCCTAAAGATTAAAAATTTATGGTCGGCGATTACCACGGATTATGCATCAAAAGAAATTGTTTTGTTTTTTTTTTTACTTTATTTTTTCCGTTAAATTACTATTTGTGAAGCAACAGGGTTTGGAATAATATGCAAGGCAGGTGGTTGTTGACTTACATTTCGCATTAAAGTGGCCTGATTTGGGCGTCTTAATTACACCACATTAATGCAAAAAAGTTTCATTCTGATCTGATGATAATGTCTTCCAGCCACACGGATGAATCCTGGAAATAAAGCGAAAAATCAACACGCCGCAAGCCGTGAAAGACGCGCATCTCCCCAGATTGTGCCTGCAAGCCCCGGCGATCAGCCTAATAATGTAATTGTTCTGTAAAAGCTTAATCAAAGTCTAATTAGCGCAGAAATAATTGATGTGCCTGGTGGCTTTGTGTACGTGACACAGGGGTGACATTAATTATTGTAATTGCGACAGCAGAAACACTTCAAAGTTATGCAGATGAGCCGCTGGTTCACGCAGGCGGCTTCACTCAAAGTGTCTGATGCAGTTTTGCAGCCAGAAATGAAACTGGTGTAGCCATCAAAGCACAGATCGGAGACAGAGACGCCAAATAATAATAAAAAAAAAACCCAGACATCGGTACGATATCCCAGGGATAATCCTTATACAAGAATCCTGTATCAATTTCGCTTGCATCGCTGCTCAAAGCCCGTTTTCCTTCCATTACATAGAGTAACACACAGCTAAAATCACAAACAGCTTCCACCCAGATCGGCTATTCCCCCAAGGCCACGTGAAAATCACGTTATAAAAAGCCATGTTAGTCTTCACACACGTAAATTATAAGTGTAGATTTACAAAAAAAAAAAAGTTTGTCACTTTACTTTCTGAAATGTTCAATGCAGCTGTTTTTTTTTACGCGGGTAACAGCTGTCAGTGAATAAGGTCGTCTTAGAGGATCCTGCAAACGCCCGTTTCACCCGAACATAGACGCTTACGGTATAGCTGACCTTTTCCCGCTTTGAACCCACAGTGTGTCCAGTGACTTAGCACCTAACAGCTCGACATCATGGCGGTGATGTTTTAATCTTTTAATTTTGTTACTAAGCACAGCTGTTTCGTACATATAATTTACATATTTTCTATCAGTTTATAAACAGCTAAAATGTGTTAAAAAATATTATAATGCACATATTTCTATTTTTATATTATGGACAAATATTTATAGTCTTAAAAATACAGCAATGCAGCATAAAATAAAATGTTATTCGGGATTATCTGCTTGTTGGAGTCATTGTGTCTTTTGATGCACTTTTTAACTATATACTTAGTGAATTTAAACAAAAGCCTCTGCCAGATTAATAAGTGTAAATGTACAGTTTGTCATTTTTATTGTTTCCTTACAAGACATTCCTAAAAAATATGACTTTGGGAGGCGATAAAACAGGCCGAGCTCAGTTGCCCCACCTCCGGACACTTCATTATCAGCCGATTTGGAGTGGTCTTTCACTTGAGCGACACGACTTCTGGGACATCGCCGCGGTAACCGATCGATACCCGACACTTAACCGGCATACTGACTTCACCCTACATGACTTTGCGCCCAGACTCCGACCTAAACTCTCCACTCGGTGGTTATGGTCATCAGTAAAAAGAAAACAAGAAACGCTAGAATGTTTATGCATTAAAGCGTTTCTCAGGTTTCTGGATTTATGGGTCTGGTGTAATATTTGTGCGCGATTGATTAATGGCTGGCTCTTTCAAAGGCACGCCACAGTTTTTAATGAGGATTGATGAAGTGATGGATGGCATGAGTGCAACCACTGAGGAACCGTAGGGATCTGCCCATTAAACCTCACGCTGCAATGGATCGCAGTGCCGTCTCGGAGGTCTAACGTACACGATCGCCTAAGCGCGGTCTTTCTGTTTGGATGCCACGTGTATTAAAGAATAAGTAGAAACGTTTCATTTAAAATAATGTTTTTGGCATAATCTAACGTGAAGTAATCAGGACATCGCTTTATTTAAGTCTCATAATCTCAGTAATTCCTTGTGCCGGGTATCTGACTGGCCTGCAGTGGTAAAGAGGTTTTAATATATTCCCTGTCTCAGAGTAACCCACCCAGATGCGGTGATGTGTCTGTGTGTGTGACTATGTGTGTGTGGGTTATGTATGTATTGTATTGTATTGTGGGGATCAAATGTCCCCACAATGTGATAAAAAAAAACTTAGTTTGACGATATGGGGACCGTTTTTTTCGGTCCCCACAAGGGAAACTCAGTTTTATAAAAAATCTGTGACTGCGATCAAAAAACTCAAGATGCCATAAGACTTGTATTTTGTTTGGTTGCTTAGGGCTGGGTAGGGCTTAAGGTCATCATGCTGGGATTAGGGTTGTTCCCATAGAAGTGAATGGAGAGTCCCCACAAAGATATGAATACAGATGTGTGTGTGTGTGTGTGTGTGTATTTGTGTTTTGCACAGTCTTAGGAGGAAATTAATGTCTGGGATTTGTGTGTGGAAGACCTTGGCTTGCTCCTAGCCCATAGGAGATTCAGTAAGATTATGAGTTTTTTTTTGTCTCTGTCACAATATTTAACGACACAGTGCAAAATCTGCAGGGCAGGCTGGCAGGGGTGCGGTTACACCAGCGTGTCGGCTGAGTTTGCCGGGTCGCGTGAGAGACAGCAAGGCGTGCCTTCGCACGTGAACCCGACCCGTGAGCCAAGCCGACTCCGCTTAGCCCTCAAATGCATCGATCCGGCGCAGACGCCTCCGAACGGGCAGATAATGACGAGAAGCGGCGTCTCTGCCAGGACTGGCGTGAAGACCAGCTCAGAAGACCAGCTCAGAAGACCAGCTCACAGGAAACGGGCATTTTAAGCTCTGCTGAAGATGCCCCATCCTCAGAAAGAGATACAGAGAAATAGCTCGTAAAGCACAAGAACAAGAAGCTTTCACATTTTCAAAAGAATATTTTTATAATGGTAACTTTTTACCTATGTATTTTTTATATTTATGGGGACTGAACAATGAAAACAATCATTCTTATTATGTTTTATATATGTAGTTAAGCGTAAAGGACGGGCAGCGCAGTCGCTCAGCGGGGAACACTGTTACCTTACAGAGTTTTCATCCCACCGTGTGATTTGCATGTCCTACCTGAGCTGTGTAGCTTTCCTCCTGGTACTCATGTTTCCTCCCACAGTCCAAAGACATGCAGTTACGCTAATATGTGTCTTTTAAGTACATGAGTGTATATCTGCCTTGTGATGGACTGGTATCCCATCCAGGGTGTCCCCTGCCCTTTGCCCTGTGACGGACTGACCTCCCATCCAGGGTGTCCCCTGCCCTTTGCCCTCTGATGGACTGACCTCCCATCCAGGGTGTCCCCTGCCTTGTGGGTATTCCCTTCCTTGTCCCTGCTCCCTGGGACAGACTCCAAGCCCCACCCCTTCGCCCTCTGTGACCCCGACCAGGATGTAAGTTGGAATGCAGGAATGCTCACCCCATCGCCAGACCCCTCTATGTAAGCAGTGCTTCTTTATGATGTACGTCCTGGTTCAGTGCATCAGAATCTTTTTTTTATCATTCCCCCCTCCCCTCTTTTAAATTTTCTTTAAACAAGTAACTTGGGATGCCATTAATAGTATAGATCGTTCTGTGGAGGTTTTCTTCACAAACAGCTATGATTTCAAGCTATGATTGTCGATTTTCCAGATGTTGGAAGGGGGCTTCATCAGAGAAAATGACTTTGCACCAGTCTTCTGAAGTACAAGGACTGGACAGCAGAAGACTGGGGAAAAGTTATTTTCTCTGATGAAGCCCCTTCCAACTAGTTGCTACCATGAGCCCTGTGTCATGCCAACAGTGAAGCATCCTGAGACCATTCCTGGTTCTCAGCCAAGGGACTGGGCCCACTCACAGTTCTGCCCAAAAACACTGCCATGAATAAAGAATGGCACCAAAACATCCCCCAAGAGCAACTTCTCCCAACCATCCAAGAATAGTTTGGTGATGAACATGCTGGAGCACCGTGCCATCATTACTCTGAAATTTTGGATCCGTGGTGAGAAAGCTCAGATCTTAATCCCATTGAGAAACTGTGGTCAATCCTCAAAAAGTGGGTGGACTGGCATAAATCCACAAATTGTGATCAACTCTGAGCATTAACAACTTTAAAATTAATCACGATCAGTCAGGATTTGGCCCAGAAGCTGATATCCAGCATGCCAGAGCAATCTGCAGAAGTTAGAGGGCGCTACACAGGGGTAGAGGTTGAAGAGGCTTCCCATTGAGTCTGGAAAGCACTTTGAAAAAGTGCTTTATAAATGTATGCTTTTGAATGGAGAGCACCATCTAGTGGTGACAGAAAATACAGCAAATGGTTCATGAAGCTTCATTTGGCCATCACTAGATGATGTATACTGCCTGTATACATCATACGTTTAGAAGAAGCTCAGGTGTGCAGAGACTAGGGCAGAATTTTCTGGAACCACCCTGGATTTTGGTAGTCTATCCTGGAAAAAAAACTTCATTCCGGGACATGGAATATCACTATTAATTTCCCTATCGAACAGACCGAAACAAACCTTTGCAATGGTGTCGCTATGTGCAATATTTTTGGTCAATGACTGGGTGCGGAATATTTTACGGGACTGAGGTGCCGACCCTAGCAGGCACACAGGAAAGGACAAAAGACACGTCTTGTTTGGACTCAAACCCTTGATTACCATGGAAAAAGTAAACAGAAAACACATGTAAAAACTTATTTAAAGGCAGTTCAAAAAAACTTTTCATCTGTGAGCTTTTTCTTTAAGGGGGGGTGTAGGAACAGCCTTGGGGGGCAGGGTGGGACAGACATAGGCCACGGCCAGTCGTATTTAAACTGTGGTTTATAAGATGGTGTTGGAAGCGTTATATACTGCCCCACGCCCACCTGAGAATTATCGTCCTTCACTTGGTGGCAAGAGAGCAAACTGTAAATTATACAGAAATACAGAGCAGAGTGAACTCTGGAACTCTGGCGAGAGGAGCAAGCGAGTGTGTGGATGAGGAACGTGCGCGCTTTGCCGTCTTTGATTTTCACTGGGCCGTGAGTCAGCTTCGCCTTTTCTGGGCGCCTGTGTGAAATTCCTTTAAATTTGCCCACCGATGTAGCAAAGGAAGCCGGAACAGTAACGGCTTCTTCCTGACGTTTTACATACGCAGCCGCTGGTCACGTTAACGCTGGCCGAATACATATAGATATTCATTACTTTACAAACCTCATAACCCTACATGCGCCCTTCAATATAGGTAGGAAGTTGGAACACAGCTTTTCATTTCTTTAGCTGAATCTCTGTCCATGTCATCAAATTCCAAAAAAGAGACTGTCATTCTTTTTTAAGGACATGCACTAAGGTAACTTAAGGTTATTGATTACAGAGTGCGAGGCTTTGGGGAAAAGCTTCTGGGTGGATTTTCTAAAGCTAACCAGTCAAATAATAATGGTGGTAATTCCTGAAATTCCTGGCTGTCCCTGTGCGAGGACCCCCTCCCCCGCCAGCCCAACCCTCCCCAGCCCACCTGCCCCCCCCCCCCCCCCCGAAAGGCGGGGTGCTGAATCCACGTTTTGAGGCGCTATGGCCGAATCGCCGCCACAATGCATATCTCTCCAGACATAATGACCTCAGCGTGCTGCCGGCAGAGGCAGGTCACGCCACGACTGAAATACGGGGGGCGGGGCGGGTGGATAAAGCAGCCAGACTGGGGGGTGGGGGGTGGTTTTCCCCGGATCATCCCAGACATGTGCCGGAACCCCCATTCCTTTGTCTTCCGAGCGTTAAGCATCTGCGCGGATTTTCAGGAGAATGTAAACGCAGACAAATGTGCTCGGCACCTATGTGCGGCGGTGAAGAGCGCGGGCCGGACCCGCATGCCGCCGTCTGCGCACATCTCCCAGGCCTCCTCTCTGCTTCAAGGTGAAGTCGCCGGCGCTCTGGTCACATGACCGCTTTCTCTGCCCACGACAGCTACGCAGTAGGCCTGCGGGATTCTGCAAGGGCTTCAGTTAAAGGGACACCGCTTTACAATAAGGCTACAATATAAAGGCTTTACGAGTGGTTCAAAATCCATAATTATTGTTACTATTGACAATTTGGTCAGTCTTATTATTCTCTATTCTTCCTGTAGTGCTTTTGCATAGTGGTCTTTTATATGTGAAAGCTACTGGATGCCTAAATTTCCTATCAGATCAATAAAGTATCTATCCATCCATCCAATTATATCAGCATACCTACAGTCAGGTAATTGTGAGATAAACACTGTCTATTAGCAAAGCTTCACAAAAGCTCTCCAGTGGCTTATTCAGTTACACTGCAGCAGGCTGACAGTCACCTTGTCTGTAGGTGATAAAGCGTTCAGTCTGTAAGATGTCTGAATGTCCATGTGCAGTGTACAGTGTTCGGAATGGTGAGGCCGGCACAGAGTGCACATACGTTTGTTTATTCATCATCTTAGTGCTCAGTTTCCTCCTCACAGCTACAGGCTTCTCTACTTGGTTTGCATGGAGTTTCCTTTAAGCCGTTTTTATTAGCTTCCATGTTTAATTCCTTCTTGTTTATTTTTTTTTAAAAAAACATCCTGGTATTTTTGGGATCCTTCTTTGGAGCCAGTCGCTAAAATGGCAGCATCAGAAGCGGCAGGCAGCCTTGGCGATCGGGATGGGACCCCCCCGCCCCGGCAGGAGCCAGCGGCTAAGTCGATCAGGTCCTCTCGGGGAAGCTATTGGGTTTTCTAGGTCAGGTCCGAGCGCCGTCGTGTCGATTAGCCGGAGGTGTTGATGCTCGGGATACGGCGTAAGCTAGTCCACCAGCTATCTGATCGATGTCACGCCGCCACGCGGGCCGCCGTAGTCAGTAAATCTATCGACAAGAGCCCTCGCTGGGGAAATCGGAAATAAGAACCGCAAGCAGACATTCGCTCCTTAATGCGTTCAGTTATAACCGGCCTCTAAAAGAGCTCTATATGGACACAAATATAAAAAAATAATCACATGGACCTTAAGATACAAATTATTTATTTGTTTTTGATGCAGGTACAGTCAGCTTGGTCCTGGAGACAGATTGTCACGTTATTTAAAGCATCAGCGCTTGCTGCTTGGGTACGTTTCAGCCAGCTGTCGTTCGGTAACACAAGGCACGGCGTAGAAGCGCTATCGAAAGGGGAGGCCCGGACGCCCCCGACGCCCCCGCCGCCCCCCCTCTGTGTGTAGTGTCGCGGGTGATTACAGTGAATTAGCACTTAATCAATGACGCTAATTCAGAAGGACAGGTCCCCCGGCACCCTTCAAACTTCAGCCAGGCAAAACAGTTTCTGCAGCCGCAGAGCAGCCATCTGTCTCGCCATCCCGCCAGCGAGAGGGGGCCCTTCCAGCTCAGCCGGCGCTAATGTAGCGCGTTAAGGCCTCGACAGCCCCCCGGGGCCCGCCTAATTGCCGCACCGTGTTAATTACCCTGCAATTAGCAGCCGGAACTTCCAAGGGGCGATCGATGCATTAGCCTACTGCGATCCCGCTGATTTGGGGCCGCACTGCCAATTTCTGACACCCCCGGTGATAACCGGTCCGCCAAAACGGGCAGGAAAATGAGACGCGCGGTCTGTGGGGTCCACCAGCATCCCACGATAAATAAAAAAAGTTCTTCAAGAGGCCATTTTTGAAGCATCCTGTGTTCTTGGGGATCCAACGACTGCCAGTGTTTTTCTTTGTTTTTTTGGTAGGACGCTGCACTGGGCCCACGCAGTGAGGAATAGCGCAGTGCGCATCCACGTGCGGGAGCAGGAGCGCGCCTGCTGTTGGTTTATCTTCATAATTAGGGACAATGTTGTTCTAAAGGCAACGGGCAATCTTAACAAGGCCACGGTCTATTTAAAAGTCACTGCTAGAATCACAGAAAAGTACCAGTGACAATCACTGAAAGGTTTAATAGCTTTTCTGTCTTGTTCTTAATTTGCTGAAATCACAAAATCAATACCTGCAGCTCGGCTGCGTGCCGCATGTTTTACTAATTTAAGATTAAGTCTGTGGCAAAGCAGCCCTCAGCTCCAATTGTCTCTGCGCACTCAGGCAGCGCATATCCTGCAGCTAAAACGTCCCGTCGCATTTTACCTTATTTGCAACATCACTGGGTCATTTTCAGTGTCTCAGATGCAGGCTGCAGCTCTCCAGAAGGTTTTAAGTTTGATTCTGTAATGGTCACTATCTTTGTTACACGTCAAGGATTCACCTTGTAGGCGGAATCTCAAATTTTGTCTTTTTTAACTCAATGCAAGATTACATAACCAGTGAACAGATAAACATTTATTAAAACATGTAAAAAAAAAAAAATTGGTTCTGGGAAATTCACTAAAATAGATTGATCTGTTTAATTATTCACCAGCAGACACCAACACAGACTCCTTTCCTTGCAGATTATTGTCTGTAGCAAGAATGAAACATATTGTGAGGTTTTATGTCTCAGAAACTGAGATGTCATGTAAGTGCAAGGTCATTGTGGGCTATCGCTGAAATAATATTACATGTTTCGGATCAGATTAAAGGGAAATTATTCTGGATATTAAGAATGTTGCATGCTGAAGTAGGTGTTTGGCAAGTCAGTATGAAATCTGCAAAATTAAAAAATAATGGATGAGACCACAAAAAACAAACAAAAAAAACCAAACAAATGGGACCAGTGATTCAGCACGAAACTGAAAAGTGACTGTAAGCATCTCTTGAGCTGATTTCCCGGTCCTAACCACAAGCCTTATAAGTGTTTCGCTTCATTCTGGAAAATTTTAAGTACTTTGTGACTTAATATTTTGTGCATTTATAAATCAATAAGCAGATTTTCTCAAGAGTGAGATATTTCAAAAGACCGCAGAGTAAGCGGCTTATAAAGTGACTTTTGTTCCACTGTACAGTGCTGTCACAAATTAATTTTGAGGACACCATAGAGGATACATTTTTGGTCGGTATTGATTTTTTTTTCTGATTGAAGAAAATTAAGACGCTGACATGACATCATGGATGAGGAAACAGTGACAACTGGCGGTAGCAGGTAGAAATGTCATTCTCTTTATGCATCTTTGTCTTTAAATGGTACTCAGACCTTATAAATTTACGGATTTGAAAAAAATCGTTAAAGAGCGATAAGAAATATATCAAATCAAATTGGTCTAATGAAAAGATTTAGCCGTAAAAATGGAAAAAAGAAAGATCATAATATATTTTTTAATTTTTGTTGAAACAATGGGTCTGTATAAAGGTCTGCATCATATAATGTGATTTTTTTTTTATTCGTTCACAAACTTTTATGAAATCACTATTGTAGGGATCCTAAATACATTGTTAAACGCTAATATGGTGATACACTCATAACCCAAGGAGAAATATAATGTAAAGAACCTGGCCGTCGAGACGCGTTTCCGCTGAACACAACTCTCACGCGTTTAGGCTGCGGTCTTACTCTGCCCTGCAATATTTACAGCTATTTTCAATATCTCGTTAGACATCGATGAGATTATATTTGCCACTGCTAACCAAAAACGAAACAATTGTAAGTTTACTATTTGTGTGTGGGTGGCAGGGGCAGATAGAGCAGAAATGCGAATCTAAAATTCAGCAGTAAAATCAGGTTCACGACGTGACAAGTAGAATGAAAAAGGACGTCAGCAACCAAGCGAAGGAAGTGCGTCCCAATGTATAAAATGATCTCCCCCCCCCCCCCCTCCAATGCTGTGAAGCGCAGAACAGTTCCGAGAGAGCATTAGCAAGCTAATACCCCTGTCTTCACGCGGCATCTTTTATGATCGTTATATCCTTTGTCCGTTCTGATATAAATCAGTTTGCATGCTGTCAGGCGCTGCGGTGAGGTAATCTTGCGTTTCTTTTCAGGACGGAGAATGACATGTGAGCTTCGGGAAACTTACAATGCAGATACCAAACAGCATAACACCTCCTGTGCGCTGCTGACACAGGGAATGAGCATCAAAATACGGGCAGTGAACGAATAACAGATGTGTATCTTAAGGGTGCTCGGCTCCTGTGATATCAGAAAATCCAGCCAATTAGCAGGGCACAATCTGGTCCTCAATCAGACCTGAAAAATGTGAAGAAAAAGCAGGGCTTTTTCAAAAGACGTCAGTGATTTGACAGTCAGCGTAGTGAACTTTAAAACATTTTAAATGTATTTATTTATTTATTGCATATGTTGCAATAATTCCTTAAACAGGAAGTGAGGATGTTGCCTGACTACCGTCCTGGCAAATGCGCACAGCGATATTTGTGTATGTACATCTGCATTTGTGCGCGTCTGTCTGTGCTGCACAGTGTGTCTCTGTTGCCCTTGAGTCTCTCCGAGGGTCTGTTTGCCTGTGTATGTGTGTGTATCTGTGTGTGTATGTGCATTAGTGTGCGTTTATGTGTGTATTGGTGTATGTGTGCATATATTTGTGTACCTGTGCACGTATGTACCTGTGTGATGTATGTGTGTACCTCTGAGCGTGTGTGTGCCAGTGTGCATGTATGTGTCTACTTGTTTGGGTATGAGTGTACCTCTGTGCATATGTGTGTACCAGTGTGTATATGTGAATGTGTGTGTATGCATGGATCAGATATATATTTCATCGTGGATACCAAATGTCCCCAAAATGTCAAAACCTGTTATTTTGACATTGTGAGGACCATTTTTCAGTTCCCACAAGAGGAAATTCAATTTAATAAAAATCTGTGACTGCAATCAAAAAATTAAACATACTAAAAGTCTCGTATTTTGTTTGGTTACTTATAGTTAAGGTCAGGGTTGTGTAGTGGTTAAGGTCGTCATGATGGGATTAGGGTTTTTCCTATAGAAATGAATGGATTTTCCCCACAAAGGTATGACTGCAGGTCTGTGTGTACCTGTGTGTATATGTGTGCTCATTGGGGCTTGGGTTCCTTCGTCTCAGCAGCAGACAGGGAGAGGCGATATTCCACACAGTGCGGAGACGCAGCACTGTGGTCCCTGGACATTGCAGACCGCCACCGAGCTCCATGCTGCACCCCTACAATAATCCAGTCTGCACTGACACCCACCTGCCTACCAGATACCCCGGCGATCTTCCTTCATTTCTGGCTTTCAGATGACGCCTGGGACTGCACCGGGACATCTGGGAGTCATTACTGCCATGCAGGCAAACCTGGGAAGAGGCGACATCTGCACACGCAGGGGGGCTTCGGAAAGCTGGCGCTCGGTTTACACGCTGGGTGCAGAATTTGACGCAGTCGGCTTCTTCGTCTCCCTTTTCCCGCATTCTTTCTTGCAGAGCCGTGTCCTTCCTCCTCTTTATCGGCGTGGCCTCGCAATTTCCATTCTCTTCGCCGAGATCCTGACGGCCCGCTTTCATTTCCGACGGCATGCCGGACGGCGCGGCTCCCCGCCGCAGAATGCTAATTTCAACCTCCCCCCCCCCGCTGCTGCCTACCTACCCCATCCCCACTGACAGCAATCTCGCCTGTCACGGGGGCAGAATGCAATCTCTCATCCCGGGATATGAATTTCTGATCAGCGAGCGGCCGACTGCCATCAGGGTTTATAGTAATCCCGCCGGACGGCCTCCATTCCCCACGCCGGCGGTAATGGATGGAAGCTCGCGGCTCTCGGAGCTCGTCGGGAATTCCGCGCCGAAACGGGCATGTGCCGGTGTGCCACCGCTGGCCGTTGGAGGCTGTGCACCCCACCCTTCACCTTTGTTTTAGTAGCATCATCTTGGCTAAACCACCAGCATCGTTTTCATTATGAACTAGATGCTAAAGTTATAGTTTTTAATTTTTTTTTATTATTCAGTGAATTTTTATTTTACTGGTAACGTAGTAATAAGAAGCGGAATCTAAAAAAGCAACAAACAGATTATTGCATTCCTTTGTGGAAAAAAAACATGAGGATAAGTCGGTACCCAGGGCCCCCAGCTCTGCCTTACACTGGTGGTTCTGGTTCAAGATCTTCGGCTGGAAGCCGGGCCCCTCCCACTGCCGTGGGGCCCTTTGATCGCACATCAAGGAGCTGTCGAGCTGGCCGAAGCCCGTGTTAGCCCAAGACACACAGAGGGCCTTCCCGTAAAGGTCAAGGGAGTGTGTCGCGTCGCCACAAGACCAAATGAAGATCGCAAATGTTGGCTGATGATTCGGGAGACGTATCCATATTAAACATCGCGGCCTGGTGAGAGGGCACCTTGGGACCCATCTCTGAAGTAGTGGGGGGTTAGGGGGGAGGACAGCTTGCAGTCCGCAAATTCAGGCCGGGAGGCATCCTGGGTGCTGCAGCCCACGTAAAACAGCAAGTGCAGAAATATGTGCCACCAAGCCTGGGATCAATGCGCCTCCCTCCTGTCTGGTAACAACGACAGTTTGTACTGAAAACTATCCATGAAAATTATAGACTCGTGCTTGATAAAATCACATCCCCCTGCTCGCTGCAAGACTACATTAAATGGAGTACAGAGAAAAATAAGGATATCAAAGGCACGAAAGTTTCGCTTTGTCGGTGACATATAATAGCGACTGCTGGTAATAGTAATAGCAGAAGCGTTAGCTATACTAGGTAGCTGGGAGTCGTAATCCGGGGCGTTATGGCACATTTAGGTTCATTTAGAGGAGCGACGTGTGAAGTGAGGGCTTCACCACTGATGCGGGATGATGACATCACTGCCCCCCACCCCTGAGCCGACCACTCGCTCCATCAGGCCGTGGTACATCGCAAACTCAGTACGGTGACAGACACTTGTGCTTATACACATTAAAGGTATCTTTATGTACCAAATGCAAACATATTGTGTTTAAAGAACAAACCCTAAATTAAAACCTTTGAAAAACAGGTTCAAATATCTTTTAGTTTTGTTGTTGCTATTATAGTCGTAGCAATACTAGTATTACTATCACTATTATTAATATTACTATTATTTTTAGAACTATCATTATTGTTATAATTATTATTAATAATAATCTGAAATAAGAAATGTCTGCCATTGTTGTTACATAGTCACATACATTTCTTTTGTATTTTTTGATCATATATAAAATATAATTACAGCATGCTAAAAGAAATATAGTTAATCTCAACTAATCAAAAAGATTTTAAAAATTAAAATATACATTCAGTAGGCCCCCCAAGAAGGCAGATAAAAGATAAAAAAGAAACAATTGGGCTTTGCAGTACATAGCGGATAATTTTAAAAAGTGTGGCATTCCAAGAGGTGGCTTATTCTGAGCAGTATCTGTGCCGGACGCCAGTAACGCATCGCGAGCTCTCACGGAATATCGCGGAGCTGACATTCCCCTTTTAAGCAGGAATACACAGGAATACTGGTATTAATGAGCCGGGATGAATTTCTCCCCCTTAGCATTTATACTTTAAGGAAAGTCACCTGATCAAAAGAGTGCAGCTCCATTCGCTTCGGGACTCGGGGTATTTGCCGGAAGGCCAGCGGACCCCAACACCTTTTCAAGCGATTCAATTGATCTCGTGAAGACAATGAGGCATTCTGGGTAAAAGCAGGGGAGAGGTGCGGGAGAGAGGGCGCGATCTTTGCCTGTCACCTGCTGCCAAATGCGCGCAGCCTCAAAGACATCATTAAGCAGAGAGAGGGACTGGCTCTTCTTTATCTGAAGGAAATTCCAAACAAAGGGCTGGCTTAATGTTATGAATTCAAATATCTACACAAGCACGGAATGCCCAATTGTTGTGATGCTAGATGCATTTTTTATTTAAGGAGAACATTACTCTCTATATATGTATAATCGAGAGCATCTATGAAGTAGGCACCGCATGTAGTATTCTTTTAACGGCAAAATATGATACCGGTATTGGCAGCTTTATTCGAATGATTGAGTGACATCCGGTGGCTGGCGCTGGTACTGCACCAGGACATTTAATTCTACTGCAAACGAATGATGACCAGATATTTTATGTTTTAAAATAAAATAATAATAATAATTATAATAATGTTTATATATTTGACATGTTCTTGGCTTATAGCGCCAAGACCTGAAGATCACTCATAATGAAAATTAAAGCCTAACAGTTTCATTGTGCCAAAAACAAAGATATTCTCCCCCTAAATCACAGGTATTTTCCCCCTGCACTGTTAAAGGAGGCTGTGCATCCATCTGCTTGAAAACGCCACACAGCCTCATCCAGGCGCCCCAGGGCCTTCAGTTTGACCCCCTTTGTCCATCAATTCCTTTCTTCAAATGAATGTGCATATCAAACATTCAGGTTGGGGACACAGGGCCGCTGGATGGTATAATGGAATAGCAATGACAGACACAGACACAGAGCAGTAAAACAGCAAATGCCCCTGTCAGTAATGCTCTGTTCAAGCCAGCCGGCGGCTTCGAGAGCCCGCATCTGGTTTCCTTAAAATCCAGAGTTCTAGGAATGTCTGGCATGTTGCCTCTGCTGTCTGTGTCCATGCAGAAGCTGCGGATGTCAAACTGTGGTCTGACAGCGCAGTCAGGAAGCCCATGTAGCACAGAGTGGCGAGCCACAGACAGGCCCTGATGCATGCAGCCCCCAATGCCTACAGGCCACAATGCATACAGGACCCAATGTACACAGGACTCAATGCATACAGGACCTGATGCATACAGGCCCCGGGCCATGCAGCTCCCAATGCATACAAGTTTCAATGCTTACGGGCCTCAATGCATTAAGCACCCAATGCAAACAGGCCTCAATGCATACAGGACCTAATGCATACAGGCCCAGAGACATGCAGCACCCAATGCATACAGGCCTCAATGCATGCAGGCCCCAATGCACACAGGACCCAATGCATACAGGTCTCAATGCATACAGGACCTAATACATACAGGCCCAGAGACATGCAGCTCCCAATGCATATAAGCTTCAATGCTTACAGGTCTCAATGCATACAGCACCCAATGCATACAGGCCTCAATGCATGCAGCCCCCAATGCATACAGGCCTCAATGCATGAAGGCCTCAATGCATGCAGGCCCCAATGCATGCAGGCCCCAATGCATGCAGGCCTAATGCATACAGGCCCCGATACACGCAGGTCCCAATGCATACAGGCCCCGATACACGCGGGTCCCAATGCATACAGGTCCCGATACACGCGGGTCCCAATGCATACAGGCCCCGATACACGCGGGTCCCAATGCATGCAGGCCCCGATACACGCAGGCCCCAATGCATACAGGCCCCGATACACGCGGGTCCCAATGCATGCAGGCCCCGATACACGCAGGTCCCAATGCATACAGGCCCCGATACACGCGGGTCCCAATGCATACAGGCCCCGATACACGCAGGCCCCAATGCATACAGGCCCCGATACACGCGGGCCCCAATGCATACAGGCCCCGATACACGCAGGTCCCAATGCATACAGGCCCCGATACACGCGGGCCCCAATGCATGCAGGCCCCGATACACGCAGGCCCCAATGCATTCAAGCCCCGATACATGCAGGCCCCAATGCATACAGGCCTCAATGCATAAAGGCCTCAATGTATTATCAGCTAATGTGTCACCACAAAGCAACTGAAATGTGACAGATGAGATGTCCAGTTAGAAATGTAACATACAAGCAACAGAGACAAGAAGTCCCCCTTAGTCTGTCTCATCAGGATGCCAGCTTTTCTTTGAAAACAAAGATACAAACATATAAAATACTTCAACATGCTATTAGACCAGTTACATTTAAATACTGGTTTCGACTAATTTAAAACGCCAAGCACTTTCTTGTTAAAAGCCTTTTTAAGGTCAAACTTCATTGTTATAACTTACAGAGAATGACATACAATTTATTAGAATTATATACTCAAACTGATTACTTTCAAGTAAATATGTAAATAACTAAATACATTGTGGAAATCCATTTTATTATTAATATTTTTTTACTTTTCAAAAAGGAAAACCAAATTAATACAAACTACCTATATATTAATCACAGGGTTTTCCTACAATTATAAAAACTGAATGAAGCATTTGTGCACCAGTGATATTAATCATAATTGATACACACTATTAAGTATTAATTAATACACATTCTTTATATATTTCACAGTCTACTTACATATACAGAATAAAAGAGCTTTATGCTGAATACACCTCCAGAGGTGGAAAGTTCAGGTCCAGAAAGTACAAAAGAAGACCAAGATTTTGCTTCAACCAACCAGCTGAACATAAGTCATAGTGTACTCAACTGGTTGGCTGAAACAAACTCTTGGTCTGGATTTGTACTTTTGGGACCTGAACTTTCCAGCTCTCTATACCTCATGTATTTTTAAGACTAATGCAGTGATGTGCAGCCCAAAATCCTTGTTACGCCGTTATGCTGAGTTTGCTGCAATCCCAACAATGGCCACTAGAGTGTGCTGTTGGGGGAGCCTCGATCTGGCACGGCCTGTAGAGGCAGCATGGGGGAGGGACTGGCAGTGACCTTGTACATCTCAGCAGCCGGTCCCTGCGGCGGCGACGGCACGGGTGTCTCCGGGGCGGCTGGGGCAAAGGGAGACGCTCAGCTTAGTGTTTTCGGAGAGAGGGAACCAGTCGCTACGGTAACATCTCCCCAGTACCCAAACCCAGCTTCTTACAGATCTGCTCGACATGCACGGGGGCTGGCAGCGAGCTGATAAGGACAGTGTGGCCCGTCAGGGGGTCCGGAGCCAGCTGCGGGTGACCGGAGTGAGGCAGGTGGGGGGGCTCCGTGGCCAGGCCTGGGGGAGGACAGGCACTCAGTCACGCGGCGCTCCGACTCCATCAAACAACAACTTGTGGCTCCTGGTAATAAGGAAGCCATAAAAGCTGACGCAGCAAGCGCTCTGTGGCTGAGTCACGCAGAGTCAATGATAAACAGAGAGGACAAGCACGCACCCAGGGAAGGCCGGACGCCCTCTCACTGAGCCTCCCCCCAGTGCGGCTGCTTTCTTCCTGCTCTAATTCCACCTGTTCCTCATTCCCCATGGCGGATATGAATAATGCATTTTATTTTTGCCTGGCGAGTGTTGTCAGACCCATTCGTACCCCTCGACGACCGCCATGAAAAAAAAGACACTTAAAGATCGCCTTCCCCGCACATCCTACGCTTCTGTCGGCTGCACCAATTACAAACAGCCACAAGATGTTTATACTCCCAAAGACGTGGCATTCCAGGTTAGCTATACTTTTCGCTAGTTTAATAATTCGGAAAAGGTAATCTGCAAAGGTACAGTGAATGAAAGCTGACATAAAGATTTTCTGTTGGCCAATTAAAACTTTCAATTGGTTGGCCAATAAAAAAAAAATACTGAGTTTGCCCTACCTCCCAGCAGCATCTCCTGCAGCAGGTTGTCTATCTTGGCCAAGCCGAAGAGCTTGACGAACTGCAGCTGCTCGATCATCTGCCAGGTGATGCTCTGCAGGGTGGGCAGCAGCAGGAGCAGCTCGCCGAAGCGGCCGCGCGAGTCGTACTGCCGGTCGTTGATGTAATCCTCCAGGCTCATCTGCACCTGGCAGCGCAGGGTCTTGATCTTCGACAAGTTGCTCAGGCTCTTAGCGTCTGGGACGGGGACAAAGCAGAGACGTCACACATCGCGGGGTAAGTCACGTGTCATCTATCCATCTCCAGTGCCCGCTTGTCCTATTCAGGGTAGTGGGGGTCCGGAGACTATCTCGGAGGCTACGGGTGCAATGTGGGGAACAACCCAGGATGGGGTGCCAATCCAGTGCAGGGCACACTCACACACCATTAACTCACACACCACTTACTCGCCAGTCACTCACACATGCACACCTACGGGCAATTTGGTAACTCCAATCAGCCTCAGCATGTGTTTGGACTGTGGGGGGGGGAAACCGGAGTCCCCAGAGGAAACCCCACAACAACACAGGGAGAACCTACAAATTCCACAAACATAGAGCCATGGCAGAGACTCAAACCTTGGTCCCAGAGGTGTGAGGCAACAGTGCTAACCACTGCACCACCGCCACCCCCTCCTCCTCGCCCGGACCAATATACAAATAAACATTATAAGCATGAACAAGTGCATTTGTAAGGTCATACATCACACGAAACCTGTACATCTGTAAGATAATATATAAAACTAAAACAGCCAAAGGAATCTGCGTTCTATATCTAACCAAATACGTGTGTGTATCGTTTCATAAAGCAGATAGAAGACACTGTACCTTGTTGATAAAACATTTGTTTCTTTTTGTAGCTTTTTGCAGTGCTGTTATCACTCCCTGGCGTTAATGATTAAACCCCGTAAAGGTTCCTCCTCACACACCTTTTATTGGCGCCCTTTGTTTGACGCGACCAAGCCTTACCCGGGTCAAAGAAAACGATAGCCTTGAGGGCGGCGTACTCATTGTCGTCCACCTGGATGTCCTGGAACGGTGTGACCAGCTCGTCCAGCACGCGATTGGCCACCCGGCTGATTTCGGGCTCATGGCAGTCACGCCGGATGACGTGGTCGGTACCTGGGGGTGCAGTGTGCCAAAAATTACCATGGGGCGAGCACACGGCCGTAACTCAGAGCATCGATCTCTGGTCAGCGGGCATCGCCTCGGAACCCCGATTAACTGCCGCCGGGGGCGATTACCCAGCAGCAGGACGTCTTTGTAGGGCATGGACCTCTTCGCCACCCCCAGGAGCAGCTGCTCCCCTGCGTGGGCTCGCAAAAGGCAGACCTACGTAGGGGTTTTCAGAACAACAGGAGGCCCGTCAGCATGGGGAAAACAACAGACATTAAAAGGCCACGACAGACACGACAGTCAGTTCAGGTGTTTAACAGTCAATAAGCATGGCGGCACATTTAGATGCTCCTCTGTAATTATACTATCAAATGATGATAATGCATTAGTCGATAAGGAAGTGACTGATATACTTATAATACTCATAAATGTGCTTTGTGAACATACTGCACATATATAGCACGTATGTATGTGTGTGTGTGTGTGTGTGTGTTTGCATTTCTGAATTTGTAATTATTATATTGTGGGGACCTAGTGTCCCACAATATGATAAAGACCTGTAACATTTTACCTTGTGGGGACATTTTTTTGGTCCTCACATGATTAACCTCAATTTTATTAAAATCTGTCAATGCAATCAAAAAACTAAAAATCTTGTATTTTGTTTGGTTACTTATGATCAAGGTTAGGGCTGGGTAGGGGTTAAGATCGTCATTGCTGGATTAGGGTTTTTTCCATAGAAATGAATGGAGAGTCCCCATAAAGATATGAATATAAATGTGTATGTGTGTGTATGTGTATGTGTGTGTATGTGTATGTGTGTGCGTGGTTGGGTGTGTATGTATAAATACAATAATTGAATTCAGGTGTCCCAATACTTTTGGCAATATATTGTGTGCAATTAATCAGCAGAAAGTACTTCTGGTATATTTGCGACTGGAACTGTGCTAGTGATATCGTGCTAGTGATATCGTGCTCGTGATATCAGCCTCGTCTTCCTGAGGTGAGTCTAGGAAGCACTGTCCTGTTGCAGCTACCAGATGGCGAGGAATTGCGAATGGCAGGCAAGCCGGGCCCCAACACGCCCCGACATGTCCCAAGATGCCCCAACGTGCCCTGATGCACCCCGACACGGCCTGACATGCCCCAACACGCCCCGACATGTCCCAAGATGCCCCAACGTGCCCCGATGCACCCCGACACGGCCTGACGTGCCCCAACACGCCCCGACATGTCCCAAGATGCCCCAACGTGCCCCGATGCACCCCGACACAGCCTGATGTGCCCCATGTGGCTTGATGCCGCAATGCGACCCCAACACAGCCTGACATGCTCCGGTGAGCCCCGATACAGCCTGACACACCCTAACACGCCCCAACGTGCCCCAATATGGCCTGACAAGCCCTAATGTGCCCTGACATGCTACGAATCACCTCGATACAGCCTGACATGGCTCGACATGCCCCTAACACGCCCGACACGACCTGACATGTTCCGATGCGCCCGATGCGGCCCAACACACCCTGATGCGCCCACATGCACCTCGACATGCCCCGATACAGCCTGACACACCCCCACATGTCCATCACCTGGTCGTCCAGCGGCAGCTCGCTGAAGGCCGGGATGTACTTCGCCCACTCTACCAGCACCAACAACTGCTGCTTCATGGACTCGCAGACGTCGGCCACGCCTGCCGTCGTTTTCTCTGAGACGTCCGAGGAGACAGCAGCACTGGGAGCGTTCATCTGGGGGGGTGACAGTGGCGCAGAGCATAACATGACTGTTGTCTCCCCAAATCAGTCTGCCCGGCTACGCTCTGGGTGCTGCCCTGACTCTCACTGCGTCTGCATGTCCGCCCGGCTACGCTCTGGGTGCTGCCCTGACTCTCACTGCGTCTGCATGTCCGCCCGGCTACGCTCTGGGTGCTGCCCTGACTCTCACTGCGTCTGCATGTCCGCCCGGCTACGCTCTGGGTGCTGCCCTGACTCTCACTGCGTCTGCATGTCCGCCCGGCTACGCTCTGGGTGCTGCCCTGACTCTCACTGCGTCTGCATGTCCGCCCGGCTACGCTCTGGGTGCTGCCCTGACTCTCACTGCATCTGCATGTCCGCCCGGCTACGCTCTGGGTGCTGCCCTGACTGTCAGGGCGTCTGCATGTCCGCCCGGCTACGCTCTGGGTGCTGCCCTGACTCTCACGCGTCTGCATGTCCGCCCGGCTACGCTCTGGGTGCTGCCCTGACTCTCAGGGCGTCTGCATGTCCGCCCGGCTACGCTCTGGGTGCTGCCCTGACTCTCACTGCGTCTGCATGTCCGCCCGGCTACGCTCTGGGTGCTGCCCTGACTCTCAGGGCGTCTGCATGTCCGCCCGGCTACGCTCTGGGTGCTGCCCTGACTCTCACGCGTCTGCATGTCCGCCCGGCTACGCTCTGGGTGCTGCCCTGACTCTCACTGCGTCTGCATGTCCGCCCGGCTACGCTCTGGGTGCTGCCCTGACTCTCACTGCGTCTGCATGTCCGCCCGGCTACGCTCTGGGTGCTGCCCTGACTCTCACTGCATCTGCATGTCCGCCCGGCTACGCTCTGGGTGCTGCCCTGACTCTCACGCGTCTGCATGTCCGCCCGGCTACGCTCTGGGTGCTGCCCTGACTCTCACGCGTCTGCATGTCCGCCCGGCTACGCTCTGGGTGCTGCCCTGACTCTCACGCGTCTGCATGTCCGCCCGGCTACGCTCTGGGTGCTGCCCTGACTCTCACGCGTCTGCATGTCCGCCCGGCTACGCTCTGGGTGCTGCCCTGACTCTCACTGCGTCTGCATGTCCGCCCGGCTACGCTCTGGGTGCTGCCCTGACTCTCAGGGCGTCTGCATGTCCGCCCGGCTACGCTCTGGGTGCTGCCCTGACTCTCACGCGTCTGCATGTCCGCCCGGCTACGCTCTGGGTGCTGCCCTGACTCTCACTGCGTCTGCATGTCCGCCCGGCTACGCTCTGGGTGCTGCCCTGACTCTCAGGGCGTCTGCATGTCCGCCCGGCTACGCTCTGGGTGCTGCCCTGACTCTCACGCGTCTGCATGTCCGCCCGGCTACGCTCTGGGTGCTGCCCTGACTCTCAGGGCGTCTGCATGTCCGCCCGGCTACGCTCTGGGTGCTGCCCTGACTCTCAGGGTGTCTGCATGTCCGCCCGGCTACGCTCTGGGTGCTGCCCTGACTCTCAGGGTGTCTGCATGTCCGCCCGGCTACGCTCTGGGTGCTGCCCTGACTCTCACTGCGTCTGCATGTCCGCCCGGCTACGCTCTGGGTGCTGCCCTGACTCTCACTGCGTCTGCATGTCCGCCCGGCTACGCTCTGGGTGCTGCCCTGACTCTCACTGCGTCTGCATGTCATACAGGCAGCCACCTGGAGCGCCATCTTCTGACAGCATGCCGGCGTTGCATTTCACATGGCCTTCTGCCATTGCTGAGTGAAGCTCTCATGCATTCATATTATATAGATGGCATCAAAGTAATTTAATAGTGACAATCAAGATCAGCCCAACCTATCGGGGGAGCAGCAGATAGCAGAATGGGCTTCGACACTCTCACCTGCTGGGACAGCTCCTCTGCCTTGGCCAGCACTGTGATGGGCGGCAGCTCGCTGGCGTCACACGCGTTCCTCCGGGAGCTGATCCGATCCCTTTCGTTTTGCACCGCTGCAAAACAGGCACACCGGCCGGCTTGTTAGCGCCCCCCGGTGGCTGCCGGGGCTCTTTAATTCCTGCCTGAGTAACGCCGTCCCGGCGGGTGATCCTCCGTTATCGGCGTGCTAATGCAGATATAATCACAATTCGCGTCCTTCTTAGCGCCTTATTCCCCCCTGATCTGAGATATAAATTAACACGGAGTAAATTAAATCATCTCAAAACATCCAACTTCATATAGCGGGTTTCTAGATAATTTAATTACATTTTCAAATTTAATTCAAAGCAATATATAAAAATGATAATTCAAGGCAATAATCTCCGCTGTCATGTTCAGTTTAAAACCACTGGGGGTGTCTATTTTAAAATGGACGACGTTATTAATATTAACCACTAGTGTTAACTGAAGACCTTAGGCAGAGGAGCGGGGTGTCGGCGTAAATTCAGCGCAAGAGTGTTTATAACAATCTCCCAGCCTCCTTTAATTTGCTGGGGTGGCTCTTTGCAAGCCGTCCTGAAAGCAATAAAATGGAGCAATCGGTACTAAGCTGGGTAGAGTCCAGCTGAGCGGGTAAATGTCGTTCTCGGCCTGGAAAATCAGTAACGCCGAGCAGTAAAAATGTAACTCATGAATCCGCTAAATAACAAGCGATCACAGTGAAGGTGGAACAGGTGCCACATGACCGCAGTAAACAGCATCCGGAGGAATGTGTAAAACGGCGTTTTTAAAACCAAATTCAATAATTATACCATTTAAAATCATTACGCTTTTCTTTTTATGTCATATACTGACATATACCGATTGTAAATTATTTTGAGAAATTTCGAAGTACTGTTTTTTTTCAGTACAAAGGAAGCAGTAACTTTTTAAATGTTAATTTTAACAGAATATCCCCTTTCCCACACTGCAGTGCCCGCCTATCGCGGCATTACCTCCCCCCCCCCCCCCCCTTTGATTTTATGCGGGGGGTTTCCGTCAGCGACGAACAGTTTGGGAAGGAAACATTACCTTCTTTCTTCATCCCCGCGCGGAAACATTTGTGCAGCCTGCAAAATCTGCACTGATTCCTTTTATCTTTGTCAACGACACACTGCCGGTTAAACCTGGTCAGAGAGAAAGGTTTATGCTAGTTTTACTCTTGGATTTTTGTCAATGATTTTACGCACCATCCTTTTACATACACACAAGCGCAATAATTTAAGAAACTATTGTGCCTTCCAAATTAAAAAACAATAAAATACTAAGCAATTTCAGATCATTCTATGATTGCCCAATACTGACCTGTTCAGATCATATCATACCAGAATTGTACATATTTATATTTAAATTAAAAATTTCTGTAGCACATGTCACCTGATTTGTCAGACTTTACACTGCTTTTTAAAAATTGTTTATACAGCTCAGTATCACCTGTAGCATCCCCATCAAGATTCTGTAAAAAAAAAAATCAGTTAACCACCACACCACCTAGTGGTTATTAAAGCTACCTGCAGGAGTAAACGTGGCTCTTCCTGATGCTCCTTCTGAAGAAGCCCTTGCAGCCGTCGCAGCTGGAGGCCCCGTAGTGCTTGCCCGTGGCCTTGTCCCCGCAGATGGAGCAGTAGGAGCTGAGCGTGGTCTCCTCCGCGCCCGCGGCGTTGGACTCGGTGAGCATCGCACTGCCCGGTTCTGTGGGAGCGAAGGGCTCGGTCAACCAAACACCTGGAGCCGCGCTGGGAGCCGCTCCGGGAGCCGCGCCGGGAACCGCTCCGGGAGCCGTGCCGGGAACCGTGCCGGGAACCGCTCCGGGAGCCGTGCCGGCAGCCGCTCACGACAGCGGCGTCTGGATTCAGGGACCCTACAGGAGTTAATATCAGGCTACAACTATTTGCACACTGTGTTTGTACAATGTTTGTAGACTTTTTTTTGTATTTGTCAGCATAGCAAAAGCAATTTATAATGTTTGTACTGTAATTAGCCAAACAAGTGTACAGTTCTCCTGGATCTGATTTTAATCCCATGATTAAAATTAAATGGGACTTTGAATATTTAGAAAGAACAAAGATAATTGCTTCAAGAGCGTAATAACTACTTAAGCAGTGTGACTATATGGAAGGAAACTAATGCTTAAAAGGACATTAAAATCTCCAACTGGGGCCTTAATCAGTTGTCATCGGAAACATAACAGATAGATGGGGCATTTCATACATATTAATTAGCTCGGGACTGATTCTCTTTTTTTCGTATTTCCACATGCTCCACATGGAATGTGCCGGAACTCAGCCAATGGTAGCAACCGATGAGCCTTAAAAGGCAGGTGATCCACCAGTTACACTAAAGATAAGTGGACTGCAGCGTCTGCATTTTTTTCGACTCTCCACATCGACTCGTCACCCTGAGTTTGAAGTCGCACACAAATTCACGCAAACATGCAGCTCTAATTCACTGAGGCGTTATCTGTCATTTAATGCGACACAGTGTTGCGTTAATGCACAATGGCTCCCATGGAGTCCCTCCCTGGCGAGTTTTTAAATATCTTTTGCAGCTTCTTTACACATGTTACATTCTGACATAATATGCAAAAAGTGTAAATAAATTAATAAACAAACCAGATTGATTTGGGACGTTTCTGATTAATTTTTATGTTTAACCCTGAAGTGGCCTGCTTAAGCTGCTAAAGATTAGCCCAGTGGTGATGGTAAACGACAGAGTGGAGAGAACAGAATGTGACGGACCTCAGACGTGGAGAGGAGAATCTGTTAGCTGTCAATAGGATCCACACAGAGCCCGGTCCTTGTGCTTAATTGGGTGCGCACACAAAAATACCATTTTTATCCATGTTTACCCATTGATACTGTATAGCTACATATGCAGCCAAATGAAAGTAACCTGTAAAGATGATCGTCCTGAAAACATAAGCCAGCTGACCCTTCTGCTTATGGCATGATTCAATCGGCGATATATTACTAAAGAAAATCCTAAATCAGGTGAAGAAAGAAACAAAAAAATTATAAAATTATTTTAAAATGATAAAAAACAATAACGTGGCTGAATATGTTTTTAATTATTACGTTTTTCAGATGGTCTGGCCCAGCCTAGGTGGCGCTCTTCCCCGTGACTCACCGGGTCCATACAGCACGGTGATGCTCTCGAACCCCAGGGCACTGTAGGCGGGCTCCAGGCCCTCGCAATAATCGATCGCGTCCATCTCTGGCTCAGCCCTGAGCTAGGGGGTCCCTCCGCCGCGACCACGCCCGTAGCTACGCGGCTGCCAGCTCCTCAAGAGTCTCCCGTAAGCATCGGCGACTCACGGCCTCTGCTTTCATTCCTCGCGTATTCAGCGGTTAATCTGGGGCCGTCTCAGGCGAACGCTTGGGCTGTATCCACTCAGACAAAAGCGTTCCGGTTTAACCATGAACTATGAACGGCTGACAGCCCCCAGGCAGGTTAGCAACAAGACGTCGCCGTATCACATGCATTGTCCAATAACGATGCGAGATCCTGAACGGGTTATCGTACTCCATGCTATTTTATCTTCAGGGTAATTTACGACGTATGGGAGAGCCTCCACCTACTTCTACTTCCTCAGCATGTCCGAATGTCTCCGCCGCACCAGCTTATTTGGCACGCTGTGTTTACATTCACATATCAATCATTATCACCTCATGAAGCGTGAAACCAACTCATTGAGCGACTGAGTGATAAATTCCATAAACATGGGCAGATGTTAAGTTGTAAGGCAGCTGACACTGAATGTCTACGATGCAACAAAAAGTTTGGCTTCTGAGCAAAAAAAAGCGGCCTTCGCATCAGGACCAAGGACAGCGCCGAGAAGAACCCCGATAAATTATCATTTAATAATCTGCCTTCTTCTCTCATCACTTATTTGATGATCTGACAAGCCAGTGAGTTTGTTTTTCTTACAAATGGAAGACATGAAAAATTATTGACTGCATCACGTTCAGATGTCAAGTGTGCCTCAGCTAACAATGGTGCATAATTCCACAGCCCCACCTGCACATTCCCAGACCTGACCTCAGCACCGTACTTCTGGCTAACTAACCACCTAGGCGTCTAGGCCTTGATATCTCAGGAAGCCTGGACAGACCAGCCTGGGCTATGTGACTTAGCAAATTCTAGGATTTTAGGAGCCTTCCTCTGCAGAAGAACATCCTATTTTCCACCACGGTCCTCCAGTGTCTGTCTCTCAGGCTGACCTCTTTTTATACCTCTTCATCCATCTCTACCTCTCATTGCCTTACCTGTCCTCCTCATTTTAAACCATTACGCTGTAATGTACCTGCTTGTTGCGGACATGTTTACCACGGATGTTTGTACTAATGTACTCATTTCCTAATGCACCATGGAGACGTACGAGTGGAATATCCTTCCGAATGCATTTCCTTGGTTTATTCTTTTAAATTCTCATTCACATCAGACAGGCCATAACAACATGATTTATTTCCCCATAGGAGGGACCCATTCAGAGGGATTAAAGCGGAGATATGATAAAAGGCCACATTAATACCATTTTGGCATCCTATATTTTCCCCCATCGCTGCAGTATCTCGTAACGCTAACTGAACGTCTTTAGAAAAAGGGAATAAAATAAAACGTTTTTGTTGAAACAAATGAATAAATTACTTATAACACTTATTAAATGTACAATGTTTTCACTTTAATAATGAATGCAGTAATTGGTTATATTACGAATATAAGCTTATGAAATATCCCTTTTATAAGGCTATTTTAACTCGTCTATTTTTAACATTTGTGCTTGGATAATTATGTTCTCTCACTCAGCTGTGTCACTTCCCCTTCAGATTGTGCGCCAGGTGAATCCCGCAGTTCGGCCCCGCCGCTGTGGCGCTCCTTCGCAGGAAGCCTCTTCGCTGCACGGCAGCCTTGAGTCGCAAGCTAAGGATCCCCGGCGCAATAAAAGCAGAACCTAATGCAACAATAAAACGACACATACAAAGCGGCATATTCCAGCGCCTCGCTTAATGGCCGGGCCGCGGACCTCGGTACCCGCTGAGGCATGACGAGAGGGCTCTCCAGCCTGCCTTTCTGTCGCTAATTGCTCTGTTACTGCGCTCATACGCCGCCTATGGGAAGCGGGTTCGAAGGATCCGGGAGCGTGCAAGGGCTCCGCAGCGCGATGCGCGCGCCTGCTTTTGTTTATTGGCAAACGTTTCATTTCCCATCCCCAGCGCTTTCAGGCCACAAACAAAGGCCTCTTTTCTCAAGCCAATCTCACACGTACAGTAGGCTTACGCGTGTTTTTACATCCGCGAATGAGTGTTTGCACATTAGTTATTCGAGCTTTTTAAGGCCAAAGGACAGCTAAAGAAGCTAAACACTCTATTTATACGTTGTATAATGAATAATTAATAATTACGTGTAATATAACATAATATACTGTGAGATTTAAGAGCTGTTGTTACTCTGTATTTAGTACCCATATTCAGTCATTTGTTAACAAAGCACAACTCAACACTGCACTTCTGCATTAAATAAATAATTTGCCATGGGGAGTACTTTAAATCCTAGAGATATGTTTAATTAAACTAATGGTATGTTATGGATTTGATGTTCCGTAATTTAATAAACATTTAAAGCTGAATGGAATATTTTGGAAATATAATTGATATTTAATAAATATAGCTAGCAAAAAGTTTAATGTTGTTTGTGGTGTAACCTGGCTTCCTAGACGGTTAACCTAACCTAACCTAACCCTATACTTAGCAAAGAAGTGGCACTCAGTTTACGGTTGTGCATTTACAGCTAAAAAAGAACCATCATCTCATTTTAAGCATCTCTGCACCGTTGGAATAATAATACATTACAGACCGATCTTACATTTGTTTTATTGTTTGTTTGTACCATTCAAATACATGAACGACGGATATACTTCTATCAAAACTCTGAATTGAAAATGAAACGATTCACAAATCTGTAAAATGAACGTTTTAGACAACAGAAAAGTTTTGTAATAAATTGCAGTTAACCTATAATTATTTTGTCGGTAAATTGCATGTACTATTTCTGTAGTTTGTAGCACAGATATTAATGGAGTATATCACGTTTGATCAAAAGAAAACAAAACCACGGAGCCAATGAATCACAAGGAGCGGTGAAAGCACCGTCAGTGTAGCGAAAGGGAACACGGCTGGAAGCGCGTCCGGATCCCGGCGCTCCTGGGTCACACGGCCCAGCCTTGCCGATCACCCAGCCACGTGACGCGCCCCTCTTTATAGCGCGCACGGGCGCAAACCTGCTCATTATTACTTTCAAACATTCAACTGATGTTTATAGTAGTGTAATAGTATATGTATCCGACAGATTAGCGGTGTCTTCTTAACGCCGAGCAACCATTAATTTCTGCAGGAACGACTTTGAGAAAATGCAGGTCTTACCTTGACTCTCTTTAGTCCGCTTTCCAAAAAGTCTCAGGATTTCTTTAAAATTACGGCGACAGTCGATTTCTTATTTCATTTCGGATTCTGAGACGTTTAGAGAGCTCATGACTACACGAGGTGGGTTGTAATTCAATGATAAAACCATTAAATGGCGTCAGGGGAGCCTGTCATTACATCGATTTACTAAACAAACTGAAACTTGGGTGTGGATGTTAAACAGTAACCAACTTCAATAAAATGAAAAAACGAAGAAAACGTGCGACCAGAACTATTGAAATCTGACCCCCCTTTCAGTTTAACGTGGTGCGTAAACCAGTTTCTTAAATCTGTTTTTATTTCTTTCCACTTCGTTTAATTGTTTGATGAACATTTATTTTTATTTTGCTTGCATTTTACTCTACGTTGATTGTTATATGTAAATTATAATAAACGAATGCATCTATACGAATCATTTTGGAATATTTGAATCAATGAAAAAATGCGATCCATTAGCGAAAGGCTATTAAAATAAAAATAACTAATTGTGTAACGTCGTACAGGCGCTGTACAAGGTCACTGACATCGCAGTTACGAACATGGCGCTGCACACAGACACCATAACCTGCAAAGCGCGTATCTGCGGACCCTGAGTGCGGCATGTGCCCAGCAGATGGCAGTAGCGCTGCGTGAAGGGCCGTTCCCAGAACGCCATTAAACGGTGCCTGTAACAGAGTTTGCGTCTGATTGTTTTGCAGTTCCGGATGTCAGCCTGATAAATCCGATGCAGTAATATAGAATAGTAATAAAAAACATAAAAAGGGAATATGTTCGTGAACGGGGGGCGGGGCTATTGAGTCAGGTGGCCATTTGCGTTCGTTCGCTCTCCCTCCTTCCTGCAGTGTCCGTATAGTTAAACAATGTACGTCGTGAACCCGGGAGCCGAGATCTGGCAAACCATAAAATCCGAAATGCACTTATTTGAAGTGTTCTATCGTGTATGTGAATAACAATGTGTATGTGTTTTACAACATCTCTATTGTGTTTTATATTGTATAGTTGTGCAGGGAATGTTTGGGCCAAAGCAAAGTGTTTGCTTAGGGCCCCCAGATTATTTTATTAGGTCACCTTAGAACCAGGATTTTTGTTTTTTCTTTTTTTTCAGGGATGTTTACTTTTTGAGTGTTCATGTATAAATAACATTTTTCATAGGCAATAGGTACATATTAAAAATAAACTTCTAAAATTGTTTTTCAACTGTAAATGAATAATGCTTAATTTGCCATTTGCGTAAGTACATTGGTATTCTGTAGTTTTTGCACATCCCACTTCATTTAAGATGTGAATTTGCACATCCCATCCCCTTTAAGATGTATTTTTTTGTACATCCCATCTCCTTTAAGCTGTAGTTTTTGCACATCCCATCTCCGTTAAGCCGTACATAGATACAGAATGGCAAAATGTAAGAGTATAAGTATCCTTATTGTAGTTCACGAACACAGTAACACTGAAAAGTGCCATTAGTTACAAACACTCAGGAAAGGCCCGGTCCGGACTGTATGTTTTCTTGAAGTTTGAACTCGAAGGCTTATATAGTGATGGATTTGCTGTTTCAGATAAGAAGAAAAAAGCACAAGAGAAGCCACTTCATATCTAAATGCTGGTCATATGTCGTATTGCACTCAGTTGAAAGAACCAATACACCAGTCTCCATTATTCAAATGTGTAATTTATTGTGAGTCACCTTGGAAACTTGGTGTTAATGCGTAGTTTGATTGTGGTAGAATGTGCCCCCCAAAGAGCCCGGCTTGTGGCCAGAGGCGTTACTGGTTCAGGGAAGAGATGTGACTGATGGTCATGCAGCGAGAACACAAAAAGTAACTTTAACAGTTAAAAAAGTGAGAAAACCATGAATAAATATTCATCAGAACAGCTCTTCTTTAACAGACATATTTGCGTAAGAGTGAAAAGTACCGTTAAGAGCAAATAGACTGGAAAGTTGTTTCCGGCATTTTCCTGAATGGATTAAATGCCACACACCTGCCTGTTTCTGTCTATTGACGATGTTTAGCTCAAAACATGGTTCCTTTAATTGTGAGGAAGTCAAGTACCCTTGCTGGTAAACTGACTTAAATGCGGCTGTTTTTTTTAAGGGTTATATCACTGAAATGTTAGTGTCAGTATCCTGTGCAAGAAATTACGTAAAATGTCAGATTAAAGGAAGTAACATTGTGAAGAAAGTCTGGGGAGGTTTCTGCAGTAGTGTCTGTGGCAAATGAGGGTCCTGAAGTCACGTATGACAGACATGTATGCCTGGAAATAATGCTAAATTTTGTTTGTTTCGTCGTTTGTTTGTTTGATACCATGCCCGGTTTTGGTGTTTAGGTCCAGCTAATTGTAACTAATATATGTGCCATAAGCTGTTGAATTTGTAACAGTGCATTACAATATTTACATGCTATCGCCGACACATTCATTTTTGTTTTTTTTTGTTTTTTTAAGAAATCCAGATACATAAACTGGATCAGACAGTTCATGAACAGCAGTGACATTTCCTGCAGAAGACGATGCGACCGTACATGCCTGTGTGCCGGGTATTCTGGGATAAGGCCTGGATTTTATGTTATGGTAGCGGGTTAAAGTTCATAGCTTTGTTGTGCTTATTAATAATAAATGTGTAAATTGCTTATGGTCATTACCAAACTGAACACTAAATGGGTTGGTTAATTGGTCACTGTAACTGCTTTCCTTTCGGTTCCCTGGCTCACTGACTGTTGTACGATTTTTATTCTTTTGGCTACATGATTCACACCATCAATGCAGGGTGGACACGGTCCCCCCCCCTTGATGTGTCCTGTCCCCCTTGTGATATTATACTTTCACCCAATCCCAGTGACAGGAACACCCAGTCACAGGGCAAGGAATAACCCAGGGTGGGGTGGCAGCCAATCACAGGGCAAGGAATAACCCAGGGTGGGGTGGCAGCCAATCACAGCATATATTAATTTTCAGATCATAATTGTTTATTCTGAGATCATTGATACAAAATTGATACACGAGCCTTGAGTGAGGAGGGTAACCTTGGTGACCTGGAGGCCCTGTTGAGGACAGCTAGGGGCCACAGGGGTGCGGGAGGGGGGGGGGGTAGGATTTCAGCCAGCCTTATGGAAACCCACAGTAACCCATTTCCTAGCTGAAAAACCCCTCCCTACCCCGTACGCACAATCCAAAGCCTTTGAAACAAAGACACAAGCACCGAGGAGACGGGCACTATTTACAGCAGTCCACACAGCTGAAGGCCATCTTTGTGGCCCACCTGCACTTTCCCAGGAAAATCAGCATGTCGAAGCAGCTGAGGGCGGTCACGGCCAGGAACACCTCATTCTGCCCTTCCAATCCTACGACTTTATTGAAATTCATCACATAGTGTATCCTAAATATGTGGTATGGGAAAAAGCACACAATCATGATTAAAACGAAGAGGAAGCTTTTCACTTGGGCCCAGAATTCCTGGTGTTGGAAGGCGGCCATCTTGTACAGCTGGAGGAGTCGGATCAGAATGTACAGCTGGCATCCCGTAAATGCCAGCACGGTCAGGAGGACGGCACAGCTGATCACGTAGTTCAGGTTGCGCACGGACTGTTCATTAAACGCCGAGCCGAATCGGAAGCACTCGGTGACGTTGGTGCCGTTGGTGACGTTGGTGCCGTTGGTGGCGTTGGTGACCTTGGTGCCGTTGGTGGCGTTGGTGACCTTGGTGCCGTTGGTGGCGTTGGTGACCTTGGTGCCGTTGGTGCCCTTGGTGCCGTAGTTGGAGAAGGTGACCGGGAGGAGGATGCCGAAGATGACGAGCCAGATGGAGGCGCTGAAAGCAACGGCGTGCAGACGGCGGTAGAAGGCCAGCCTGCTGGTCCGCTTGAAGAAGCCGATGTCACGGATGACGAGGATGATGACGTAGAAGATGAAGGAGAGGAACATGTGGCCGTGCAGGGTGGCGCTGACCAAGCGGCAGAACGCGGGACTCAGGCGCCATTCGTTGTACGCGTAGTAGTGGATGCGGAAGGGCACGGTCAGGAGGAAGAGGTAGTGCACCAGGATCAGGTTGATGACCGCCGTGGTGGTCACCGAGAGACCGCTGGACTTCAGGATGCTCACCAACGTCACAGTGCTGACCAGTCCGCCAAAAACCAGGATGAGGCTGTAGATCACCAGTAGGGTTACTCTGATATCATGAGGCATGTCGGTGTGGTTTGTCCTGTTCTCTATCCTGAACAAGGAGACATTCAATTTTTAAAAAAATGTATGTTAATAACAGTTATTGTGTGGTCTTATAGATTGTGTTTGATAAACCAGAATTATAATCAGCTCCTAATTCATCAGGGATGACGTACAATAACTTATGATAAACTGGCAGCACGGCTTTGTAACTGCACTGCTGAGTGAGAACATTAGCTAAATCGTCTTATTAAAAATATGTGTATCACTGAGCCATTAAAGTGGATCTCTGTGCGTCTGTAGTTAACTAGAAGAGAAGGCATTTCCGAGGATATCTCTATTAACACGTTATTGTAGTTTAATAGCTATTTAAAAAATACCTCATAGATGCTAAATGATTTTAGAAAGTTAAACAGTAACATTCAAAACCTACATATTGTAAACGGAAGTCTCACTGTATACGTTATTTCACTGTATACGTTATTTCACTGTATACGTTATTTCACTGTACACCGGTCTTGCAAAATTCACATGTTCCTTTTCCTACAACTTAATTTCATAGGCATTCATCTGCACAGAGGTGGACTCTCCCATATCTCTGTTAGTACAGAAACGCTCTCATGGCTGAAGAACTCATCAGTGTAGAGACTGGGGATGAATCTGTTTAGCTGCTTTATATTACAGTATGGGTGCATCTATTTAAACACAAAAGTGCAAAATCACGTCGTCCTTATGAAGTGTGCATGTTAACATGGAAGATCTGAATCTACCAAACTTTATAAGCTTCCGGAGACAAACCAGCCTGGAATCAAGAATTGATATTAAGCATAAAATTTTCATTTATATGAAGACAAACTCCTGTGCTCATCTGGATAAAGAAGATTAATTTACCTTTGATCAGAAGTAGTTCAGAGTTGTTACTGTCCGTTCATCACTGAAGATTCTGCCCAAACGAAAACATGACAGGCACGACTGAGCCGAGATCGTTTCTGATAACCGGCGATTCACTTCCTTGTGCTTCTTACACCTTCCCTCTCATCTCTCCTAAATAGATTTTCAGTTTCACAACATCTCTCTGTGCTAATGAGCTGCGTGGCTTGACTTGTGCTTTTTTTTTTTTTAGGTCATTTGTGGCCGTAGTTTGAAACAAGGAACAGTGCTGGATGAATGTAGTACCGCGACCTGTGACCAGAAATGATGATCAGGATGTGGTCGGGCTGCTCACAACTTGAAAACGCCCCCCCCCCCCCCCCCTCCACACTGGCCAGGAGGATAACCTCACCAATTCAAGGAAATAGAGAAAAAAAATTGACACGAAGCAATGTTTCATTTCGGAGCAGCCAAGCCCCTTTCCCCTCTCGTATATTAACGATAAAAACTAAAAATGCGCATGAGTGCTGCTGATCAAAAATACTCACGCACACAAAGTTCTGGAAGCTGACCATAGACACAGGTTTTGCTGAATAAATCTGTGTGTGTGTATCTATTACCAGGGCTGGGATGAATGGCACATTCATGGGTGTACGCACAGGACAGAGCATTTACACCGACATAAAGGGAAAATCGAAGCGCCATGATGCTCACATGAAACGGTACATGAGCTAGATCGGGCGCTGGGCGCGGGAAGTGTGTGGCTCAGAGTGGTATAGGCTGCAATGCATGTGACCAGAAGGTTGCTGGTTCAAGTCCCAGGGTCTGTTGTGATTTGACTGCTGAGGTCTGGACCCTCAGATGCTTAAGGAATTTTCTGCTCCTGCTTTCTCAAAACTGTACTTCACTTTGGATGACGTCACGGTCGTGTGCCACGTCTGTAGGTAAATCAGGGGAGGGACACAAAATGGCTAATTATGGATATGCAAATCAGTGCCAGGGCTGGAATCAGCTGGTGCCGCAATACCTCTCTTGTCTCTTCTGCAAAGTAAAGCTGTTCTCAAAAATGTTACACAAAGTCCAGGTACCATTTCAGTCACAGAATTACCAGTTAATCTTAGGGGTAGCAATGGGGGGGGTGCTGTGTGACTGCAGGTTAATGCTTGATTCCCATGATCAGATCACTGGTTCAAGTCCCAGGGTTGGCAGGGTGATGTCATCATCGTTCCCCACAGAATAACCCCCCCAACCATGAGCTGGCTCTCCCTGCATTCTGGATTGTACCTCACTTTGGGAAAAGGTATTCGCTGGATAAATAAAATACAAATACATTTCAAGGACATGAAGCTAATTGTTGCCAGTACATCTCACCAGAGCTGCTTTTGCACCCTTGATTGGGATGTGTGAAATTAATTGCTCTGGTGAAATATTACATGGAAAATTGTGTGTTGTTTACACTTAAGAAATGTGCCCTTTGATGTGAGCAGGGCGGACGGTCAGGACACGTCACAGAGCAAACAGGGTGTCCTGGGAGCAGAAAACGCGCGTCGCTCATACGAGACACCGAAACAGCTGTCTGGCTGACCTGACCTTGCCCGCTTCCCAGCAGCCTCTTCAACCAGATCTGACCCCAGATCAGCCCCGGACACCTAATCTCACACAGCTATTACAACAGCTTCACTACTGAGCTCTCTGAGATCAGCATGTTTACAGAAACAGGTGGACGATATAAATGCAGAAAATACGGGTAATAGCTTGTGCTACCAGCTTGTCGAGCTACGCCGTCATCAGGTAGCGTGGAAGTTAAGCACCTGCCCAAAATGACCCGAAGGCTCCCGATTTGACCATTAGAAAGACGTCTTTGACACCCGTGACCAGCTGGCCCTACTGGCATCCCTGAGGGTGGCTAATTTACTGGGGCGATCTTGGGTATGTAAAGTGCTTTAGATGAATGGGATTAGCTGAACAACTTTGGTTGAACCATATTAGAAAAGCATGAAAACCTAATGCCGTTAAAATAAGCAGTGTTTCCAGGTTGTAGATTTCAGTATTAGGCGGTAGGGAAATGTCCTTATCAATACTGTGGGGGCAATGTGTGTGTGTTTAGGGGGGCTGATTTGGTCCCTACCAGTCTTTGAAAACAAACCAATGTGAAAAGTTTCACCCAGACCCAACCAAGAAGTAGGACACATAATTCTAGCAACGTATCTGCGTGACTTGGCACAGCCTTTATTATGATATATGCCACATTAGTCACTTCTGTAGTGGCTAATGGTGTTTCAAAATTGAGGTCTGTTGTTTGTGTCAAGCACCCTGGTTCCAACCCATGTGGTGTGGTGCAGAGATCGCATTTGAGGACCGAGCATGACGGCGCACGCCACTGAGAAACCCAAACGATGTTGGACGGTCTGCTCTGTGATAAATACCAGTGTTGCCCCCTCCAGCTCAGGCTAAAGATGTGTGGTTTAGATCGACCTCTGTCAGGGCTGCTAACTTTGCTTTACAAGCTTCGTGTGATTTTCAAGTCGAGACAAAGTCTGCACACGCATTTACATGTATGCAAGGGTTTTATTACCTTGTAAATAGTCTGTGGGGTTTGCAAACTACCCAACGCTTTTGATATGAAAAAATTAGGTTTATAATGGAATAATAAAGATTTGCCGTAGGGTTTCTTGCGTGAGCGTGAGGAAGCGTGCATGTTACGCCACATGCGTGAGATCTGTATCCCTGCATACAGGTCTGCAGTTCTCGGCACATTTTAATCTGGGCTTAATTATGGCTTTAAGGCTTTGAGTCTTTTTTCCGGCACAGTCCGGATTAAGCCACGGAAGCTTCGCGAGGCTTCGTCCCCCCAGTCCCTGCACCTTTAAGGTGAACCCTCTCGTGCACCTCCCCGATTTATTTATTTATATTAATGCTGTAAATATTTCGTGTTGACTGCATGACAATAAACAAAAGCTTCAAGGCATTTTCAGAGCCAGCTACTAAAATCACGTATCAATATATCAATAATAATAATAGTAATAATTTAACCTATAAGATCTAGACCGACCACTTTAAATAGGAACTTGCCTATTTCTACATACTACTCTGAGCAATTGACCCAAACCAGACATTGAAGGGGGGGGGGGCATTACACTACAGGCGTCTACATTTGGTCCTATATTTGATGATAATAATAATAATAATAATGGTGGTGATGATGATGATGATGATGTGTCCTTCCGTCGCAGACCGACCCGCCGGCCGCCCGTCCGCCACCCGGCCCGGTCACCCGAGCCGCTCCCGCATCCAATCCCGAACCGGGGGCGGGTTCTGGCTTGTCATTCTGTCAGCCCCACGGAACCGCCGTCTTCCCCCGCTTGTCAATTGGCCGTATCCAGGAAGAAGAGGGAGGGAGGTAATATTATTCATTTATTTTAGGACAAAAATGGCGGCTGGCAGCGTCAATCCATTCAATCTCAGCGACTCGGATGAGGAGTTGGAACTGAGACCGATCGGGACCGAGAACGGGACGCCGGGTCCCGGCATCGCTCCTCTGCAGCTGCGGGTGGAGCCGGAGTCGGCGACGCTGGTGCTGCCCGGCGGCGGCGGCATCAGCCCCGGCGTAGAAGCGGCTCCTGTCTCGCCTGCAGCGGCGGGGGGCGGCGCGGAAGCGCGGCTGTCCGTGGATGCGATCGCCGCCCAGCTGCTGCGGGATCAGTACATCCTGACGGCGCTGGAGCTGCACACCGAGCTGCTGGAGAGCGGCAGGGAGCTGCCCCGGCTGCGGGATTACTTCTCCAACCCCGGAAATTTCGAGAGGCAGAGCTGGACACCTCCCGCTGCCAAGGAGCAGGGGGGAGCCGCTGGGCAGCTCAGTGAGTATATATGCGTGGCTGCCGTGCAGCGGTTCGCCTTATCTTACCCTTTGTCTAAACCTCCACCCCCGGCGTTAGTATTATTGATGTTGTTTATTAAAATCTTGTGGTGACGGTATGAAATCGTCCATTAGGATGCAAGGCCCGGCTATTGACAAGTGGGAGCTCGCGCTGGCATAAACCGTTAGGGATCTGAAGTGTCCGTCCATCCATCCAGTCTCTAAACTCCATGATTGCCCGCATGACAGTAGTATGTCTGTGTTATAATATAAAAGCTTAGATATGATCCTTTTAAATCAGATACAGTCACAACAAAGCCAACAGTGTCACTTCACACACACACACACACACACACACACACACACACACACATTACGAGAAAGATCTCGGTATGTATGTTGATGCTTCCATGTCCCACTCTCGCCAGTGTGGGGAAGCTGTTCAGCCAAATGACTATTTCAATATTAGTCTAAATACTAGATTTCGTGGCCATAAGTGGAAATTAGCGGGAGAACATTTTAAAACAAATTTGAGGAAGCACTTCTTTACACAGCGTGTAGTTAGAGTATGGAATAGTCTTCCTGCTAGTGTAGCGGAAGCTAAAACCCTGGGTTCCTTTAAATCAGAGCTAGATAAGATTTTAACAACTCTGAGCTATTAGTTAAGTTCTCCCCAAACGAGCTTGATGGGCCGAATGGCCTCCTCTCGTTTGTAAATTTCTTATGTTCACACACACACACACACACACACACACACACACACACATACACACACACACACACACACACACGGGTCTACCTCCCTGGAAGTTGTTCCTAGATCACGGTATTTTTCCGGAACACCACCCCCGCTGCCCAGTGCGTCCTTATCGTAGTGATGTTTTCCCTGCTCATGCCTGGCTTTATGCCAGTCTTGATATAATCTCCGGGTAAAGCTGCTTCCTCATTTGCCTGCTGTGAAAGCGCAATTATAGCCGTGACATGTGACCTGTGAGAGTGGGGCAGGGTTTCCAGGGCAAAGTGGTGTGTGTGTGTGTGTGTGTGTGTGTGTGTTTCTCGGGTCGGGCAGATGGTGGGCGGAGCAATATGGTCTTATGATCTTATTCAGACTGGGAACAGAAGAGATCCAAATAAGCAATACAGTGACTTTGTGTTATTCCAGAATAAAGGACATGAAAGACATTTTCTGATTCTGAATTGCTATGGGGGGGGGAGCGTAGAAACATGGGGGTGGTACCCCTTAATATTTTGATAGACTTCATTTGCCCCCCCATATCAAACTCTCTCCTACACTCCTGGCATGAACACATGCAGCCGTCTAAGACTCATGTGGATATGGACAGTCCTGTCTCAGAAATACACGCCCATGTGCGATTTCCAGTCTGTGACTTTCCCGGACCTCTCAGCCCGTGGATCCGTGTTACAGCGGGAGCTGAAAAGCCGTTTCTCTGGGGGTGGGGGTCTCACCTGCATAACAGCCAATCAAGAGCGGGCAGATCGCAAATTGCATGCAACTGCATGTGAGACTTGCAAACCAACAAAAAGTTTTCCGTAATGTAAATAGAATCCAGATTTTAAAACTTGTCATCAGTTTTAATTTGCTTGTAATATAGCATGCATGAGATATGGTGTCTTATACTGCAGATAGCAGGAGACACAAAACGTAGCTGAAATGCTTCCCGGTGATGCTGCTCTTTGAGGTCCTGTCAGATTCAGCCGTGTTCGCTGTGTTTCTCAATACTGTAGCTGTTGCAATAAGATGCTGATATGCTTCTTTAAAAACATTTTGTGGCAGGAGATTGACAGTGCAGTCTGCACCGGTGCAGCCACGGTCTGTACACTAGTTTGGGTCTCTAGACCTGGTCACTATTAGAAGTGACCATCGCATGCTTTAGGGCTGCACGATGTCACATCGCACTTATGTGACGCATGCACAGTAATCACCAGGGCGTTAGATGAGGGGCTGAAACATGCATCCTTATATTTATTAAATTCGGTTAGCGGAGCACGACACACGCTATTGTTTCGGTAAATCGTGGAAGCGATGAGCGCTGAAGTGGCGCCGCTCCGGAGAGCTCAGCATCCACAACATCTTGTAAACGAGGCGACATCGTGGATAAGCGAGGTAGAGAGATGGTGGTGCTGTGGAGGTACTTTTTGCTGTCCGAAGTCCGACACGTTTATTAAACATAAGAACACACTGAATTCATGCAGATTACTAACGTTTGTGTGTCATAATACGCCTCTCGTTAATGTTTTGGGCCTCCTGCTAATCTGCTTATCAAACTGTAGACGTAAGTAAACATCTGTATAGTATCAAAGCCGGCATCCAGACAGATGTTTACGCCCGTCCTCTGTAGCCCGGTGATTATTGCCCGTGTGCCATGTAATCGCCATGTAATCGCCATGTAATCGGCATGTAATCGCCATGTAATCGCCATGTAATCGCCATGTAATCGGCATGTAATCGGCAGGTGATACCCGGAATGGCTCCCTTCACCTTATTTCTTATTGCCAAGCTGCTCTGCGTGTTTCCAGCTCTGGCCTGCCTCAGCCTCACTGACCCCCATGCACAGGAGCTCAGTGGTTGTCGCGTTCTTGCAGAAATGGGGCCGCCCCTAATTCAGGCCCGGCGTATGCGGAGCTTTTGACAGAAATCTTGAACAAACGGCTTTTTCTTCCCCCCAGCTCTCTGCCTAACAGTCGCTCGTGGGTTTTATTCCTGTAGCCTTTACTGGGACGCTGCGGTATAATCACCATTTCATATGAATGTGTCACTTCCAGTTGCACTGGGACTCGCATGCCGGCCTCAGAATGATGGGAACCTTGAGGTTTCCTCTCACGGTGCCTCAGATTATTTCTTACTGTCTTCCCCTCAGGATGCCTGAAATCCTGAAGGCTGCGCTCAAAGCCTGATGGTGCTTTACTTGTGTTTTATTTGTACGGGTTCGTAGGCATTTTTTAGGTTTGGCATGTTCCATCTCGCTCCTGTCGGAGACACACACACACGTAGAAGTGAGAGGTTTGAGCACAAGGTCGAGTCCTTTGTCTGACACCTCTGTGGCATTTCTCATGGTTAGGGGTCTTGCTCAATGGCCCAGTAGAGATGTAACAACTCTGACAGCTAAGGGATTAGACCCAACGACCTTCCAATCACAGACATAGAATCCTAACCCCCAGAGTCGTATAACGCCTCAAGCAGAACGCCTTTCCCTTTGAGCTTCTACACAGATATACTCACCCTTTGTGTTCCAGATTTCCAGCTCAGTGTGGCGTAAGAACATCTCAGAACATCTCAGCACAGAGCTGCCGCTTGGCAGGCGTCAAGCTGAATCGATGGAATTGCTGGGTGTCATGTGATGTGTAGAGTGCCTTATCTGTCCAGCTTCCTGTTGTCTTCATACACCGGTGATAATGTCTGACTGAACTTAGGCATCTCCTTACCCGGGTCCTTATAAAGGCCCTTTAAACACCTGGGGTGTTCCTTGAGATGCCTGTGTGACCATACTTTCACATCATCTTTCATTACATCCTCACCAAACGAGACCAACCCATGATTCATTGTGTCCCAAGTTGGGAGGCAAGATGGCAACACTGGTCTTGCCAAGACCACGAGGGCGATGTAAGACCACGAGGACGATATTTGCCGTTTTGAAATCGAGGAACATCATTGGCTGCTGGGGAGGAAAATGTCTCACATTCTTATGGCCTTCTACTGATTTGAAACCCTGTTCAATGCCCTTCATAAAAACATGAAGACAAAATATCAAGCAGCAACATGTCGGCCTTTTTTGCCAATATCGGATCGTTAATGCTTTGGCCCTTTGCAGCCTGTTCCATCGCTAAACAACGTCAGCGTCCTTCATAGGCCTGCTTCCCAGCATGCATCTCTCATTCTCCTTTTTCCTACATCATCCGTCAAAGAGAAAACAATGGATGCTGGTCCATTAGTAATGAATAGTGTCTTTTATTCTCTTCAGGGGACGATTACGCATATCTTTTAATTGTGGTCTGATCTCTGATCTGATTATAATCTCCTGTTCGCCTGGTTCTGCTGCCACCCCAGTCGATTTCCTAGCATACAGAAACAGAGCAGGACACCACTGATGTTTTCCTACAACTTTTGGCAATGTCTTCATGGAGACTCCTCCCCTGTCTCAGGTTGAGATCATAAATAAGTCCTCCAAGGAGCCGAATGGGGTTGCTATGGTAACTGCATCAGGAGCGGGATGTGATTCATGTTGTTGGGTGGGGATCAGTCCTTCTGGAAGTATTGGGGAATGCAGGTGGTCCTCATGGTCTCCAAGGCTTTCGGGGTTTTGCAGTTTGAGCTTGTGACTTTTACGCTCTGCTGTCCCGTATATGAAGCTTCTCTAGCTGCTGGAGAAGGTTAGCAGTAAGGATGAGGTCCTTCTCGAGCTGCTGGAGAAGGTTAGCGGTAAGGATGAGGTCCTTCTCGAGCCGCTGGAGAAGGTTAGGGTTAAGGATGAGGTCCTTCTCGAGCCGCTGGAGAAGGTTAGCGGTAAGGATGAGGTCCTTCTCGAGCTGCTGGAGAAGGTTAGCGGTAAGGATGAGGTCCTTCTAGAGTGATAAGACAGGCAGTGTCAAGGTTATCAGCCTCAAACTAACTGGATGTGCATTTCTTAGTCCCACCCAAACGAATGCTACAGTTTTGCTGTATGGCTCTTGTGCTGGTCACAGAGCTGAGAAGTTTGCCAGCAGACGGTAAGCGATCATAAAGAAGGCACTTCAAACCCGGCCTTAATGACCGGCGACGATGTGTCTCTCTGTGTTCCAGACAGGGCCGGAAGCATCAGCACTCTGGATTCACTGGACTTTGCCCGCTATTCTGATGATGGCCACCGGGAGGCGGATGAGCGGGTGGCAGGTAAGCGGAGGCTGTCTCACAGAGACACAGAGACACGTTTATGTTTATATAAGCAGATTATATAGTTTCCTAATTTATGTATATGTATTAGGTAAGTATTAGGTAAGCAATGTATGGGATCCATGTGAACCGTAAAGATTTTACATACTGATGCAAGACAGGAAACGTGTCTTTAGTAGGCCTGAGGTGAGACTAACATGCTCTATTTTAGTACAGCCTAATTCAGTTACAGGGTCTAACTGTATCTGTGTGTGTGTGTGTGTGTGTGTGGATTAGGTTTATATTACTTTGTGGGGACCAAATGTCCCCCACAATGTAATAAAAACCTGCATTTTGAAATTGTGGGAACCATTTTTGGGTCCCCAGAAAGATCTGTGAATGAAATCAAAACAGTAAAAATGCCTTTAAAAGTCTTTATAAGTTACTTATGGTTATGATTAAGGCTGGGTAGGGGTTAAGGTCGCCCTGTTGGGATTAGAATCCCCACAAAGATATAATTATAAACCTGTGTGTGTGTGTGTGTGTGTGTGTGCGTGTGAGCGTGTGTGTGCGTGTGAGCGTGTGTGTGTGTGTGCGCGCGTGTGTGTGTGTGTGTGTGTGTGCGTGTGTGTGTGTGCGTGTGTGCTATTATGTACATTGACCTGACAGCCATTAGAAACATGTTAAGTGACGGATCGGTTCCTTTGCGGAGCCAAACTGAGTCAAATTCGTAGTCTGTACCATCCAACCAGATGGCACTGCGCACGAGGTTCTGGGTGCACGTCTGGAGTGACGGTGACGTCCCAGTCGTCGGCATCATGATCATCGTAAGGGCAGGGTGAGGGGAGTTAGTGGTGTGATTGTGATCTCTAAGAACATTTTGCGCTGTGAGTGTTTGGTTTGGCCATAATCCCGTGATTCCAGATCTCTGGCAGTCAGTGGCCGGGATCCCCCTGGCACCGGGATCCCCCTGGCACCGGGATCCCCCTGGCACCGGGATCCCCCTGGCACCGGGCACACCGAGCCCTCATCAGCGCATTTCAGCTGATGGCAGTCACTGGGTACAAGGCCTCGATTGTGGTTTTGCAAACGCTCCAGGCCAGTCACGCAGTCACACTGACTTTGTGGCTCAGTAGTTGGATGTGTCTGTTGTAGGATTTAGATCCTGGCCTTTGAGCCAGTTTAGCAATGTATGTAGCAGGAAGAGTGGCAGGGCGCTATACGCTTTTGACGTGTGACATTTTAGATTCGTGTTTTTAGGAACATCTACACTGAAGTAGTGGAGCAAAGAGGGGATTATTTTTTGTTGTTTTTAATTTGTGTGATTTGTCATTTAATTACAGTAAAACACGGACCTGGGCTCCATGTAAGTGATGGTTTTGCACACCCAAAGGTCATGAATAATAAACAGTCCCGATAGTTTATTATTGTTCTGTGTGTTTCCCAGCACAGTACGCTGAAGATATCATCCTCCGCTTAGTCGAAAGCTGACTTCTGCTTTTTCCCTCGTGTTTAAATTTCACTCAATAAAACGTTATTTTAATCCCCACTTCCACATTGTTATTAATGCACCACGTTCAGTAACACCAGCTCCCTCTCCGGTTGAGCGCTGTAGGGTCTGGCCTTCTCTGACTCCAGTTTGTGTTTGTTGTTCATCTTGAAATTCCAGTATGTCCCCCCTCCCCCCCCTCGTGAATAACTGTACGTTTTACATCCATTTTGTGTCTCTGCATTTTTACGCACCCAAGATGTTTATACAAGGAGAATAAGATGCTGAGCCGTAATGTGATTGGACGAGGGTATGAGTAGGTCAGTGGGAGTGGCCTGAAGAGCGGCAATGTGATTGGTTGGTGGGAGGCTGGGGGTGTGACTGCAGTGCTGTGGGGTGTTCCTCTTTCTGTGGGGCCATGTGACTGCAGCAGGTTAGGAGCTTCAGCAGCTCTCGAACCCGCGGCCACAGCTGTCTGACTCAGGGTCTCACTCCTTCTTAAATGGCTTTCTGATACCACCATGCAGTGTCCAAAAACAGCTTGTTAAAAGTTGGCCACATGCTGCATGGGTCGGCTCTGCCTCCTCCAGCAGTCTTCCCTGGTCCCCGCCATCCCCACTTCAGACCCCTAACTCCACCCCACCCCCACCCCTGCCCCAGCCACTCCCCCAACCCTGTCATGGCCACACCCCCAACCCTGTCATAACCACGCCCCCAACCATACCCCAGCCACGCCCCCAACCCTGCCATGACCACACCCCCAACCATACCCCAGCCATGCCCCCAACCCTGCCCTGACCACTCCCCCAACCCTGTCATGACCACGCCCCCAACCCTGACATGACCACACCCCCAACCATACCCCAGCCATGCCCCCAACCCTGCCCTGACCACTCCCCCATCCCTGTCATGGCCACGCCCCCAACCCTGCTCTGACCACGCCCACTCACGTGGACCTCACCTCCTCGCTCGGCTTTCAGCTACATCCCCGGTGCTCCAGCGGCTTTCCCGTGAGTTCTGGCTGGAGGGGAGCTCAGCGTATAATAAATAAAAAGAAAGGGATCACAGTCTTACTGGGAAATCTTGGAGTGGAAGTTAGATGCATTTTCACAGCAAGCTGGTCTTCAGCTGGTGCTAGATCTGCAAGGAAGAAGCTCTTGGTGGCTTTTCTGCCATGTTCAGCCCATTCTCCTGACTGTCAGAGTCTCCATGCGAGGGGCATCACCATCCATGTGCAGCGTTACCATTCCTGCAACAACAAGAGCCCTATAAATGGACAGAACCCGCCAATGGTGCCATGAGCTATAATGGTTCGACTGGGCCAGTGGACGTGTCCATTGGTGTCTCAGCCGGCACTCTCTTGCACTCTCATGTCGGTCGATCTGCCCCTTTAGGCCATGGATGTCGCTCTTGTACCTTTAAGAAGTCTACTTTTTTCTGACAGTGATTATACCTGTGGATAGCCAGCAGGGGGAGCACGACCGCTGGCCTGGGGGTCCACAGTCGTGTTTAGTCCTGCTGTTGAACGGCAGATTGTTAATAATACACAAGATGAGCAGATCTTCTCTCCAGAAATCAGCGAGGATAAGCAGGAGAGCTGGATCGAAAGTCAGCTGGTCCTTGTGCCCCAGAGAGCCGAAACTGGGCTCTTAGCCGATTGCCCGTCCCTCGAGACCATGCCGTGCTGCCGATCTCCATGAATGCATGCAATTCGCTTGTATATCAAAAGCATACAACACCCTACAAACACGAGATTTTCAATCTGATGCGTGAAGAAAATCTGTAGGGATCGTTTGGTTTGTATGAAGCGCAAGCCAAAGGATGTGGCTGCCCTGGGTCGGCGCTGGGGCCCCCGGGCCCCCGGCTGCCAGAATGAGACCCGTCCTGGGTGCCGCTCGCTGGCCACACGCCTTGACGGCCCCCACCGTTTGCATGCTCTCCTCACCACTTCTGTTCTTTCACACCATCCATTTCCAGTTTCGTTTCGTTGCCCCCTTTTCTTGGTTTGATGCCTGTGTGTTTAATCCACTCCCTGTCCAGTCCTGGAGTTTGAACTTCGGAAAGCCAAGGAGACCATTCAGGCACTGCGCGCCAACTTGACTCAGGCAGCAGGTGGCGTACTTTCTATTTTTCCTATGTACTTTCTGCTTTGAGAGCTGCTGGGGGTCCTGCGGCTGCGGCGGTTGCCGGGGAGACCATCCAACAGGTCTACCTTTGCCTTGCAGAGAGCGAAGGGCCGTCGCGGGAGAGGCGGAGCTTCCGGTTCAGCCCGGAAATGGAGGTGGGAGAGCAGAGAGGACGAAGCTGTCTGTCTGCCTCTGTCTCTGTCTGTTTCTTTGTCTCTGTGTGTCTGTCGCTCTATGTCTGTCTCTGTTTCTCTCTGTCTCTCTGTCTGTCTCTCTGGTTCTCTGACTCCAGCTTATCAATGCCCTGACCTTGCATATGGGTCTGTTTGCATTGTAGTTCAACCAAAGGCATAAATGCTGACTTGTACTGTATGGAAAAGCGTCTAATCAGCGTTTCATTCCTCTTTGCAGGAGCCCGTCCGTCCACTTGAAAAAAGAGCCTTGAATTTTCTCGTTAATGAGTATTTGCTGAGGAATAATTACAAACTGACCTCAATCACATTCTCTGATGAAAACGATGACCAGGTAGTTCAGCAGAATTTCAAGTAGTTTATGTGTTTTTACAGTATCTGTAGTTAATGTATGAAATATTTATTCTTTAAGGAATAAGACCTGTACACAGTTAACCTTACAGCATTTTAAATATAGTACATATAGTTTCAAATAGTTTTCATCAGAATGGGTTTGTCCCACTGACACATTATGCCTTTTAATGGGCAGCAAAGGGTTAATGGTCACCTGTTGTCATAGAAACTGTAACCTGTCCTCTTCGTAGGATTTTGAGTTGTGGGACGATGTGGGGCTGAATACGCCGAAGCCCCCCAGCCTTCTGCACCAGTACCGGACTGGGGGAAGCTGCCCCCCCTCCCCGAGGGACACCGCCGATGTGGCCGTGGGGGTGGAGGCCAGTGAGCTGCCGCTGAACTCCATTACCCAAGAGTCCCTGCACAAGATGGAGCGCACGCAGGCATGTGACCCTGGTCATGTGACTCAGCCCATTGAGCAACCATGCTTCGCATGGAGCAACCATGGCTGCAGCAGTAGGATGTTGATTAGTTCATTCCTGACTGTCACGGCGACCTTGAAATGCTATTTTAACTCTTTCAAATCTTCTGTGGAAGCTGAAGCTTTGGTATTTCTCATCTTCCAGCAAGTAGAGATTGTTCAGGAGCTGGAGTATCAGATAGGCCTGCTGATCGGCGAGAAGCACAGTCTGGTGGAGCAGATTAAACTTCTCCAGAGGTAGGGAAGACTCGGGGGGTGGGGGGTGACGTGTGCAGTGGTTCAACCTCCCGTTGTGTTGAGGGAACTTGGAGAACATCGAAGAACGGGCTCTGACTGAAATCTCCCGAAATCTCCAGTGATATCCAGAGCCTGAAGAAGAGCATCTCTATGGAGGAGGTGGAGGGGAGCAATCTCAGATCGGATCAGAGTTCCATGGTGGCCCCCCTAGAGAACTGGTGCTGCGCTGACAGCAGAGGGCCCCCAGAGGAGCTGATGCCCGCGGGTGCCCCCTTCAGGACAAAGGGCAGGCTGGACAGGGACCCGCTTACCACGGCACCCGCCCCCTCGCTCTGCCAGCCCATACAGCCCCACGGCAAGTTAAAAACCCAGAAAGCACCAAGTCAAGGGTCTGCACAGTTTGAGCAGCCTAAAAGGTGAGCACAAGCATGAAATTATAGGACATTATACATGTCACTGCTGGAAGAGTAACTCAGTGTGGGGAGGGCATGGCAGCTCACACCTCCAGTGCTGGGGTTCCAGTCTTCACAGTGTGCGTGTGGATCGTGTGTCATGCGGGTTTCCTCTGGGGTTCCAGTCTTCACAGTGTGCGTGTGGATCGTGTGTCATGCGGGTTTCCTCTGGGGTTCCAGTCTTCACAGTGTGCGTGTGGATCGTGTGTCATGCGGGTTTCCTCTGGGGTTCCAGTCTTCACAGTGTGCGTGTGGATCCTGTGTCATGCGGGTTTCCTCTGGGGTTCCAGTCTTCACAGTGTGCGTGTGGATCGTGTGTCATGCGGGTTTCCTCTGGGGTTCCAGTCTTCACAGTGTGCGTGTGGATCGTGTGTCATGCGGGTTTCCTCTGGGGTTCCAGTCTTCACAGTGTGCGTGTGGATCGTGTGTCATGCGGGTTTCCTCTGGGGTTCCAGTCTTCACAGTGTGCGTGTGGATCGTGTGTCATGCGGGTTTCCTCTGGGGTTCCAGTCTTCACAGTGTGCGTGTGGATCGTGTGTCATGCGGGTTTCCTCTGGGGTTCCAGTCTTCACAGTGTGCGTGTGGATCGTGTGTCATGTGGGTTTCCTCTGGGGTTCCAGTCTTCGCAGTGTGCGTGTGGATCGTGTGTCATGTGGGTTTCCTCTGGGGTTCCAGTCTTCGCAGTGTGCGTGTGGATCGTGTGTCATGTGGGTTTCCTCTGGGTCCCCCTGATTCATCCCACTGGCATCTCTAAATTGTCCCCAAGTAGGTGTGCCCTACAGTGGCCTATTATCCTGTTCAGGGTACACCTAAACCTTTTCTGTCTGTCCCATGGCCATGCAGCATGAGCATTCGTTATTTACCATTCACTACTTTGCCACTAGAGGGAGCCACAAGTATGAAAATGGAAAATACTCCAATAACAAAATTAATTTTACATCCCCAGTCAATGATGTCTGTCTGTAACAAAGTACTTTTGCAAGCTACTGCTTATTGGGTGTTTGTGTTTTTTGTGTTTAGGAATCTGTCTCCTGCATTTCTTCAAGCACTTTTGTCTTTCTGTCAACTGTCTGCCGATAGCCGCCTTGGTTCTGAGGTGAGAGTCACGGTCCTGAAGATGGTGCTGAACGTTAAAAGCCCCACAAAGTGTATCGCCACGGAAGAAGTGCTTCACCCCTTGACCTTTAATGCTGTTTCTCTAACGCAAAACGACAAAATAGAGTGTTCTGGTGTATTCCCTTGAAATCTTCTTCCTCGTTTCTTGTAAGCCTGCCAAAGCACAGCTGAGGATGGTCAAAAATGACAGCAAATAATGAATTTTCAGGTCCTTTTACTGGCAGATCTTTGTCATCCATGGTACAACACAAAAGGCCACAGCTCAAATGGTCCAGGGGTCAGGCCATTTTCCTTAGACCGTTTGGCTCGGACCGTTTCACTTAGACCATTTGACTTGGACCGTTTCACTTAGACCATTTGAGTTACGATGATGCTTCTTCAGAATAGATAGCTTCGACTGTGATTCGTTAATGATGAACTAACATAAGATCAATATACAAGTACATTAATTGACAGAATTAATATATAATTAGTGGTGAGTTCCGATGTGTCTTTTTTAGATGAGTGAACCTGCGTATTGGTTATCATAATTACCAGTGTCTAGTAGGTAGATAATGATTATGTACGCTATAAAATGATGGTTAACTACATTTTATGTCAACACTGAGCTTGATGACTTGCTGTTAAATAAATAATAGGTAATTTGCTTCTAAGACTTAGTTTGTGGGTAATTAATACATTAACTAAGAGTTAGTTCATGATTAATTAAGTGCAAACTAATACACTATTTATGCCCCCTGAAGCTCACCAAAGATTCTGATTGTGATGATGTTCCTTGACTTGATCTGGCTGTTAATCGAATTCTGCGCCAATGATGCCTCTGACAGGTGTCCCACATCGCAGACAGCGAGGAGAGTCTCTTGCTCATGTTGGGTCGTTGCCTGCCCCACATCGTGCCCAACGTGCTGCTCGCCAAGAGAGAGGTACGGAGTGTGCTCGGGGGTACGTGGGGGGGCGTGCCCTCGTATGTCATTGCATTAATGTCTGCCATTTGGAATCTGCATTGCGTTCGACGCTGATTCTCGCCTGTACTCATTTTGACTCCATTTTGTGTCTTTTACTTTCCGCCATTTTCCCACTTTTGTGCATGCGTCTCTGCTCCTAGAGAATGGTTGTGCACCTGTGCCAGGTGAGTGCGAAAACGTCCGCAAACACCACCGCCCCTCCCCCTCCGCTCCTCTCAGCTGGCTGCTTTACTGCCCCCTAGCTGCCAAGTCCGGCTCGTCTTCCGTACCGCCGCTAGCCTACATGTCGGCTTTTGCCAGATTTTGTTCAATGTGCTGAAAATATCTAGATCTAACATGAAAAATGTAAATCCCCCCCCAGCTTTGAACTAAATACCAGACTAAACCTGCTATTAATAGCCAAAGATTGGTTTTCTCTAGTGATGGGCAAAATGATGCTTTATGAAACATTAGCTGTATAATCTGACCCCACTAGATGGCGCTCTCTCTTCAGAAAAGGGCACAAAGCATGTCCCAAAGCAAGCCAACAGCACCATCTAGTGGGGTCACAAAATATAGCAAATCTTTCATGAAGCATTATTTTCCCCATCACTAGTTTTCTGTAACAAATGGTCGTCTCTCCCTGGGCTGCAGGAGAGGCTGACTGTGTGTGGAGCATAACTGGTCTTTATTCAGGGGCTAATCTGGCTGCGGCAGTTAGACTCGGCTTGCGGAATCCGATGGTGAGAGTGCGGCCATTTCTCAGGCGCGTGTGAATCCTGCCCTGGGCGTCCCCTTCGTGCCTGTCGTGCGGTGAATCAGCAGAGGTCCCACTCCCTTCCGGGCTGGTGTTTACATTCTGTCGTCAATTTTGCTGCCTTGCAGTGTGTAGATTTATGGCCCATGCTATTTTATTTTCAGTCGTCGGCGAGTCACAAGTCGGCTCTCCGTGACACGTACATCACGCTGAAGACAGACACAGAAATGAATGTGTTAGTGCTTGGAGTCACATGGTTAATAGCCCCTCTCCTCCCCCCCCCCCAGCTCTGGTTATTTTCATAGCTAGGGTTTGTTTTGAGATGTGATGAGAGCCTTATAGAAACAGTGCTCTCAGATGGCACAGATTAAGGGTGTGTTTGGTGTTTTTCTTCTATATAGTGAAATTAGATACGTACAGCAAAAGCGTAATTTTATTTGCGTGGTTTGACCAGCGCCGTACCGTCTGTGCATGTGCTGACCCTGGTTAACCTTGCTGATAGGATGAGCACAATCTCTACTGGGGGGTTGTGGAGTGTGTGCTCAAAAATGTCTGACTTTTTTTTGTTTTTAACTGTCTCCACCTCCTCACCCCCGTTGGTAAAATTTATCCGCTGTGCCCGCCCTCTGCCCCCTTGCATTTTATACGTACATATGTGGTACGCAGTTTAAAAAATTTGGATTGTGATCCTATAAAAAAATGAGGGTCTGGAGGCCAAACCAGTGATGAACAACTGCCTGTGGATCCATTCATGAAATGTTGGTGAATCCAGGATGGTTAGGCTACACAAATCCTACTTATATTTCATTTACAAAAGTTTTGAGATTAAATGTAACTTAACTAAGCTCTCAAAGAGTTGTCCAAAGACACTGATGCTGCATAGATATTGTAAAAGCACAACTGTTCATTTTTTGTCCATTTATAGACGGCAGTGCAGAAATTGTTTTGCGACTAGAAAAGTTATGCAAAAGGAAAGTGATTGAATGGAGTGTGAAGTGTTTGATCAAAGGCTTCCTTTAAAACTTGCCTCCAGAAGGCTGCTTTGCTCGCGATGCTTTTCGCCGCCTCTGGAAGTCGAGGTTGTCAGGAAAAGGCCGCCGTGTTCTCGGTTAGTTCGGTAGGCTGAGGATCTGTCTGAAAGGCCGCCGTGTTCTCGGTTAGTTCGGTAGGCTGGGGATCTGTCTGAAAGGCCGCCGTGTTCTCGGTTAGTTCGGTAGGCTGGGGATCTGTCTGAAAGGCCGCCGTGTTCTCGGTTAGTTCGGTAGGCTGGGGATCTGTCTGAAAGGCCGCCGTGTTCTCGGTTAGTTCGGTAGGCTGGGGATCTGTCTGAAAGGCCGCCGTGTTCTCGGTTAGTTCGGTAGGCTGGGGATCTGTCTGAAAGGCCGCCGTGTTCTCGGTTAGTTCGGTAGGCTGAGGATCTGTCTGAAAGGCCGCCGTGTTCTCGGTTAGTTCGGTAGGCCGGGGATCTGTCTGAAAGGCCGCCGTGTTCTCGGTTAGTTCGGTAGGCTGGGGATCTGTCTGAAAGGCCGCCGTGTTCTCGGTTAGTTCGGTAGGCCGGGGATCTGTCTGAAAGGCCGCCGTGTTCTCGGTTAGTTCGGTAGGCTGAGGATCTGTCTGAAAGGCCGCCGTGTTCTCGGTTGGTTCGGTAGGCCGGGGATCTGTCTGAAAGGCCGCCGTGTTCTCGGTTAGTTCGGTAGGCTGGGGATCTGTCTGAAAGGCCGCCGTGTTCTCGGTTAGTTCGGTAGGCTGGGGATCTGTCTGAAAGGCCGGCGTGTTCTCGGTTAGTTCGGTAGGCTGGGGATCTGTCTGAAAGGCCGCCGTGTTCTCGGTTAGTTCGGTAGGCTGGGGATCTGTCTGAAAGGCCGCCGTGTTCTCGGTTAGTTCGGTAGGCTGGGGATCTGTCTGAAAGGCCGCCGTGTTCTCGGTTAGTTCGGTAGGCTGGGGATCTGTCTGAAAGGCCGCCGTGTTCTCGGTTAGTTCGGTAGGCTGGGGATCTGTCTGAAAGGCCGCCGTGTTCTCGGTTAGTTCGGTAGGCTGGGGATCTGTCTGAAAGGCCGCCGTGTTCTCGGTTAGTTCGGTAGGCTGGGGATCTGTCTGATCCCGGAGGTGGCGTGGAGACAGATGCCTGCCGTTAACCGCGTGTGGCCTCGGCGCCGTCTACCATGGCTGACACCCGTTCCCCGTCAGGCTCTCCGGCGATTTTGGTGTGAGCCTCAGGTTCCGGGGGAAGCTGAGGCATCTCCGTTGTTGTGGTCCCTCCAAATATGCAAACGCAAAATGGCCGTATCGCAGTCTCATCGTTTGTCATGGTTTTTTTTCCCACTCTTCATAATTTCTGCCACATTTTCTTACCCCACCCGAGCAGACGTTGGAAGGGGCAGTACAAGAAACTGCAGACAGGAGGCGCTCTGTCAGCATTACCTATAAGTAGTGTTAGACCCCGTTTGATCTAGTACTCTGATTGGCTGCTGTGCTTGACAGTGCTCTGATTGGCTGCTGTGCTTGACAGCGCTCTGATTGGCTGCTGTGCTTGACAGCGCTCTCCCTGCCCTAGGAGCTGATCCCCCTCATTCTCTGCACCGCCTGCCTTCACCCCGAGCCTAAGGAACGTGACCAGCTGCTGCACATCCTCTTCAACCTCATCAAGAGGCCTGACGACGAGCAGAGGTGAGTGCCACCCACAGGGGGCGACGTTGAGCACACGCTGCATTCACTGTGGATAGGCACACATAGTACTGTGCAGTGAAAGCAAATGTTTACAGCATTTTATCAGGGTATTAAGTATATATTTGCTCACAAAATAAAAAAATAGTTAAAAAACAAATGTAATGTAGGTCAGTAACTTAAAATGTCATCAAGAGGGTTACCAAGCTAAACAAAATCTCTTTTTAGTAAAGAAACGAACCATAAAATCATTAATGGCAGTGCAAAAACCTTACAGTAAAAGTATTTTTATCCATGTAAGTAATACCTTTAGAAATCAGTTTTTAACATTTTGTGACTGTCAGGAATAAAGCCAGCCCTTGTTTTTAAATGCAGTACAAGTGGTTCACAAGTAATAAGCGTTTTATTTCAAGAAGGTCCTATTTTTTTAGAATATGCTTTTTAAAAGGTAGGCGTTTGAGAATAGGCTCGAGAAGATGTCCGAATGAACAGCGGCACAATGAAAACTAACAAGGATTTCTTCTGCTCTCCGAAAACATTGCTGGTATTTTGTGAGTTGGGTAGAAGACCTTGGTTCAACATGAACATCATTTAAACGTCATTCTCTTTGACTGCCTAAGGCCTTTCTACAGTGCTGTGTATGTATACTATGTATACAAACATATATGTGACTCTCCAAATTAAAGAAAGTAAATTATACACATTAGCTTTTCTCTCTCAGAATCTGTCTGCCAATATTTGCTGAAATGTCAGTCACCACTGAACTCGTACATCCACAGTCCGTCCTCCTAATTTTGGCTGTGTGCTTATTCTTATAAGACAGTTAAAGGGAGCTACCCTCACATGGTAGTGGAAAGACCCCTGATTTGACGGCTTAGCCTGCACTGCCCCCTAGTGACTGTAAGCTAACAATGCGCTAACCCTGACCTCCCCCCCTGGGTTTGGCAGCTTAGCCTATATTGCCCCCTGGTGATGGTAAGTTAGCCGTGCAAACCCTGACCCTCCTCGGGTTTGGCAGCCTAGCCTGCACTGCCCCCTGCTGACGGTAAGCTGACGGTGCGCCAATCCTGACCTCCCCCCAGGCAGATGATCCTGACGGGCTGTGTGGCCTTTGCCCGGCACGTGGGCCCCACGCGGGTGGAGGCGGAGCTGCTGCCACAGTGCTGGGAACAGGTACCCCCCCTCCCCCCCACCTCTCCATGTGTCTGATGTGATGTTTGATGTATGCAGCACGTTAAGCATCTTTCCCTGATATTAACCTTCAGCCTCTTTAGCCCTCTGGGGTCGAGTGCATCGTCGGCGATGCAGCGTATCTTTCGCGTCAATTTCAGTTTATATCTCGCTGAAATCTTTTTGTAGAATCATGAAAAAAATGCCGACTAAATCTGTAATCTGTCTTCTTTTCAAAATGTCCATTGTCGGAAGTATTAAAGTTTTTTAAATTAGGTTAAATCGGGAAAAAATTTAACCATGTCACCTTACTTTGTTTTACCTGTATCGGGGGCGTGTAGTACCGCTCTCACCCGAAGATCACTATTCACATTCTAAATAGCCACATTACCCTACCCCGGTCAGTGAAAACGTGATCATACCGTAACGCCATATTTGTTTATGCCGTGTTCTGTGTTCTTTTACTATGTGTTTGGTTATGCCGTGTTGTGCTGTGTTCAGTTACTATGTGTTTGGTTATGCCGTGTTGTGCTGTGTTCAGTTACTATGTGTTTGGTTATGCCGTGCTCGATTGCCAAACTGCTGACTGCGTCAGTCCATCCCGGAATTGACCTCCCGCTGCCCCTTCACCCCCCCAGATCAACCACAAGTATCTGGAGCGCCGCCTGCTGGTCGCCGAGTCCTGCGGAGCCCTGGCCCCCTATCTGCCCGTAAGACATGCCCCCGCCTGCTCTCTGGCGCCACCTTGCTGTAACCCCAGAAGGGGTGACGTTAGGTTTGCCTTAATCGCTCTGGTAGTTGTGTGGCCTTTGGAAGCCCTTCCTGTCCTGGTCAGTGGTGCCTCAGAAGACCCTGTTACCTCTCTGTGTTTGTGACCTCACAGTCAATGCCGTCACCTCTGTAACTCTCCCCCCGCGCCTCCCTCCCTCGCAGAAGGAAATCCGTAGTTCGCTGGTGCTCTCCATGCTGAAGCAGATGCTGACAGAGGACAAGGCCCACCTGGTGCGGGAAGCCGTGGTCAAGAGCCTGGGCGTCATTATGGGCTACATCGACGACGCCGACAAGTACTCACAGGTATATGGCAACCGCCCCCCCCCACCCTCTTTGCCCCCTTTTGCTCTGATCCTGAGGCTCCTGTTGATGATGTCACTGCAGGGCTTCGAGCTGATGCTGCTGTCGCTGGGCGACCCATCCGAGCGGGTGGTCAGCGCCACCCACCAGGTCTTCATTCCGGCCTTTGCAGCCTGGACCACAGAACTGGGTGTCCTGCAGAGCCAGCTGCTGTCCAGCCTGCTGCTGCGCGTCGAGGGCCTGCTGAAGGTAAGCCGTGTGGTGGGCACGGTCACCGTGGTCACTGTCGCCATGGTAACTCATCGCACCCCCCCCCCCACCATGCAGGAGAGCGACCGTGGCCCTGACGAACACAAGCTCCACCTGCTCCTGTCGGGCCTGCAGTCCCTTATCTCCCCACTGTTTGCCTTGGTGCTCCAGAGCGCCCCCTTCAGCGGCCAGGTGGAGCTGCAGGACAGCACCCCGCCCATCGAGGGTGAGGACCCTGTTTTTATAAGGATGGTCAGATTACAAAGGGCTGTACCAAAGCCTTTTAGTCAGTGGAGACAGTTCAGGGTCATTGTGTCGTCTCCGGGGACGACGCCGGACCCTAACACACACACACTGTCACACTCTGTCCCCACCCACCTCCCTCGCCTCCAGTGACGCGGTTCCCGCGCCCGGCGTCCATGCTCCAGGACGTGGCCACGATCGTTGGTAGCCGCGAGCGCCTGGCGGTGCTGCTGCAGCTGTATGACCGGCAGCTGGAGCATGAGGGGACCATGGGCTGGGGCAGCCTGCTCTGGGTGGTCAACCAGCTGTAAGTGTCCCCCCCCCCCCCCCACAATTAGCCGTGAAGAAGCATCTACACTGGGCTTCTGAATTCATCTAAGCCTGTTGGTTGTATGGGTTTTTATGGAATTTAGCAATTTGTAATTGTAATTTGTAATTGTTGTAATTTGTAATTGTAACTTTCAATTGTATTTTGTAGTGGTCCTTAAATGCATTTCTTTATAAATCCCCAAATATTTCTCCAGTGCCCCATTTCAAATAGAGTCCTTTTAAGATCCAGAAGGACGTTAAAGGTTAGCCTTGGTAGGTTTACAGCTGAGTAAATCCAGCCTCCACATGCAGAGCGTTACCCTCGGTGAGATGGTGCTTCTGCTCCCCCAGGTTACCCCATCTCATCGGAATTGTGGGCCAGATCAACGTCAACTCCGCAGCCTGCGTGCACGAGTTCTCCAGGCTTTTCTGGAGGCTGTGCCGGACGTTTGGAAAGATCTTCACAAACACGAAGGTGAGTGGTATCAAGTGTCCGGTTCAAGGTGTTAAGGCCAGTGTCCGTTTGGGGATTTGGCCCCAGCTGTTTGACCTCTGCTGCAGTCTGCTCTCAGGGTATGATCACCTTGTTAAGTCCTGTTTTATTTTTCTTCCAGGTGAAGCCGCAGTTCCAGGAAATCCTGCGGCTGTCTGAGGAGAGCGTGGGTGCGTGAAGCTGCATGACCGCTTATGTGCTGCAGATGCTCCTGCCTGCTTTTATCAGGAAGAGCTGGCAGGACGTGGCTGCTGTCAGGCATTAAGCGCTTAGTCGTGTCCCCGACACCTGGGCTAGTCACGCCGTCAGAGTGTCTGGGGAGCCGTCACGGGGCCTTCACTGCACCGCAGTGTGCGGCCCTCCTTCCTGGGGGGCCATAAACCCTTTCGTCTCATTGGCCCCCCACTCTTTTGCTTCCCATGTGTGCGCTGGTCTCCTTCAGGTCATCCAAACCATGTTTGGGTAAATAGGCGTGTGTGTGGATGGTGTGCGATGATGTGTGCTCTCGTCTTACTTTTTGTCATGTCTCCGTGGTAACGGCAGACGCCACGGATGGGAATGATGTTCTGACGAAGGGCACCGTGCCCATCTACGCCACCGGGGTGCTGACATGCTACAACCAGGTAAGGAGCGGCTAGTGGGGCAGTGGCGGCTGAGAGTGCGTGTGGCCCCTCACCCGAATCACCTCCCCTCCCAGGAGGAGGACCGCAAGCTGCTGGTGGCCTTCCTGGAGGACGTCATGATGAGCCTGTCTCTGTCCCATGCTCCTCTGGACAGCCTGAAAGCCGCCTTCATGGAGCTGGGGTGAGCAGGCGGGGGCGGGGCCGAGGTAGTGGGTGTGTCAGGGCATTTGGTGAAGCGGGGGGCAGGGCTGGGGGTGTGGCGGGGGCGGGGCCGATTCCAGTGCCGCTCGGACCCTAACGTATAACAGAATATGCCTGTCCCCCCCAAAGCGCCAACCCAGCGTACCACGAGCTGTTGCTGACGGTGCTTTGGTACGGCGTGGTGCACACCTCCGCCCTCGTGCGCTGCACTGCAGCCCGCATGTTCGAGGTAAGTGGGCGGATGCTACCAGACGAGGTGTCAGGTGTGGCAGTACCAGTGGTCAGAATTACGAGAGTGGGAGTATATAAAGCAGAGATTAAGGCCAAAGGAGAGTTGTCCTTTCTTCAGGAGGAACTGCAGAGAAAAGCGTAACCTTTACTGTTACTGTACTTCGTGATAACACTGTAATACTATGTTACTGTATTGGATTTGCTTGCCTGCCTGCCTTATTGAATCTGAAAGCACCCCCCCTCCCCCCCCCCAAAACATATCATCAAATCGATGTCCAAAAGTGCCACATATGGAATCAGCACCCCCACATCGGTGGTCATTTGTTCTTGCTTGATCTCTCAGATTTTGCTTTGTTCCTTACTTTTGCCTGTGAAACGTGTCCATTTTCACCTCATTATTGATATCATTTGTTTATTCCTCTATTGTTTCCTGTTTGGATGGTTGTTTATTTTATCGTTATTATTTTTTGTCCCTCTCTCTCCGCATCGCCATGGTGCCGTGCTTGTTCTTTCCATGCACACCGTGTGACATCATCCTGATCTGACCAATCAGCTGTTGGTGAAGGGGGTCAGTGAGAGTCTAATAGCTCAGAGGGTTGTCCCAGCCCTTATCGCGCTCTCCGATGACCCTGAAATGTAAGTCCACTCCTGCCTCGTTCCTCCCAGCCTGCCCTCCCCACCTTGGTCCATGACTTTCCAGGAAGTACCTCGCTGTCCGTGCAAGGAACTCGTGGCAGTGAGAAGCGGCTAATGCTAACGTGCTAACATGACAGCTGTAACTTAATCCGGGATGGACACTTGCTGAGCAAACGGGAAACACGGCCCCATATTCAGAGGCTGCTTTTGGGTAATTTTCACGTCTGTTCAGGGTGGTTATGTTTACCCGGAAATGCGAGAGCATTTGCCCCCTCGTATCACATCGCCACATTGCTCTATCGGGGCACTTCGACAGACAGAGTACTGGTGGACGAAGGATCCACCGCCGCCTGCAGGTGGCGCTATTCCTGGGAAGCCGAGGCAGGGAGGAGGCTATGCTAAGCTAAGACATGCTAACATTGAGCTCAGGCTGAGATCCTCGCTGCCCCCACGTGCTCGATTCATCGCATGATTAGGCTCCAGGCTCACCCTCTGGCACCCCCCCCCTCCACCACCCCCCCCGGATCCCCGTCCCGTCCCACCCGTGCTCACCCAATCGTCTCTCTTTTGCATTCTGACTGGTTGCAGGTGATTCTCAGGGGCATGAGCGAGGCCTTAATTGACAAGCGGGTAGCTCCAGCGCTAATTACCTTGTGCAGTGACCCGGAATTGTGAGTCGATGCAGACGTGAGACTTCCGCTCTGTCCGTGTCCGTGTCCATGTCTGTGCCGTCCCTCTGCCGCCATCCGCGCAGATGTGTGTCCCACTCATGCCTGCCACTACTTACCGCCGCACACAGAGTCACCATCGACCTTCTCTGTCTGTCTACATGTTGAATTAGTAAAGTCTCTCAGCCTCAGATGGTCCTTGGGTCCGTTTCTGCTTGTGTTCCAGCTCGGTTAGGATATCAACGATACCAGCGTTTGGTACCATAATGGAGACCGTGACCCAGAAAGAGGTACCGTGTCACTTCAGTCGTCCGGACCTTTAATTTGGAGATTTAATTGCATATCAAACTGCATGAAGACCAGTGCAGACCAGTGGATATCTCCCAGTGTGTGTAACGCGCTCCGGAGAAGCTAAGGCCAGCGTGTGCTTGCGGTTTAAGCTTCTGGAGAGAGTGAAGATGCAGCTGGCGTCCTTCCTGGAGGACCCGCAGTACCAGGACCAGCATTCCCTGCACATGGAGATCATCCGGACGTTCGGGAGGGTCGGCCCCAACGCCGAGCCCCGCTTCAGAGACGAGTGTGAGTCTCTGCCGTGCGTCTGTTATGGCAGAGATGTGACACAACAGCTTCTCTTCAGGGAGCCGTTCAGTGTGTCATGGTTTATCGGGGATTATGGCTTTGCTGTTTTGTGGTACCAAACTGGAGGCCTTGTGTTCCTTGAGTGTCTTGTGAGTCTGTGGTCACTGGGCCTCAGTGAAACCCAGCTCTGTGTTTCAGTCGTGCTCCCTCACCTGCACAAGCTGGCACTGGGCAACAACGGGCAGACGGCCGAGGCCAAGCGGGTGGGCATCGCCACGCAGCTGTTCGAGGCCTACAGCGCCCTCTCCTGCTGCTGTATCCTTCAGAACCCCGGGGGTCAAAGGTCGCTCGGCCCAGTACAGAATAGCTCAGCTGTTACAGCGCCTCTCCATCTGTTTATTGTTAATGTGGGATATTCTAGCTGCCGTTCCCCATTATGCTAAGCTGCCTGTTACCGAGGAGACGAAAGCTGCAGGCTTTAACTCCATCCGTCGCCATAATCGAACGGCAGAAAACAGGCCTGTATTTCCTCTCGTCGCGTACAGCTTTGAAGCGTGTGAACGTGCCCTGAAAACGGAGAGAAGTCAGAGCCTGACCGCTGGGGCTGGGGAGGGCTGACTGCACAGCAAAGCTGTGACGAGACCCCCCCCAGACCCCCCAATCCCTATACAACCCCCTAGACCCCCCAATCCCTATACACCCCCCAGACCCCCCAATCCCTATACACCCCCCAGACCCCCCAATCCCTATACACCCCCCAGACCCCCCAATCCCTATACACCCGCCAGACCCCCAATCCCTATACACCCCCCAGACCCCCCAATCCCTATACACCCGCCAGACCCCCAGTCCCTATACACCCCCCAGACCCCCCAATCCCTATACACCCCCCAGACCCCCGAATCCCTATACACCCGCCAGCTCCGAGCTCCATGCAGCTGGGCCAGGTTAGTGCCTGAAGCTTTTCTCATAGCTACTTTGATGGGCGTCTAAAAAGGCAGCCCCCCACCCTTTGTCAGAGGCCCCCCTGTGACAGGGAAGTGCCGGCGGGGGGGGGGGGCTGACAGACAGCAGTGGGTGGGCAGCAGGTCTGGCTGGAGGACACCATAACTGCAGACGCACAGTCATCTCCGAAGACGTGCTGGTGAATCACTTCCTCCCGGGGCTGAGGTGCTTAAGGGTCGACATGGAGCAGTTCTCTCCTGAATATGAGGTTTGTTTTCCGTCTTTGCTGAAAAACCAGCGCACTTGTGTCAGCTCTCAGACTGGGAGACCTCACAATACCCAACACAAACAGAGCAGGCGGGATCTCGCTTTTCTGTGCCGTTTTTCCGCAGGATATCCTGAGCTCCATGATTAAGGAATGTGAGCAGAAAGTGGAGAACAGGAATTCTCAGGAGCCCCAGGGGTAAGAGCCGACTGGCCCCCCGCTTACCGCTGTAGCTCCCCTCATGCCGCGGCGTGGGCGGTGCCGACCGGCCCCCCGCTTACCACTGTAGTTCCCCTCACGCCGCGGCGTGGGCGGTACTGACCGGCCCCCCGCTTCATTATCTGCTCACTTTGGTCAGCACTCGCTCTGCCCCCACCAAACCGTGCCCCTTGGCTGCTGTACCCAGGTCCATGTCGATAGCTGCCAGCCTCGTGAGCGAAGACGCAAAGACCAAGTTCCTCAGCAAGGTGGGTCAGCTGACCACTTCAGGCGCCATGCTGGCCAACGTGTTCCAGAGGAAGAAGTGACCGGAATGTGCCGTCGCCGATCCCACGCTGCCCGGCCCCTCCTACTTGAACCCGATACTCTGCCTTTTCTCTGTGTCCTTTTATTACCACAAAGTCATCTTAAACTCCAAAGATATTTGCACTGTGTTTAATTCCTCTTCATTTTGGGTTTTTATCGTTATGTGCATTATGTAACTGTATTGTACACAATTTCGTGAATTCCGTGATTTCCAGTCTTATCTTTGTGTTGTGTGTATGTTTTGATTTATCTATATGTTTTTTGATATTACTCAAGTAAATAACTGTACAATTTACTGAATTACAAGACCATTTTAAACATGTCCAAGTAATAAAACTGATGAACACTTGTGTATTTACAGCCTATCTGATTTCTTCTTATGAATAAATGTCAGCTTTACAGACAGGTTTGTAAGGTGGCCGAGAGCCCAATGAAATTCAACATAAGAAACACGTCTAATAGAAAAACACTTTGCAAAGAAACAAAGCATATTATTCAAGTTCACAACGCATTTGCAAACACACTGCAAATTCATAGATGCTACACAAATTCAGAAAACACTTTCATCAAAATGACAACACAGGTGAACCACATTTTACAAACGCGCTGCACATTCACAGACGCGCCGCAAATACAGAAATCAACCGCAACTTCGGAATTACTAGGCTTAAATAATAGGGAGCAACGTAGGGCTACAAGAATGATTCCTGGTCTTAGAGGAATGTCTTATGAAGAGAGGTTAGCTGAGCTGAATCTGTTCAGCCTCGCGCAAAGGAGATTAAGGGGGGACATGATCCAGGTATATAAGATTCTAACAGGTCTGGATGCTGTTCAGCCAAATGGCTACTTTAATATTAATTTAAATACTAGAACTTATGGCCATAAGTGGAAATAGTCTTCCTGCTAGTGTAGTGCAAGATAAAACCCTGGGTTCTCTTAAATCAGAGCTAGATAAGATTTTAACAACTCTGAGATATTAAGTCATTGGAAAAAATCTTCACAAGCCTAATAGTCTTCTGATAATTTTCCACACCCCTACGGATTAATCACCTTCGCAAGCACCAACCCACGATCTCCATTCAATCAAAAAGGTGCTTCCAGCTTTAGAACTTAAGTCTTCCCTTTTCACGTAAGTACAACGCCATGTCTCCTGCTCCGTGTTCTGAGTGCAATATGTTTAGTTATACTACGGGACCGTTGAATGCTTGAATCTGATTGGCTGACGAACGTTCTGAGGTGTGCAATTATTTTCAGGGAAACGCACGGCGAACGTAGTTCCAGGCAGCTCTCTTGACCGTATTACAGTTCCATATCACTTCGCATAGTTAACTTTAATAACGGAAATTAGCATACAGTACCTATACAGCACACAGGACTAACAAAAACAACAACATGACAGACGATTTTCCGAAAGTAAATTTTAATATTTACGGTGAATATGAAACTTTCAACAACTGGGCTGCAGCAGTATTAGACAGTCCAGATGAAAAACAACATAAACGGAAGCGGACATCAAAGGCAGCCAGCAACAACAAAAGACATAAAACGATCAGCGAAGAACAGCTAGACATACTCGAGGGAGAAAAACACGAAGAAAACACCAAAAAAACAACAGCTAATGACGTTTTGGAACTAGCAAAAGAGTCGTTGGATGAGATGCGGAAGAAATAATCCTACTCACAATAGCGATTTAAGTAGAAAAACCGGACGAATCCCTTGAAATATATCATCTGATCGATGTCTTGAGGTGTGGCAACCGTAGTATAAGCGGAATAATTGACTCCGGACCGTTGAATTATTAGAAAAATAATGCACAAGCGAGGTGTACTCCGCTTCGCGTCGTGGCCGCATTACCACCTCGGGTGTGCATTATTTTTCTAATAATTCAACGGCCCGTCGTCAATTATTCCTTACTTATTCTTCTCCGGTCATTAGCAGTACGTTTACCTGTGAGAAGTGTCAGTTAGTCGCTGGGCTGACGGAGAAGATTGTAGTTTTAGAGGGACGTATCCGGACGTTACGGGACATTCAGGAAACAGAGAGTTTTATTGATTCAGTGTTAGCGGCTCCGGATATGTCCGCCATAGGTATTCAGTCTCCCCCCGCTCCGGCAGCAGAGCCTTCGCAGCAAGGCGAGTGGGTGACGACCCGGCGGCATACTCGTAAATCCAACCATAATTCACACCGGCTCCATTCGCCCATTCGCGTTTCCAACAGGTTCTTCCCACTCAGTGAAACTCCCGCTGAGACACCTGTTGAAAGTGCTCTAGTAATAGGCGACTCTATTCTAAGAAACGTGAGAGTAGCGACTCCAGCGACCATAGTTAATTGTCTTCCGGGTGCCAGAGCGACCGACATCTCAGCAAACTTAAAAGTGCTGGCTAAAAGTAAACGTAAATATTCCAAGATTATTATCCACGTCGGTACTAATGATGTCCGATTGAGGCAATCGGAGATCACGAAGTCAAATTTTATAGAGGTGTGCAAACTTGCGAAGAAGATGTGTGTGTCAGTAACGTGCTCTGGCCCCATCCCTGCTAGACGTACGTGGCGATGAAATGTACAGCAGATTATCATCGCTACATCGCTGGCTGTCGGAATGGTGCCCGATAAATGGTGTGGGTTATATAGACAACTGGCGGATGTTTTGGGGTAGGCCTGGGCTTTTGAAGAGGGACGGCATTCACCCCTAGCTGGCTGGTGCTGACCTCTTGTCTAAAAGCATAGCTCATAGTCTCCAGACAAATCGCTGACTAGCCAGAGCCAAGTCCAGGCGGCAGGCAAACCGGCATAACCGACCGCCTGCTAGTCGCTTAGAGTCGTCACCTAGGGTTCATTTTATTGAGACTGTGTCTGTTCCCCACATTTTTAATCATGGAAGCCTATTCCCCCATCGTGTGTGCCATAATAACTTAATAAAAATTACAATGAATCCGTTACTAGAAAACAGCTGTGATGCAGGGCTTAAACTTAAACTTGGACTTCTGAATGTAAGATCACTGGCTCCTAAGGCACTATTAATAAATGAAATAATTACTGATTTTAGTCTTGGTGCCATAAGCCTCACGGAGACCTGGCTTAAACCAAATGAATTCATGGCACTGAATGAATCTACTCCAGCTGAATACAGTTACAAGCATAACCCTCGACCAAATCGCAAAGGTGGTGGTGTTGCTGCAATTTTTCAGTCCAGCCTAGGAGTGTCTGAGAAATGTGGTCTTAGTTTCAGCACATTTGAAAATCTTGTTCTTAGTTTTGCTGGCTCATCTCTTTCTTGCTCTTCACCCCAAATCACCATTGTTATTGTGTATAGACCACCTGGGCCATACAGTAATTTTCTAAAGGAGTTTGCTGATTTTTTAACTAACCTGGTGGTCAGTACTGACAAGGCTGTTATTGTGGGTGATTTTAACATTCATATGGAGAAAGATAGTGATCCTTTAAAAATAGCGTTTACAGCTATTCTTGACTCTGTAGGTTTATGTCAGAATGTAGTCGGGCCTACTCATGCCTGTAACCATACCCTTGATTTGATTATTAGTCATGGCATCCTGGTGGAACATGTATCTATTATGCCTCAGAGTCCTCTGCTGTCAGATCATTACTTAACGTTTGAAATCCAATATAGCCTCCCGTTGACCACGGCTCCAAAGTACAGAATCAGACGTTCCATTGCCTCACTAACTACAACAACATTTATGAAACAACTTCCACAGTCCTTCAGCCTTACATCTGAGGCACCGTGTATAAATGAACTTGAACAGGCGACTGCAAACATGGATAAATCCCTTCGTAGCACACTAGATCTTGTAGCTCCACTTAAGAAGATAAAGCATAGAGATAAGAAACCTACCCCCTGGTACTCTGATCATACACGTGAACTCAAACAGGCATCACGCAAGCTAGAGCGCAAATGGCACTCAACTAAACTAGAAGTTTTCAAATCTGCATGGAAAGAGAGTCTGTCTAAATACAGACAAGCACTAGTGACTGCTAGGTCTGTGTATCTCTCCAGATTAATAGACGGGAACAAAACCAATCCAAAATTCCTATTTGAATCCGTGGCTAGGTTAACACTATTAAACTTGCAAGTCCCGCAAGCTCTTAAGAGTGATGACTTGACTTCCGGTATGGCGGCAAGACGAGCGGCAGCGTAGAGTGAGAGCTCCCAGACAAACCGTGTTATACTCCCCCAAATTTTAACTCATTATAATCTTTAAAACTGATAACTAAACATGGAGGGGGAGACTCAACGAAAGACTAGAAGCAAAGTATTTCAGAAACCCGAGAAAAATGAGAAACAAACGGTGGAAGATGAAGATAACGCCATCGAGCACGAGGAGGAGGATACCTTACAAACTAGTATCAGCGCTATATACGCTGAAATTAAGGCTATCCGATCGGACGTGAAAACGGAGTTGAACAATTTTCACCAGATTCTTTCTAGAGATATGAAAGCTGATTTGGCGAACTTCAGAACAGATTTCAATACGAAACTGAATGAAATTGCCGCAGATTTGAAAGATACAATGGGTAGACTGGAGGAGGCCGAACGGAGAGTGACGGATTTAGAAGAATGGAACACCGAAGCTAAAGAGGTGCTATGTCAAACCCTTGACATTCAACAAAGAATGCAGACAAAACTGACAGATCTCGAAGCAAGATCCCGTCGAAACAATATACGACTATACGGAATTGCTGAGGAGTCTGAAGGGGATAACATACAGGAGTTAATCGAAAGTTTCATTAAGGCGGAATTAGCACTCCCCGACACTGAACTTGGAATTCAGCGTTGTCACAGAGCGCTCTGTCCAAAACCACCGCCGAATGCTAATCCCAGATCAGTTGTGATTTACTTCCTAGAATATAAAATCAAAGATCTGGTGCTTCGTTCGGCATGGAGGAAAAGGGAAGTTCACCTGAAGGGGAAACGAGTGTACTTTGACCAGGATTATCCCGTTGAAACCCAAAAGAAGAGGAAGGCATTCGCTCCGATACGGAAACTACTCAAAGAAAAGGGTCTTCGCTTTCAGACACCGCCTCCTGCTAAACTTCGCGTGTTTTTCGAAGATGGTCCAGTAGTTTACAATGACGCAGCGGAGGCGATGGATGATTTAAAGAAGAAAGGTCTGACAACGGCCAGTCTTAGAGACGATCGTACCACCGTATCGGCACCCATGAAAAGACTGAGCAAAATCTCTTGGGAAACGGCGGGTGCACGGCCGAAACATAACCGAGAGACGCATCGAGAGAGAGCACGGAAAAGACTCCTGGATTTCCGCCGAGACATTGGAGATACTGGCTGACTTTGATGGTTTTCTTCCTCAGGGTAAAATTAGTTAATAGTAACCGTTACACCCGAGATTTAGATTGCCAGGATGATAGATTAACATAATATGGTCATAAGAACATAAGAACATAAGAAATTTACAAACGAGAGGAGGCCATTCGGCCCATCAAGCTCGTTTGGGGAGAACTTAGCTAATAGCTCAGAGTTGTTAAAATCTTATCTAGCTCTGATTTAAAGGAACCCATGGTTTTAGCTTCCACTACAATAGCAGGAAGACTATTCCATACTCTGACTACACGCTGTGTAAAGAAGTGCTTCCTCAAATTTGTTTTAAAATGTTCTCCCACTAATTTCCACTTATGGCCACGAGTTCTAGTATTTAGACTAATATTGAAATAGTCATTTGGCTGAACAGCATCCAGACCCGTTAGAATCTTATAGACCTGAATCATATCCCCCCTTAGTCTCCTTTGCTCAAGGCTGAACAGATTCAGTTCCGCTAACCTCTCCTCGTAAGACATTCCTCTAAGACCAGGAATCATTCTCGTAGCTCTTCGTTGCACCTTTTCTAAGGCAGCAATGTCCTTCTTGAGGTATGGTGACCAAACCTGCACACAGTATTCTAGGTGGGGTCTTACCAAGGAATTATATAAGTGTAACATCACCTCCCTTGACTTAAACTCCACACATCTAGAGATATAACCCAACATTCTGTTCGCCTTTTTTATTGCTTCCCCACACTGGCGAGAGTGGGACATGGAAGCATCAACATACATACCGAGATCTTTCTCGTAATCAGCTACCTTTATTTCAGTGGAACCCATAAAATATCTGTACTGTATATTTCTGCTCCCTGCATGGATTACCTTACATTTATCTGTGTTAAATTTCATCTGCCAAGTATCGGCCCATTCACTAATTAAATCCAGATCCCGTTGAAGCCTCTCTGCTGCTAGATTAGTATCTGCTACCCCGCCCACCTTAGTGTCGTCTGCAAATTTAACCAGTTTACTGTATGTATTCGTGTCAATATCATTCATGTAAATTAGGAACAATAGTGGTCCTAAAATTGAACCCTGCGGTACCCCACTATAAACGGAGGCCCACTGTGACATAGTGCCTCTAATAACTACTCGCTGCTTCCTATCAGTTAGCCAGTTTTTGATCCAAGCTGCCACAGTTCCTAAAATTCCTGCAGCTTTAAGCTTTAACAAGAGCCGTTTGTGGGGGACAACATCAAAGGCTTTCTGGAAATCTAAGTAAATCACATCATAGGCCTTTTTGTGATCAATTTCACTTGTAGCTTCCTCAAAGAACTCAAGCAGATTCGTTAAGCAGGATCTACCTCTCCTAAATCCATGTTGGCTATCCTTTATAATGTTATTTGCATCTAGGTAATCTACCATTTTCACTTGAATTATAGCTTCCATTATTTTTCCAGTAATGCTAGTTAAACTGATTGGCCTATAGTTTGCTGGATTACTTCTATCCCCTTTTTTGAATATGGGTGTTATATTAGCATGCTTCCAATCTGATGGTACCACACCCGCAGATAACGATTTCTGGAATATTAAAGTCAAAGGTTGGCTAATAATATCCCTCATCTCTTTCAAGACTAAAGGTAAGATGCCATCAGGCCCCTGCGATTTATTTATTTTGAGTTTAGCTAGGCTTAGTATCACATCAACCTCAGTTATACATATATTGGTCATAGACGATGCTGTATTCGTATTAATTGGTGGTAAGTTACTTGTGTTCTCTATTGTGAACACCCTTGAAAAATAATCATTAAACTCGTTTACCATATCAATTTCGTTATCAATTATAAGGCCCTTACTATCCTGCAAATTAGTGATTTCAGCTTTTAGTGCTCTCTTGGAGTTAAAATATTGGAAGAAACCTTTACTGTCATGCTTAGCCTCCAATGCAATTTTTCTTTCCACATCCCTCTTTGATAGCCTAATGTCATTTTTTAACTCTGCCTGTAGACTTAGATACTCCTGCTTGATTTTGAAATCATTAGTTATTTTCCAGTTGTGGAACAGAGCCCTTTTCCTCCTGACTTTATTCTTAATTTCCTTAGTAAACCACCTTGGTTGTCGTTTCCTAGATTTAGTTTTGCTGGAAACAGGTATGAAGTCCTCCTGCACTTGCAACAATGTGCTTTTGAAAAATTCCCATGCCTCTTCAACTGTTTTGCTATTTAACTCTGTCCAGTTTACAGTTTCTAATTTCCGTCTCATACCATTAAAGTTAGCCTTCCTAACATTGTATACTTTTAATTTAGACTTTGCTCTTCGGACACTAAAATTAACCTCGAATTTAACCATGTTATGATCACTGCCGTACAATGGGTCTAAAACCTCTAATTTTCCAATCCTATCCTGGTTATTACAAAAAACGAGATCAAGAAGGGCTTCTCCCCTGGTAGGAGTATTAACAAACTGAGTAAAAAAACAATCCTGTACTAATTCCACCATCTCAAGTTCATTTTCAGAAGAGCCAGAGACTGTGTCCCACTGTATCCCAGGTAAATTAAAATCACCCATAACCACCACATCATTTTTATTACTCATAATCCTGATATCATCATATAATATTCTGCTTTCCTCTACAGCTACATTAGGTGCCCTATAACAAACCCCGACAATTAGGCCATTTGAATCTTTAGCATCAAGTTTGATCCATACAGCTTCTGAATTTTTATTTTTATCAGTGAGATCCCTTGCCTGCAAGTTTTCTTTTACGTATACTGCAACACCACCTCCCTTCTTGCCTATCCGGTCTCTACGGAACAACGTATAACCATCCATATTATATTCATCACCATCATTGTCACTCATCCATGTTTCAGTTATTCCTATAATGTCGTAATTGTCTGAAGAAATTAAAGCCTCTAAGTCATTAATTTTGTTTCTAATACTCCTAGCATTCAAATACAGACCACTAATGGTAGGCCTTTTACAGTGTCTACTTTTAATATTTAATTGGGCTTTCCGTCTCTCCCCACATAAATTCTTAACTGACCTCCCTGCCCCCCCAGTCCCTAGTTTAAACATTCCTCAACTATTCTGCACATACGCCTCCCCAATACACTGGTTCCCCTATGGTTCAGATGCAACCCGTCCGGCTTGAACAGGTCCCACCTGTTCCAGAAGGTCTTCCAGTGCCCCATAAACCTGAACCCCTCTTTCCTACACCACCATTTTAGCCACGCATTTAATCCCCTTATCTCAGCTAATTTTGCCTGACTTGCACGTGGCACGGGAAGTATTCCAGAGAATACCACCGTGGATGTTCTGCTTCTAAGCTTATCCGCGACTTCTATAAATTTATCTTGCAGAACAGCCCTTCTGCCCTTTCCTATGTCATTGGTGCCAACATGCACCACGACCACTGGATCCACCCCGGCTGGGGCCAAAAGCCTGTCCACTCGATCAGGAAGGTCCCCTACCTGGGCACCAGGCAGGCAAGACACCGTACGGGACCCTCTATCACGGGTGCACACATAACTATCTACACCTCTTATAATTGAATCCCCTACTACCACAACCTCCCTCCTACTGGGGTTAGGTGGCTCCTTGGTGCCCAAGGGCCCACCTGCCTCCCCAGTCTCTTCCGGCTCTAAAGCTGGAAGCACCTGAAAGCGGTTAGAAACCGTTACTTCAGGTGATGCCGCCTCTGTGAACTGTGTACGCCCTTTTCTACGTCTACGACCTACGTTCACCCAGCTCTCTCGACCTACCTGTTCATCATTCTCCCCCCTCCCCGCTTGTGACGTACACATAGTCTCCCTAGAAGGCGTATTAACTCTCTCCTTTAACTCATTGCTATGCTGGATGAGAGCCAGTCGCTCCTCTAGGTCACGAACCTGGACCATGAGTGAGTCAACTAACCCACATCGCTCGCAGACGAAGTCCGACTGGACGCAAGCATCCAGAAGGGCAAACATCTTGCAAACACAACACTGAGCTGGCCCCATAATTACCTAACTCACTATGTCCCCGTCCTTTACTCCCAGCCCAGTATATTAATAGAGAATATTTAAACTTTTAGTTGATCTAATTAACGTATAGTTAAAACAAAGTGCCGAGTACACTAAAACACTAAATTAACACTTGCGTTAAATCGGTACTTTATTATAAATTATCCGGCAGCGTCAGCGATAACAACCTTTAAATTTAACTTTTAAAATAACCAAATTTACAATTACTTACCCGAGATTAACTTCCTGCTGAACCACGTTTAGCTAAACTAAAGCGAAGTTGCTCTAGGGAGGCCAAAAAACCACAAAAACCCTCTCAAAGCAGGCTACTGCCGGAGCAGGAAAAAAAGTGGAAAATGTCCTCCCGGCCCCGACCGGCGACCGAGCAAAGCTCCGGAGCAACTGACCTTTTAGAGTTAATGTTACCGATGTTCGATAATATTACCCGCGGGTGTTTGATGCGAAGGACGCAAACAGAAACGCCACTCGCGCCCGCAGCTGTCGGTAACACTCACAAGGACAGACAAGTACACACGTAAAAATAAGAGTAAAAAATGAAAACAACAACAACCACCCACGTAACCGTGCTGGCACACAAACGCTCAAATATACTTTACAGATAATTCAAATCAAATCAACCGCTTCAACAGGCACACAACACAACACAAGTGCACACAGCGACTACACCACTCCCGAACAGTACAGCAATCCCAGCAGCCTCTACAGCATTAATTCCAACATCCCTTTTAGGGCAAACCTGTATAAGGAATCCTGAGTTTGAATTACATTATTTCATTACGGGTTAATTTAAGTTTCTAGCCTAACAGGCATATAAATGGTGGACGCTTTTTCTGGGAACTTTATTAAGAAGACGCAAGTGCACTGATCTATAGTTAACCGAAGACTTTCCTTTCCCAATCAGAAGTTTTTTTTTTTTTTAGAAAAACGTTGATTATGGAAGTTACTATTTACTCCTTTTTCTGTACATTTTATACTTATCAGTTCTGTGTTAATTGTGTTGTAATGTTAAGGTCAACCAGAGCTTACAATGTGAAAATACACATGAGGCTATATGTTGCAGCAGGAATATAGAATAATATCACTTAATGTTAATGGGTTACAAAGTCCTATCAAACGAGGTAATTTAATAGCAAAGATGAAAAGAGAGAATCACCATATTATTTTCTGGCAGGAAACTCACCTGGTGCAGTCTGAACATGAGAAATTGAAGAGGTTAGGATTTAGGAACACATTTTATTCATCCTATACCAAGGGACATGCTAGAGGAGTTGCAATATTAATTTCAAATAAGGTGACTTTTCAAGCTTCTAGCCAAATTGTTGATAAAGAGGGAGGTTACATTTTGGTTAAAGGGATCCTTGACTCTAGGGAAGTAACGTTACTTAATGTTTATAGACCACCGGGACAGGATAAAATATTCATTAATAAAGTATTTGATTTAATAGCTTCAGAAATATCAGGTATTCTAATTTGTGGAGGGGATTGGAACGTACAGTTGCACCCTACCCTAGACTCTTCAAACCCATCAAAAAAGGTGAATTCTGAGACACTGTATGTTAGGAAAATGCTTAAGACAACAGGCATGTTTGATATATGGAGGGAGCTCCATCCGTCTGCTCCGCAATTCACCTTTTTTTTCCCACCCTCACATGGTCTACTCTAGAGCTGACTATTTTTTTATGTTTCACTCAGAGAGACATAGAATTATAGGGTGTGAAATGGGAATTAAAGATGTTTCAGATCACGCAGGGGTGTATTTGAGACTTCATCTTGATGTTCAATCTAAAAACACTATTTGGAGATTAAATACTAGTCTTCTAAATGATCACCAATGTGAAGAATATATTAGAAAAGAAATTAGACTATATTAAATTTAATAATAATGAGGATTTGTCACCCTGTGTAATATGGGATGCGGCTAAGGCGGTATTGAGAGGACAGCTCATTAAGTTGTCCTCAAGAAAAAAGAAAGAAAGCCAGATGCTAATGACCAATTTAACAAATACTCTAAAGACACTGGAACAAAAGCATAGTGAATTAAATGACCCTAAATTGCTAGATGAAATAAAAGTGGTAAAACAGCAAATTAACAAGATACTTGACAAACAAGTGGAGATTAAACTCAAATACATTAAGCAATCTCACTATGAGGCCGGTCATAAAGCTTAAAAATTATTAGCTTGGAAACTCCGTAAACAACAAACAGAGAGGTCAATTTTTAAGATCAGAGATCCTGAAGCGGATGTAATGCGTTATAAACCAGAAGAAATATTACAGTCTTTTGAGAAATATTATAAGAAATTATATTCCCAACCAGAAGCAGCTGACCCCTCAACTATAAAAAGTTTTTTGGAGTCTTTAGATTTACCGTCAATAGGAATGGAACAAAACGAATTGATAATACAAGAAATCACAGAAAAAGAGATTGATGGTGCAATATCAAATCTAAAAACAAACAAAGTACCAGGAGGGGATGGTTATCCAGCGGAGTGGTACAAAATATTTAGGGAATTATTGAAACCTATGCTCCTAAAATGTTTTAACTATGTTCTAAAGGGGGGTGAAACCCCAGTATCCTGGAAACAAGCTGTTATATCTGTAATACCTAAAGCTGGAAAGGATAAGACAGAATGTGGATCATACAGGCCTATTTCAGTTTTAAATATAGATTATAGAATATATGCTTCTATAATGGCTAAAAGACTAGGAAATATAATCCCTGATTTAATTGATACTGACCAAACTGGATTTATTAAAAACAGGCAGACGCATGATAATGTGAGACGTGTATTTTTTTTGGTCGAGAGTATGAGCAAAAATAATTTAAAATCTCTGGCAATCAGCCTTAATACAGAAAAGGCCTTCGATTCGGTGCGATGGGAGTATTTGTATTTAGTATTGCACCGTTTTGGCTTTAATGAAGAGGCTATAGGAACCATTAGACCGCTATACCATTTACCAACAACCAGAATCAAAATAAATGGCAATGTCTCCCACTCAATTACACTGGAGCGGGGATGTCATCAGGGATGCCCCTTGAGTCCCACACTTTTCGCACTATTCATAGAACCGTTAGCTCAAGCAATCAGAGAGGATACAGAAATTCTAGGAATTCCAATAAATGAAACTGAACACAAAATATGTCTGTATGCGGACGACATTCTTATGACCATTTCCGAGCCAGATTCTTGTTTACCCAAACTTATGTCCTGTCTTGAGCAATTCGGTTGGTATTCAGGATATAAATTAAACTTACAAAAAACTCAAACCCTCTCATTTAATTATTCACCACAGGAAAATATACGTAAGAAATATAACTTTAAATGGAAAACAAATAATATCAAATATCTGGGGGTTATTATACCAAAGAATTTGACTACAACTTATATTGCTAATTATGGTTCTATTACAAAGGAACTGAAGGCAGACCTAGACAGATGGACACCCCTAACCTTTAGTTTGTATGACCGAATAGACATTATGAAGATGAATGTTTTACCGCGAGTATTGTTTCTCTTTCAGTCATTACCTGTAGAAATACCAAAAAAACAATTTAATGACTGGAATCAAATGATCTGAAGATTTATATGGAAAAATCAGAAACCTAGAGTACGATTTAAAACGCTACAATTGCCAAAGGAAAAGGGAGGATTGTCTCTTCCCTGTTTCGAAGATTATTATAAAGCAGCACAATTAAAATACCTAGTTTGTTGGTGTATTAGCGATTATGATGCAAAATGGAAAGAATTAGAATTTCATCAGCTAGACATTCCTCTCCCTGACTTATTGGGAGACAAAAATGCTAAGATTATGTATTCCAATAAACTAAGTAACTGGACAATGGTCCCTCTTAACATTTGGTTTAAAGAATGTAAAACTCTTAAGATGGAAAGGCAAGCATGTCTTCTGAGATGGGTGGCATACGATAGAGACTTTAAACCTGCACAGATGGATGTGCGGTTTAAACAATGGATAGGGAATGGTATTAAGGCATACTGTACAGTCTCTTCTGAAGTTGGTTTAGAAAGCTTCCAACATCTCTCGGATACTTATAATTTAGTGAAACAAGATTTCTATAGATATTTACAGCTTAGGAATCACTTTAATAAAAATATTAAAAGTAAGGAGGGAATTGAGTCTTATTAAAGTTTTTGCTGAGGCATATAAATGTGGTACTCACAAGAAATTGGTATCAAGAATATATTCAAATATACAATCCTCTAAGTCTCACTCTACCTTATATGTTAAAGAAAAATGGGAGAAGGAAGCGGACATAATTCTAACGGAGGAAGACTGGCTAAACATACTGTATGTAAATCACAACATGCTACCTCTAGCTCTGGTCAGTGGAGAGAGTTCTCATTGAAAAACATGACTAGATTTTTTATTACTCCAAAAAGAAAATATTTACAGAATGGTAACCCAGAAACTGCTTTTTGCTGGAGACAATGTAACAACACAATGGCTGATTATTTTCATATATTTTGGGATTGCCCGGCAATTCAATCCTACTGGTTAATGGTGGTCACTGAAATTGAATTAATACTGGGTTTTAAGATTGATCATAGCTTTGGTGCCATATATTTAGGAAAAGTACCAACTGAGTTTGATTCTCAAGACAAGTACCTCCTCAGATTGTTATTGGTCGCTAGTAAGAAAGCTATAACTAAGAAATGGCTGAACGAGAACCCACCAACAAAAGAGGAGTGGATAGCGATTGTAAAGGATATGTTTGAGATGGAGAAAATGACCTTCTCACTAAGACTAAAGATGGGAAAATTTTATAAGAACTGGTCAAAATGGTTAATACACATGAATATACATAGTACATAGAAAAGCTTTGATGTGAATATGCTATGGACTTAGACTGACTGCATACCTCTTTCCTTTTGTACGTGTAGGGAGGGGGGCTATTGGGAGCGTAACCCACCACTATAAAGATGACTATATTCTGTAGGAAGGATACAAGATTGTGATGTCTCTGGTGACCTGTCAGTTTGTTTTTTTTTCTTTTCTTTTTTTTTTTTCACTCTTCGTTTGTGTTTTTGTATTTCAAAGTTACATTGAAAGAAATAAAAAAAAATAAAAGTTAAAAAAAAAAAAAGAGTGATGACTTTATTAAATTTTTTAATGGTAAAATAACTAAGATTAGACAGACCATCCAGTGCACATCCTTAGCTACCTATGACTGCCAGACTCCTGCTAGTCTTATGCCTATCAATAATGAGACTTTTGAATCTTTCATTCCTATAAAACACTCAGAACTCTTGAGCTTAATTTCCTCTTGTAAATCCTCTACAAGCCTCATAGACCCAATTCCTACAAAATTCTTCAAGGAAATTGCACCGCAGATTAGCAATACCCTGTTAAATGTGCTAAACTCATCTCTTAAGCTTGGATATGTTCCAAAACCTTTTAAATTGGCTGTTATTAGACCTGTTCTAAAGAAACCAAATCTTGAACCTAGTGTTTTAGGAAACTATAGACCTATCTCAAATCTTCCTTTCATTTCAAAGATCATGGAAAAGGTTGTAGTTCGTCAGTTGTCTTCTTTCCTACAAAAAAATAATACTAATGAATTATATCAGTCTGGCTTTAGACCAAACCATAGCACAGAAACTGCTCTAGTCAAAGCAATGAATGATTTGCTTATGGCTTCTGACCGTGGCTGTATATCGCTGTTGGTATTACTAGATTTAACTGCAGCATTTGATACTGTGGACCATAATATCCTCTTGGACCGTTTAGAAGGTGTAGTTGGCATTACGAGGACAGCACTCTCTTAGTTCCGCTCATATTTAACTGATCGCTATCAGTATGCCCATGTGAACAACGAATCATCCAAGGCCACCAAAGTCACATACGGTGTCCCACAGGGATCAGTACTGGGCCCACTACTGTTTACCCTATACATTTCCTAATGTTAAACACAGAAAAAACAGAAGTACTGGTGATTGGTCCCAAGGCTGCAAGAAATACGTTGCACCACTTCAGCATTAGTGGCCTTCCTACACAACCTAACACGGTGGTTAGAAATCTTGGTCTTCTAGTTGATTCAGATCTATGTTTTGATGCTCACATAAGAAGTATTACTAGAACTGCGTTTTATCATCTACAGAACATAGCCAAGCTTCGTAAGATGCTCTCACTTCGTGATGCAGAAAAATTAATACATGCCTTTGTAACTTCCAGACTGGACTACTGTAATGCCCTCCTTTCTGGTTGCCCGTCTGGATCCTTACATAAACTTCAGCTGGTACAAAATGCAGCAGCCAAAGTTCTTGAAGCAGTCAAGTGGTTGAGCGCAGAACGAAGCTTCGGATCACCATGGTCACGTGTTTAGGGTAGAACGGAAGAAGCATCGAAGTTCTGCTTTCTCCTATAGAGCTCCTCAGCTGTGGAATGGTCTTCCACCGGATGTGCGGATTTCAGGCTCACTCTCAATATTCAAGTCTAGACTTAAAACACACCTGTTTAGTTTAGCTTATAGGGACACTAGTTCTAGCTCTAGCTAGCTTCTCACTCCTAGTTAAACCTATAGTGTGAGGTGTAGAGCTGGGTGGGGATCGGTGCCATTGGCTTTGGATAAACTGAATTGACAGTGCTGTCACTCTAGCTTCACAATAGCTTGTGGAATTGGAGTGCTGTCATTTCAGGGACTCCCCATGCCTGCATTCCCACTTGCCTCTCCCTCCTACTTATGCTGCCATAGCCATATCTGCCGGAGCTTGCACATTGTACTTCATATTGCACTCACCTAACTGTTAGCACTGCCTATAGTCTCCCCTACTTAGACTAATTGCATTTATTTCCCCTACTTCTCCTGGGGGGTGCTGCCTGGAGACCTCAATCTATCAAGATGTCCAGCACACCCTGCTACATGTGACGTCGCCTCTACCAATGACGTCCGTGCAACCAGCTTGCCGTTCTGCCTGTGTCCTGAACCAGGACATTAATAGGACAGAACAGAAAGCCTTTATTGTCATTGTACAGGGAGGAAATACAAGAAATAGGCATAAATATCCTCCTGAGACCCAAGGAAAAAAGTGTCCTTCAGTTTTAGGTTAATTGTGATTTTCTATGTCGTTGAAAGAAATGACATCTTTTTTCAAATTTATTTTTAATTTCACAGCATGTCCTCTTTAGTGTACAACAGGAATAAATATGTTTCCTTACATCAGTGAAAAGATAGATGCAAAAACAAAATGTCCACTACAATGGACATAAATGAATGGGTGGGGTCTCAGGAGGATATATAGAATGTACATATACAGGGGAGGGGGAAAGCCCCTCCAGTCATCAGGATTACATTTAGTTACATTTTAGTCAGAGAGAAAAACTTATTTTTTGTCAAACATACATTTCAGAGTAAATAGGATTATAAAGGTTAAAAAGCAGATTTTACCTTTTTGCCAGGAGAACCAGCAACACGTCACAGTGACACTGAGGAGTTTACAGTATAAACCCCAAACCCTGGATAGAGGAGCTCAGTGAATAAGGAGGTGAATCTGTACAGGGGGGTCAGTCCATCAGAGGAGACTCTGTAGAAGGACAGAGCACCAGCCCCCCAGTCCAGATACACTCCTACTCTGCGTGAGCCTGAGGGCTTTATGGATATGAGAGTCAGTTTCTTATTGTGCAGGACAGAGTATCTGTCAGGATTACAGCGCAGACACCATGACTTGTCATTTTCTCCAAACAGACAGTCACTCCCTTCTTTCCTCCCGATCCCTTTATAAGTCACTCCTATCCGGGCATCATCTCCATCCCACTCAGCCTCCCAGTAACAGCGGCCAGTCAGACTCTCTCTGCACAGAACTTGGGGGCACCAGTCGTCAAATCTCTCTGGACGATCAGGATATGGCTGCTCTGCCCCCCATGTCACCTTCCTGTCCCCCCCTGACAGAGACAGGTATCTGTTTGCTGTGTTGGGGTCCAGCGTCAGCTGGCAGGAGTCTGTAGGCAGGAGGGAGAATGATTAATACAGTTGAACCTCGGTACAACGTACCCCGTTTATAACGTTTACACCAATACAACGTTCAAATTTCGATGTCCCGAATTCGCGTAATGTATTATTCCATTTGCCGGTATTGCTTAGAACGTACACCTTTACAGCATAAACTTCGATATAACGTATGATTTTCAGAGGAAAATAGGCAAACTGACCTTCGTTACAACGTACAGCCTCATCTTCCGAGCGCGCGCACAATTCAGAATCGGCTGTTGCCGGCCATCTACATCACTTAGCAACGCCTAACTGTATGAACCTATCCTCACAAAGCATTCCACGCCGGTCATGCTGCCGCATATCAAGCAAGATGCCTGCTAAAAGGAAACAGATTTCGCTGACCGACAAGGTGGAAATAATTCAGAATTATACATGGCAGCCTTATACTGCCAACACGACCTAAGTTCTGAAACTGTGTGGTTATTGGGGTAATTGTGTGACATATAGTGAAAGAAATTAACAAAAGACAGATGTCTAACACATGTATCGAAATTTATTTCAGCCAATTGAATCATATACAGGTGCATAATTTCGGTTTGACATTAGGTTACAGTAAGGCGATTTGAACGATAAGCCGGCAGTGGATTTTGCGTTATGTCGGCTGTCTATGAGTAACTGATATTAACCTAGTTTGAAGAATATAGTTCCTATTCAGAATAGGAACTATATTCTTCAAACTACACAAGCTGTATGTCATAGTGTCAACTTGAGGGGTGTTTTATAAAAGTTTTTTTATATACATTTTGTGTTCTATCATTCATTTTGAGGGACTTGGATACAACGTACTATGGTTATAACGTACAAATTCTTAATGTCCCCCGAGGTACGTTGTAACGAAGTTCGACTGTACCATCAGGCAGCCTGTACTTTATGTTTCTGTACGATATAAAAACAGCACAGCTTCCCCAAACGAAACGGGAACTGAAGTTTATGAAATAGCTCAGGAAACGTTGGACGGCGTGCGACGCCGGCGGGAAGAGCCGCCAAAATGCTGCTCGAGCTAAACTAACAGCTTAATTACGGGTAAATAAAATTACAAAGCAGCGACAAGCATATTTACCACAAAACGGCACCAGATATTAATACTAAAAGTCAGTGTCTTTCCTTCTAACCGCTAAATCCGGCGCCTTGCTGCTCTCTGTCTTTCTACAGGGAGTTTACCTTTGAAAATGACCATCAATAACAGAATATTTAAATAATATTATTACATATTTAAAGTGATATTTAATAAAAGTTTGGACCTGGATTCCGATACAAACGCCTCCGAAGACGATTCCGGTGCCGTAGTTGCGCTCCATGAGGATCCAGTATTTGCAGCGATTGTCTGACATGGTCTTTAGTTACAGCAAAGCCGCTCTGAATGCATTTCACACGCATCGGCTTATTTCCGTGAAGCGTGTCATACTGTATCTACTGATCCAGGAGAAACACTGCGGTCTCAAGCGGGGCGGAATAGGTGCCGCGCATAGTCGGCAAACTAATGATAATACCGTCAACAAACCATCAATAAAAGCGGATTAAACTACACAGATCGTGCATCATGAAAAACAGAAAGGTTATCTCATTAATTCGGAAAAACAATTGATAGTTTTTCAGATGAATGCAATACGCTTCTATAGTGAACCGTTTACCGCGCGCATGATTCTAGATGTGGCGCCGCTGCCGCTAGGCGTGAGTCCCACACCTCGCGCAGGCACGTGGCCGCTCTACTCTGTTAACATGAGCGCCGAAATGAAGTTCGGTATTTTCCGCCGTACATCCAGTGTGTTCCGGGTGCAAATCTCTTTTAGCACCGTGGTTTGGGAAATCTTATTAATATTCATGAGCGAAGCCCTACATGATTGGTTGGCTCATTAATATTTATCAGGCACTACCTGATTGGCCAGTGAACATCGACATGCGCTGCCTGTTTTTTCTACCTAAGGCAGGGCTGCCCAAATCCAGTCCGGGGGGGCGGAGCCCTGTGTAGCTTAGTTCTTTCCCTGTTCCACCATAAAGGATTCAGGTCAAGAGCTGTGTGGTAATTAGCACAAGGAGCTGAATTAGGTGTGTTAAATGAGGGGAAACCCAAAAATGTGCAGGACTCTGGCCCTCCAGGACTGGATTGGGGCAGCCCTGGTCTAAGGCATTCACTGGCCAATCAGGAATATTCTCTCATGAATATTAAGGAGTTTTCCAGAACCACCCTGTAAAAATGCAAATTCACATCTCACACCGGAGGAGAGAGTCTGGTATCACTGCGTATGGGTGCCGTCTTAGGACAATACTAACGAATCTCACACAGAAAACACATACACTCACGACATGTGCAAAAAGAAGAAATGCAAAGGATTCTGTTTTTGTGAAATTAAAGATGTACAACTATATCAGAATATATTTTAACCATCTTACACTCCCACACAAACACAAAGACGATATGAGCAGCTATAAAAGTATTTGTAAAAAATATTTTTTAAAATGTATAAATGAATTGATAGTGTTGTTGGTGATGATTTTGATGTTTTATTTCTCTCATTTGTCTAAAATGACACACAGAAACTCACCTAAACACAAAGATGGAAATCCATCTACACAGTGCAGAAAACACTCTCATCACAACGACTGTGTGAATACAACCATAACATAGTATTAATGGTATTATTAATAAAAACCTGCAAACACACTTACATTTCTGTAAGCCTGGTCTGGTCCTGCACTCTCCACTGTGGTCCACACTATAGGAGAAGCAGAATGACATAGTGCTGCTGAATCCATTTATTTATTGGTGCCTCTTCTTAACATACATGCATAAGTATCTGTAGCGTGTCAGACACACACTCTGTACTCACTTCAACTTCTCCAGTTTACAGCTGGGATCCTCCAGTACAGCAGAGAGCAGCTTCACTCCTGAGTCTCCTGGGTGATTGTAGCTCAGATCCAGCTCTCTCAGGTGTGAGGGGTTTGACTTCAGAGCTATAGCCAGGGAAGAACAGCCTTCTTCTGTGACTCTACAGCCTGACAGCCTGCAGAGAGAGAGACAAAGACCCCCCAATAAATAACATCGCCTCACCATTACAAGTATTACTTTAATAAATAATAAATATTTCAATAATCATGGGAAATTAACAACACCTTCCGAACATTTTATAAGAACCTATACTCCTCAGAGCAAGAACCAGATGCAGTTGATATAGAATCATTTTTAAATAATATGGACTTACCCATATTAACCAATGAAATAGCAGATACCCTTGATGCACCATTAACATCAGAAGAACTCCATAAGGTCCTCAACCAAATGCCTAACAACAAAGTGCCCAGACTGGATGGTTTCCCTGCAGAAACCTATAAACATTTTTAGGACGTATTATCTTCACTCTTCAATCCCGCAGCCGCGGACGCTCTCCTACACGCGGACCCCGCCGCTCAAACACACATCGCATATGTCACACTCATATCACAACCACCATTTTCCTACCTGCTTCACAGCCTCATTAAATCTGTCCATTGTTTGTTGTAGTTCAGTGTCATTTTGTGCAAATAAATGTCTTTATAAAATCTATTTTTGTCTTGTGGTCATTCAGCAGAAGCCAGTGTACTATCCAAAGAACTGCCCAAGATCAGGGGTGTCCAGTCCTGCTCCTGGAGATCTCCCACCCTGCAGAGCTTAGGTACAGCCCCGATTTAACACACCTCTGTATTCTCCAACCTTATAAAATGTTATAGGAGACTCAGTGCTGTTACAAAGGGAGGCTGTGCAAAGTATTAAATGCTGGGGTGCCAATAGTTGTGGCTCATATGTTTTTTTGAAAATAAGTATTTCCTGATGGATGATTTGTTTTTCTTCAAATAAATTTATTTCAATGAAAGGTTGTAATTTTCTATTTTTTTCAGTGTGAGATGAAGCTACTTCACCAAAAGGTGGATGTTTTTCTAACCCTTTTTACAAATCTTTATAAGGGGTGCCAATAATTGTGGAGGGAGCTGTATATTGGTTATAGACGATGCTGTGTTTGTACTAAATGGTGGTAAGTTACTCATGTTCTCTACTGTGAACACCCGTGTAAAATAATCATTAAACTCATTTACTATATCAATTTCATTTTCAATTATAAGGCCCTTACTATCCTGCAGATTAGTGATTTCAGGTTTTAGGACACTTTTGGAGTTAAAATATTTTTAATGCCATTCTTAGCCTCCAATGCAATCTTCCTTTTGACATTCCTCTTAGCGAGTGTAATGCAATTCTTTAACTGAACCTGTAGACTTAAATACTCCTGCTTTATTTTGAAATCATTAGTTATTTTCCACCGTCGTATCTCCAGCGTGCAGTGTAAAATACCCAGTAATACTCACCTCACTACCCCCAGTTTACAGTAGGGCTGCACGATTTGGGGAAAATATCGAATCGCGATTTTTCTGACAGAAATTGTGATTACGATTTGATTTGCGATTTAATTTTTTTATGTCAAGCTTCAGTTCAATATTCAGTGTGTAGTAATTTTAAAACATGACGCAGCATGAGAACATCGATCAGTATTAACTGGTCTACGTTCTAATGCAAGGATGAGAATTTAAAGATGTGATGTGTCAAGTTAAATAAAGTAATAATGAAAACAATTATAATTATAATATCAATATATTATAATAATTATATTATAATTATTATTATAATAAAAATAGCGATCTTGCAGGTAACGCTTATTACCCTCCTAATAACACTAGAACCGCCTTTTCCCCACGCCAATGAACAAGCAAGAACTACTTCGGTGTATGCAGCCCTTTTGTTTGCGCTATTGTGCTGTTAGCTGCTGTTAACACTAATAGCACTGAAAAAACCGTAATGTTCATAACAGAGTGGCTGTTCTGTCCTGAAACCGTAAAGCTGGAAATTTTTAATCGTAGTATGCATTTTATAAAATGTTGAATAAATAGAAGTCGGTTATTCGTGATTTCATGTTGGTCGAAGTTTCCGCTTTTTGACAACTGTATACGGTTATTTTCTATACAAATCAATTCAGGTGAAACAAAAAATGTACGTGTTCATGGTTGCAAACTCTTTCAGACTCTCACGCAAGAAATCTTACGGCAAATCTATATTCCATTCTGAACTTAAAATTAGCTGCATCAAAAACGTTACGGCAGTTTGCAAACCCTACAGACTATTTAAAAGGTAATAAAACTTACATACATGTAAATGTGTGTGCAGAACAGAGAACAGAAAATCTCACTCCATGCAGCTGACCAAAGTTGCCAACCCTGCATTTTAAAATTCAGTTTTCGACTGAAGCAGCTTATCATTCCTTTGCTTTGTTACTCGGACAAAACGAATGATTAAACATTATATGCGTCTCTTTTTGTATGTTTTCTAAATAAGACCGCGTGCCCATACCCAACTGTAATAGCGATTAAAGCGATCTATTCTTTTAGTATTTATGTTAAAGCAAGACTTTTATTTTATTACTGTTGTGTTGGAAATACTTAAAGCACGACAGTTTTGTGGGTTTTACGACTTTTTTGGAGGTCACCGACTCTGCTGCTGTGAGAATTATACTGACTGTCTCATTGTTTTGATGGGTTAGCGGTATACTAATGCTATTGCCTATTAACAAAAACCAAAGGTATGATACGTTGAAGTATATTGCAGCTGGTGTTTAAAAGGAGCTTGCCGGTTCTATTGATGATAGGACCTTTCTGAAACAATCTCGGACCATGAAATAGGAAAGCAATTCACTTATAGCTCAGTAGTGGGAATCAGTATTTTTCCGCATCGTGAATGTAACATTTTCCTTGGTTTTCACGTGTTTGCTGATGTGGGTCTATACGTGGCCCTTCTTGGGCCACTTCTGACTGGTGAGCATGACTGGCACGCGGAAGCACGGTGCTTGTGATTGGTGAGAATGACTGTCACACAGGGAGCATGGCATGAATTTGTAAAACTATTCTCACAGCAGTTTTAAACCCTGGGTCCGACGTGCTGTATAATAGGGATGCAGCGGTACTCGGTAAAATACCGGACCGTTCGGTATTTTACTTGCTTTTGAAAATGGCGCTTAATGCTTATCAGGCTACTGTTAAGCAGTAAGCACCAACGAGCGATCAAAGCCCTCTACCATGAGTTAATGTCCAATCACTGTTGTGGCTCCACCCACTCGCCCCTCTCTCAAACTGACGTAACTGGAGCTGAGCTCGCAGCTCGGTACACAGACGCGGAAAAAAAGAACAACAAACAAGCATGGCCAGCACTAGCGGAACAGTTGAGAGGCAGAAGTTTGAAGAAGCACCGGCTTCGTACAAATCTCCAGTATGGAATTTTTTTGGGTTCACTGTAGAATACAACAACCAGGAAGTCAAAACAGCTAATACAGGGTACCCGTGGTCATGGAAAACCTGGAAAAGTTTTGGAATTTTGATATAATTTTTCCAGGCCCTGGATAAGTTTTGGAATTCATGGATAGAGAGGAAAAGTTATGGAAAAGTTTTGGAAACTAGCCTTGTCCATGCTTCGTTCCGCAACGCGCCAACAGACATGTACGAGTGGAAGTCAGTAGTTAACAACCTTGGTAAACATCCGTTTCCGCGCAGATTTCGCGTATTTGAGATCGCTATTCCAGTTTTTATGGTTTTATTTATTTTTTTGCACGTATTTGAATTTTATTGATCACAGTTTCCCGTTTATGACTCTGTTTGCCTCTACCAATCATAGGGTACGTATAATTCTAATATTGGGATTAATTTTCTTAACAATTGAACGATATTTGCACTTTGGCAAAAGTTGTCCACCGTCTGTGTTTATTAGGTAAGCAGATTGGCTATTATCTTACCGAAAATTGTAGTATTACAATTTTTTATGCGGGACACGGAGCTGAGACAGAGGAGCGGCAGTCAGGAAATCGGGGAACACGGGGTTTAATAAAAAGGGCAGGCAAGAAAACACACAGTGATATTACAATGACCGGACTGGGGAAACAAACTGAACCGCGGACTAAATACAGAGGACTAATGACAACAACCAGAAACAGCTGATCACATGGGGATTCCACACGGGGTTAACGAGGGGGCGTGGCACACGGAAGGAGCGGACAATTGGGGCAGGACAATTACTATCTGAAACTGCATGATAATCAAATCAAAGCAAACTTGTGGGTTTTTGAAAATTTTCTCGTGGTACTGGAAAAGTCATTTATTCTGCCAGAACTGGGGGAACCCTGTTAATAGACATGTCACTGTTTGTAAACATTGCCTAACACGTGTCCCATACGCTAATGGAAACATGAACAATATGGCTAAGCATCTCAAGCGTAGTCATGCTGATATAACAGTTCCTGAAGGGAGGACAGACGAAAAGGTAACTGCAGGTAAAGTGTCTATCGAAAAAGCTTTTCAACAGACATACCCTGCCACATCCAATAAACATAAGAAAATAACCCGTGCAGTAGGAACGTTCATTGCTAAATATTTGCAACCCTTTTCTGTTGTCGAACATGCGGGGTTTCGCCACTTAATTAAAACGCTCGACCCACGTTATGTTGTGCCCTGCCGTACACATTTCAGCGACGTTATAATTCCCGACCTCTATGACAAATCGCGCAAAGTCATCGAAAACTCGATTTGGCTCAAGCACAGAGCCTTGAGTGGAATATAGAGTGTTTAGAGCACTTTAAGAGGCACTTTAACATTATTTAAAGTGTTTTTGTTTACATTTTGTAAGTTTGAATTTTATACATGTATACATATTTTATACATAAATAAGAGCAGTTTATTATTTGTTTTGTTGTTATCTGTAGTGTTGTGTTTAAACCGAACCGAAACTGTGGCCCAAATACCGAGATACGTACCGTACCGTGGGATCCCTGTACCGTCGCACCCCTACTGTATAATGTATATCCTAAATCGCAATTTTTGCGACTTGCTAATCGCGTTGTTTCAAATCGCGATTTTGATTTGAAATCGATAAATCGTCCAGCCCTAGTTTACAGTGTGGAATACCCAGTAAGACTGACCTCAGTATCTCCAGTTTACAGTGTGGAATACCCAGTAATACTGACCTCAGTATCCCCAGTTTACAGTGTGAATGCCCCAACCCAGCAGAGAGCAGCGTCACTCCAGAATCCTGCAGGTCATTGTCACTCAGGTCCAGCTCTCTCAGGGGTGAGAAGTTCGATCTTAAAGCTGAAGCCAACGCCTCACAGAATTTTTCTGTGAGTTCACACCTGTTCACCCTTAAAAAAAAAAAAATAAACACTTTTAAATCCACTTTGTACACTGGAACACTGTATTTAAATAAGGATAATAGGGGCCGTGACATAAAGGATTTTTAGAAAACAATTTATTTACTAAAAATCATTTTAACACTTATCCCAACTGACTGGTGTCCATTATATTTTTGTCCATAACATGTTAAAATCAACTTGTTTAACTGTAACAGTATCGTTAACTTTGCTAAGCTACACAAATGTTTTGTATCGATTATATGGTTGAATGGATGTTTCCTGCTTCACTGCTTAGTTCTAACATGGATCGAGGGCTGATAAGATTGTGGGATATAAGGAAGTAGGAGAAGAAAACAGAAGCTGTTTGTGTTTGTTTATTATGTAACTGCTGAAATGCATTGTGGGTTTTCTTGGTGTCCAGTTTCTTTTTTGTAAAAATGCATATTTTGTACTCACTTCAGCTTCTCCAGTTTACAGCTGGGATCCTCCAGTACAGCAGACAGCAGCTTCACTCCTGAGTCTCCTGGGTGATTGTAGCTCAGATCCAGCTCTCTCAGGTGTGAGGGGTTTGACCTCAGAGCTGAAGCCAGGGAAGAACAGCCTTCTTCTGTGACGCTACAGCCTGACAGCCTGCAGAGAGAGACAGAAACTCTCCAATAAATACAGTAATATCACCTCACCATTACTAGTATTAAATAAATGTGACTCTCTAATAAATATTTCAAGAATTACAGTTCAGTGTCTAAGAGAAGGTAGGCCCCCTCCTTCCTTTCCCTTAGCTAATTGCTCAGTATCTCCTCTTTATAGTGTGGAATACCCAGTAAGACTGACCTCAGTATCCCCAGTTTACAGTGTGGAATACCCAGTGATACTGACCTCAGTATCCCCAGTTTACAGTGTGAATCCCCCAATGCAGCAGAGAGCAGCTTCATTCCTTTATCCTTCATGTTATTGTCACTCAGGTCCAGCTCTCTCAGGGGGGAAGAGTTTGATCTTAAAGCTGAAGTCAACACTTCACAGTTTTCATCTCTGAGATCACAGTTGTTCAGCCTGGAAAAGAAAACACTTTAAGACACAGACATATGCACATCCAACACTTTAGATAAATACAAAACATTACAATAAGCATTTTTTCCCCCAATATAATTAGCAGCACAGCTTACACTTCAGAATGAATTATAGTCTGCAGAGTGTACTGTGCATCCTGGCAATTTACTACAGTCATATTACCACTAATAGTGAGTCAGTGCATCTTAGCTGAAAACTAGAGGTAAAAACATTAAGTACAAGCTACAGCCAAAAATCACAGAATATATAGGAATATATAGGAACACATCAACGGCAAGATGGACATGAACCTCCCATAACAGTCAGACCAGTGCTTCCAGTGCAGTCTTTAGCCATCTTTCTGCCAGGTGTCCCTACACTGGACACGTATCACTGAAAGGAGGAGATGTGAACCTCCCATAACAGTCAGACCAGTGCTTCCAGTGCAGTCTTTAGCCATCTTTCTGCCAGGTGTCCCTACACTGGACACGTATCACTGAAAGGAGGAGATGTGAACGTCCCCAGCAGCTAATGCAGCAGAAACTGGCACTTAGATTCCTGATCCCATGAGTAAAATCCTTTTTCCCTGTATTCTTATACCTGGGAACATGTCAAATCACCAATTAGGTCTGAGTGATATGACGATATTATCGGTAATCATCGTAATCAGACAAGTATCCCAGTGTCGATATCTGACAGTGACTAACCGGCGATTATCGGAAGCTACGGGCATGAGGTAGGGAGCAACTCAGGACAGGGGGGCCAGCCCATTGCAGGGCACACTCACACCTATGTGCAATTTAGTAACTCCAGTTAGGCTCAGCATGTCTTTGGACTGTGGGGGGAAACTAGAGTACCTGGAGGAAAACCCATCACAACATGGGGAGAACATGCAAACTCCACACACATGTGACCCAGGCGGAGACCCAAAGGTGTGAGGCAACAGTGCTAACCACTGCACCACCATGCCACCCCCCTGAATCAATTAATGAATCATTATTTATATAGCTTGTTTTAACCACAGGGTTTACAAAGTGCTTTGCAAACATTTAAAAAGAAGAAAAAGAAAGAAATTCAAATAAGCACAGAATAAATAACAATAAGGACAAAAGAAATAAAAATAGACTCAAAATGTTTTTAAAAATAAAATAAAAATATAAAAAATAATGAAATAGCATCATAAAGGACTTTAACCACCCATGTTCTCTGTAGGGGCCCCTCCCTCACAGGGGCCTCTAGCCCCTATGTCCTCTGGGAGGAGAGACCCCCCTCAATAACTGATAATAATAAATGCACAAAATAATAAAACAACTGATTATCATATATTATAATATGCAGTGGAGAAAAGATGCCTATTATCAGCCTAGTTTTGAAAGCACTAAGACATTCAGTAGCTCTCAGGATTTCTGGGAGAGAGTTCCAGAGTTTGGGACCATTGTGACTAAAAGCTGCCCCCTCCCTCCCCAGCCGGGTTTTAGGAGTAATCAGTAAATCACTGCCGGATGATCTGAGCGACCTGCCTGGGACATACCTTACAGTCATGTTACTGAGGTAGAACAGAGCAAATCCATGTAAATATCTACAAATCAGCAAATGAACTTTAAATCAATCCTAGAAGCCAGAGGAAGCCAGTGTAGGGATGTGAGAGCAGGTGTGATGTCATCCCTGTGCCTGGTGCGTGTTAACACTCCGCCAGCGGCATTCTGGGCCCGTTGTAGATGTGATCCCTGTGCCTGGTGCGTGTTAACACTCCGCCAGCGGCATTCTGGGCCCGTTGTAGATGTGATCCCTGTGCCTGGTGCGTGTTAACACTCCGCCAGCGGCATTCTGGGCCCGTTGTAGATGTGATCCCTGTGCCTGGTGCGTGTTAACACTCCGCCAGCGGCATTCTGGGCCCGTTGTAGATGTGATCCCTGTGTCTGGTGCGTGTTAACACTCCGCCAGCGGCATTCTGGGCCCGTTGTAGATGTGATCCCTGTGTCTGGTGCGTGTTAACACTCCGCCAGCGGCATTCTGGGCCCGTTGTAGATGTGATCCCTGTGCCTGGTGCGTGTTAACACTCCGCCAGCGGCATTTTGGGCCCGTTGTAGATGTGATCCCTGTGCCTGGTGCGTGTTAACACTCCGCCAGCGGCATTCTGGGCCCGTTGTAGATGTGATCCCTGTGCCTGGTGCGTGTTAACACTCCACCAGCGGCATTAGGGCCCGTTGTAGATGTGATCCCTGTGCCTGGTGCGTGTTAACACTCCACCAGCGGCATTAGGGCCCGTTGTAGATGTGATCCCTGTGCCTGGTGCGTGTTAACACTCCACCAGCGGCATTAGGGCCCGTTGTAGATGTGATCCCTGTGCCTGGTGCGTGTTAACACTCCGCCGGCGGCATTAGGGCCCGTTGTAGATGTGATCCCTGTGCCTGGCGCGTGTTAACACTCCGCCGGCGGCATTCTGGGCCCGTTGTAGATGTGATCCCTGTGCCTGGTGCGTGTTAACACTCCGCCGGCGCCATTCTGGGCCCGTTGTAGATGTGATCCCTGTGCCTGGTGCGTGTTAACACTCCACAAGCAGCATTCTGGGCCCGTTGTAGATGTGAAATAGATTTCTTAGGCCGACCAGACAAGAGGGCATTACAGTAATCTATTCTACTAGAAACAGAAGCAGGTATTATTTCACCACAGCCAGCATATGACAGCAGACCCCATAACTTATGTGGAGGGACGAACAAGAGAAGCACTTATAAATGTAAATTTCTGTCCAAAATAAGAAAATTGCAGACAGCCTTGATAACCCAGCTACGAATCCCATCTCTGCAGATCCTTTCATTGAAAGACTTCAGATAAAAAATAAAGAACCATTAACAGTTTTTAAATGAATTCGGCTGGACTATTAAATAGTTTTAAAAGTTTGTCCATTGTGGTGTGTAACCGCCATTTTTTTATTAAGCATAATATTTTCTGTATAATATTCCTCTGGGCAAAATCGTCCTACACTGAAAAATACAATACTGTGTCCCAGACTGATCCATGATAACACGGAATTTATCCCGTATTTTCACACACATTTCCTACTCTACAAAATTAATCATGGGGCACCCCCCCCCCCCCTTGGCAAGTTTCATGGTTGTGTTTCTGTTCACATCTTTAAAAAGAACAAACTATAAAATTAGTAGAGCTGTAACTATTGACCGGGCATGCTTCTGCAATTCAGAGTCAACAGTTAGATAGACGCATTTCACAGAGGTGTGCAGCCTTGTGAAGAAGATGTCTGTGTCAGTAACGCACTCTGGCCCCATCCCTGCTAGACGTGGTGATGAAATATACAGCAGATTATCGCCGCTGCATCGCTGGCTGTCGGAATGGTGCCCGATAAATGCTGTGGGTTATATAGACAATTGGGGAACGTTTGGGGGTAGGCCTGGGCTTTTGAAGAGGGACGGTATTCACCCCTCGCGGGCTGGTGCTGATCTCCTGTCCAAAAGCATAGCTCATAGTCTCCAGGCAAAGCGCTGACTAGCCAGAGCCAAGTCCAGGTGGCAGACAAACCGGCATAACCGACCACCTGCTAGTCGCTTAGAGTCGTCACCTGGGGTTCATGTTATTGGGACTGTGTCTGTTCCCCGCACTTTTAATCATGGAGGTCTATTCCACCGTAATGTATGTCATAATGACTAAATAATAATTAAACCAAATCCATTATTAGATAATAGGTTAATAGATTAGACAGACCATCTAGTGCACATCTGTAGCTAGTCCAATGCATGCTGATAATGTGACCTTTGAATCTTTTCTTCTTCTTTTCTTTTTTTTCAATCAGAACTTTTGAGCTTATCTGTCAAGCAGGATGATGCATCACAGCTCTCTGTGTTAGAAGACTGTCTACTAGATATCCAATGCTGGATGGCAAATAACACTGCACAATAATTTTTTTTGTGTTTTGCTTCCTGAAAAGTTTTTGCTGATTGTGACAGGTACCTGGTGGGTATGCAAAAATATAGTTTTGGTTCTGCTGCATCACGTAGGAACTCTGAGAAATAGACAGTTAACTGTTTACTGGCAATAACGTATTTAATCACGTTTATGATTCTCACACGCTATTAAGTTCAACATAATTAGAAGTGTCTTGTTCTTCGCTTATATTCAATATCAGGTGCATCACGTTGCAGTGTCCAACAGTAATTTTCATACCTGGTGACAGCAAACACCATTCCTGCAGTCTCAAACCCAGCAATTGAGCTTTCGTTCTCGACAGACCCAAATCTCTGATGGGTTCGTTTAATTCTGACTGTGTTATGAGATGTGGATCTCCTGATGAGGAGGTGAGGAGCATGCACTGATTACAGTGTGTAAGGAGCATGCACTGATTATATCATGATGATCATATGATGATCATATGATTATATATTATGATCAGATACAGAGTGTGGAGCGGACAAACCCGGATTCTCTAGTTATTGTCCTCGGCAACTTTAACAAAGGAAACCTCAGCAACGAACTCCCAAAATTCAAACAGTTTATCAAATGCCCAACCAGAGAGGAAAACACCTTGGATCACTGCTACACCACAGTCCCCAATGCTTATCACGCCGTACCACGTGCTGCTTTGGGCCACTCCGACCATGTCATGGTGCACCTCATCCCCTCATACCGGCAGAAACTTAAGTTGAAGAAACCTGCAGCAAGGACTACAAAGGTCTGGAACAACTCGACTGCAGAGAGCCTTCAAGCGTGCTTGGACTGTACCGACTGGGTTGTGTTCAGGACTGCTACCAACAGCCTGGATGAGTACACAGAGGCTGTAACATCCTACATCAGCTTCTGTGAGGACTGCTGTGTACCAACACGCACCAGGGTGAGTTACAACAATGACAAGCCCTGGTTCACAGCTAAGCTCAGACAGCTAAGGTTACAGAAGGAAGAAGCATTCACAAGTGGGAACAAGGACAGGTACAGGAAACTGAGGAACAGGTTTAGCAAGGCGGTGAGGAATGCTAAACGACTGTACTCTGAGAAACTCCAACACCAGTTCTCAGCCAACGACCCCGCGTCTGTCTGGAAGGGGCTCAGACAGATTACTAACTACAAACCCACAGCCCCCCACTCTGTCAATGACCTGCACCTTGATAATCAGTTAAATGTCTTCTACTGCCGCTTTGAAAGACAACTGGACAATTCACACTTCACCATCCCCCGCGGCTCCTCACATCCACCACTGACCACCTCCCCCACACCTACTGCTGGTGTGGCATCTTTGAAGCCCCACACCCGTCCTCTTCATATTCATGAGGAGGACGTTAACAAGGTCTTCAAGAAGCTGAACCCCCGCAAAGCTGCAGGTCCAGACTCAATCTCCCCGTTCACCTTAAAACACTGTGCTGACCAGCTGACTCCTGTGTTCACAGAAATCTTCAACACCTCACTGGAGTCATGCCATGTGCCAGCATGCTTCAAGACACCTACCATCATCCCAGTACCAAAAAAACCTAAGATAACAGGACTAAATGACTACAGACCCATTGCTTTGACACCTGTAGTTATGAAGTCCTTTGAACGCCTCGTACTCCGCCACCTCAAAGCCACCACTGACCACCTGCTGGACCCCATGCAGTTTGCCTACAGAGCCAACAGATCTGTAGACGATGCTGTCAACATGGCCCTACACTTCATGCTCCAGCACCTTGACTCCCCAGGAACATACGTTAGAATCCTTTTCGTGGATTTTAGCTCCGCCTTCAACACCATCATCCCAAACCTCCTGCACGACAAGCTCTCCGACCTCCATGTACCCGACTCCACCTGCAGATGGATCACAGACTTCCTGACCAACAGGAAGCAACACGTGAAGATGGGAAAGCATATTTCTATCTCCCAGACCATCAGCACCGGATCGCCGCAAGGCTGCGTCCTTTCTCCCCTCCTATTCTCCCTCTACACAAACAGCTGCACCTCCACCCACCCGTCTGTCAAGCTCCTGAAATTTGCAGATGACACCACCCTCATCGGACTCATCTCTGATGGGGACGAGTCTGCCTATAGACAGGAGATTGATCACCTGGTGTCCTGGTGCAATGGGAATAACCTTGAGCTCAACGCCCTGAAGACAGTTGAGATGACTGTGGACTTCAGGAGAAGCTCTGCCCCACCTCTACCCATTTCCCTGCTCGGCTCACCAGTTACCGCTGTGGAGTACTTCCGCTTTCTGGGCACCACGATCAGCAAGGACCTTAAGTGGGAGATGAACACCTGTTCTCTCACTAAAAAAGCCCAACAGAGAATGTTCTTCCTGAGGCAGCTGAAGAAGTTCAGTCTGCCTAAGTCTATGATGGTGCACTTCTACACTGCCATCATTGAGTCCATTCTCACCACCTCCATCACTGTCTGGTACCCTGCTGCCACTGCTAAGGACAAGAGCAGACTACAGCCCATCATCCACTCCGCTGAGAAGACAATCGGCTGCAACCTTTCACCTCTACAGGACCTGTACGAGTCCAGGGCTCTGAAAAGAGCAGGAAGGATTATGGCCGATTCCTCCCACCCTGGTCACAAACTCCTTCGGACTCTCCCAACTGGCAGAAGGTTGCGGTCCATTGGGACCAAAACATCACGGCATAAGAACAGTTTCTTCCCCACCGCGGCCCGCCTCATCAATAAGGCCAGGAACACTCACTCAAATCCCATTTCCCCATCCTAACACAAGTATGTTACATATGTATATATTCCACCCTGAACATACCCCATGTACATTTTTATTTATATTTATATATTTATATGCTTATATATCAACCTCCTCATCTCTGGCACCAACCACCAAAGCAAATTCCTTGTATGTGTGAACGTACTTGGCAATAAACCCGATTCTGATTCTGATTACAGTGTGTAAGGAGGATGCACTGATTACAGTGTGTAAGGAGGATGCACTGATTACAGTGTGTAAGGAGGATGCACTGATTACAGTGTGTAAGGAGGATGCACTGATTACAGTGTATAAGGAGCATGCACTGATTACAGTGTGTAAGGAGGATGCACTGATTACAGTGTGTAAGGAGGATGCACTGATTACACTGTGTAAGGAGCATGCACTGATTACAGTGTGTAAGGAGGATGCACTGATTACACTGTGTAAGGAGCATGCACTGATTACAGTGTGTAAGGAGGATGCACTGATTACAGTGTGTAAGGAGCATGCACTGATTACAGTGTGTAAGGAGGATGCACTGATTACAGTGTGTAAGGAGCATGCACTGAATACAGTGTGTAAGGAGCATGCACTGATTACAGTGCGTTGTCATACCCACCACATGACAAACCACCTCAGGAATGAGAGCCTGAGTGCAGCCATGTGGCAGGTGATACCTCAGCACCACACTAGTCCAAATGGACCAGTGTGAGGTTTTTTCCAGTGGCTGGAGTGTCAATCCTGCCACCAACCCCTAAGTTATTCCCTGCAAGTTAGAGGACCTCCTTGCAGGGCCTTGTAGACTAACACAGAACAGTTTCCAGCCTGGCCTGATTCCATGCCTGGACATTCCCAGACTGTACAAAACATTGTTAATAGGTCTCTTCAAGAAACAAAAATTTTTGGACACAAATATAAGAAAAAAACAAGACAAAACTGAAGATTTCAATGAAATGGTAAGTGATGGGCAAATTTGGATGTGATTTTCGTGATCAACAGCCAAATATCTATAAGGAGCACCCAACACTGTTCAAGAAGCAAAAACTTTGTTGTGCAGTGTAATTTCCTTATGTTAAACACAGAAAAAACAAAAGTACTGTTAATTGGTCCCAAGGCTGCTCAAAATAAGTTTGACAACCTCGAACCTCAGTGGTCTTCCTAGCCAACCTAACACAGTGGTCAGAGATCTTGGTGTTCTGGTTGATTCAGATTTATGTTTCAATCCTCACATAAAAAGTATTACTAGAGCTGCGTTCTATCATCTATGGAACATAGCCAAGCTTCGGAATATTCTCTCCTTTCATGATGCGGAGACACTAATACATGCCTTTATATTTTCCAGACTGGGCTACTGTAATGCCCTCCTTTCTGGGTGCCTGTCTGGATCCTTACATAAACTTCAGCTGGTACAAAATGCAGCAGCCAAAGTTCTTGAAGCAGTCAAGTGGTTGAGCGCAGAACGAAGCTTCAGATCACCATGGTCACGTGTTTAGGGTAGAACGGAAGAAGCATCGAAGTTCTGCTTCAGAATGCACTGTATCATTTTTTTTTTTTTTTACACATGCCTCAGAGCTTCGGTGTCAAGCTTAACATCACTACCAATCTGCTTACCTAATAAACACAGATGGTGGACAACTTTCGCCAATGTGCAAATAGCGTTCAATTGTTAAGAAAATTAATCCCAAAATTAGAATTATACGTATCCTATGATTGGTAGAGGCAAACAGAGTCAAAAACAGGAAACTGTGATCAATAAAATTCAAATATGTGCAAAAAATAACTATAAAAACTGGAATAGCGAACAAAAAAGCAAATACGCGAAATCTGCGCTTAAAACTGATGTTTACCAAGGTAGTTAACAATTGACTTCCACTTGTACATTTCTGTTAGCGCGTTGCGACACGAAGCGGGAAAAAATATTAGCAAGGCTAGTTTCCAAAACTTATCCAGGGTCTGAAAAAATTTCAAAATTCCAAAACTTTTCCAGGTTTTCCATGACTGCGGGTACCATGCATATAGTGTGAGGTGTAGAGCTGGGTGGGGATCGGTGCCATTAGCTTTGGATAAACTGAACTGTCAGTCTGTCACTCTAGCTTCACACCCCCTTGTGGAATTGGATTGCTGACGTTCAGGGACTCCCCATGCCTGCGTTCCCACCTGCCTCTCCCTCCTACTTATGCTGCCATAGCCTTACATACTGCACTCACCTAACAGTTTTCACTGTCTCTAGTCTCCCCTACTTTGGCTAATTGCACATTTTATTTTCCATACTGGGCTCTGCTGCCTGGAGACCCCAAATTTTCAAGATATCCTGCCTACCCTGCTACCTTCGACATCTCCACTACCTGTGACGTCCTTCCGGCCTGCTCGCCCTTCTGCCTGTGACGCCCTTCCGGCCTGCTCGCCCTTCCGGCCTGCTCGCCCCTCTGCCTGTGACATCCTTCCGGGCTGCTCGCCCCTCTGCCTGTGACGCCCTTCCGGCCTGCTCGCCCCTCTGCCTGTGACGTCCTTCCTCTCTGCTCGCCCGTCTGCCTGTGACGTCCTTCCTCTCTGCTCGCCCCTCTGCCTGTGACGTCCTTCCTGTCTGCTCGCCCCTCTGCCTGTGACGTCCTTCCTGTCTGCTCGCCCCTCTGCCTGTGACGTCCTTCCTCTCTGCTCGCCCCTCTGCCTGTGACGCCCTTCCTCTCTGCTCGCCCCTCTGCCTGTGATGCCCTTCCTGCCTGCTCGCCCCTCTGCCTGTGACGTCCTTCCGGGCTGCTCGCCCTTCTGCCTGTGACGCCCTTCCGGCCTCAGCTAGGAGCAGCTGTGGCCAGCAGAGGCCGCCAGTGAGCAGCCAGAGACAGCAGCCATACAGACGCTCCCAGCTCTGGGCTCCATCACATGAACACGACTGCTGACAATAACACTCACATACCACTTATACTCCCTGTGGATAAAGAGCCCTCACTGTTTCTATAGCAGGTTAGGATGCTGTGCTGGGATCAGAAGGCAGACTGGATGGGAACGGAAACGTCACTTTTTTGTCTGTTACTACATCACTACCTTCAGTCATTATAAAGTCTGTGGTCCAGATTAACTACTGCTATAGAAACAGCTGTAGTCGAGATTATCAAAATAATAATATTCATCAGACATTTCAAACAATATCCATGTATTACTGCCAGACCAGACATGATCTCCATCCCCACGTCACTTACAGAGCCGTCCTGGAGTTCTTGACCACAGGCAGCAGCCTCCAGTGCTCTTCATTTGATCTGGTAAATTTCTTCAGATCAAACACATCCAGCTCCTCATCTGACATCAGCATCACAAAGGCCAGAGCTGAGTACTGTGCAGGTGAGAGGTCTTCTGCTGAACGTCTTCCTGAATTCAGGTATCTTTGTACTTCCTCTACTAGAGAATTGTCACCCAGCTCAATCAGACAGTGGAATAGGTTGATGGTCCTTTCTGGAGATAATTTCCTCCGTATTTTCTTCTTGATGTATTTGGCCAGCGATAGACTGGCACCCCATTCTGGGTCGGAACCCGATTCTGAGCCAGAACCCCATCCAGGGTTATTCCTTGCCATGCGCACGTAGCTTTGGGGATAAGCTACAGACCCCAGCAGCCCTAAATTGGACACAGGGGTACAAATACTGGATGGATGGATGTATTGGTCCATTTCCTTAATGGTATGTGAGCTGGTTCTTGTCTCTCCCAGTAGCCTTTGTAACAGAGTCTTACTGGAGTCTGTTGAGAGGCCCAGGAGGAAGCGGAGGTAGAGGTCCAAGTGTCCATTCTTGCTCTTTAATGCCTGATCCACTGCAGTCTTCAGCAAGTCAGCTGATGAGTTTGATAGAAACACATATAAAGCAGCGAGATACTCCTGGATGCTCAGATGCACAAAGCAGTACACCTTCTCCTGATACAGCCCATATTCCTCCTTAAAGACTTCTGTACACACTCCAGAGTAAACTGAAGCTTCAGTGACATCAATGTCATTCCCTGTGAGATCTTGCTCATAAAATATGAGATTGCATTTCTCAAGGTTGTCAAAAGCCAGTTTACCAAGTTTCAAAAGGAATTCCTTGCTGTATTCATTAAGCTTGGTTTCATAGTTTTTCATATACTTGTCATTTTTTAAACTTGTCTGAAAGATCAGGAAGTGTGTGTACATTTCTGTCAGAGTCCTTGGAATTTCTCCACTGTCAGTCTGACTAAAAAGCCTCACAAGGACAGTGGCTGAAATCCAGCAGAACACAGGTATGTGGCACATGATGAAGAGGCTCCTTGATGATTTCACATGTGTGATAATCCTGCTGGCCAGGCTCTGATCACTGAATCTCCTCCTGAAATACTCCTCCTTCTGGGCATCACTGAACCCTCGTATCTCTGTCACCTGGTGGACACACTCGGGAGGTATCTGATTGGCTGCTGCTGGCCGGGAGGTTATCCAGAGGAGAGCGGATGGGAGCAGATTCCCCTTAATGAGGTTAGTCAACAGCACATCCAGTGACGTTTTCTTTGTTACATCAGACCAGCCCCTATTATTCTGAAAATCTAGAGGAAGGCGACACTCATCCAGACCATCAAAGATGAACAAGACTTTGTACCTAAACAGCTCAGTGGATTCAAGTGATTTCAGTTCTGGGACAAAGTGGTGAAGCAGTTCAATCAGACTGTATTCATCCTTAATCAAATTCAGGTTCCGGAAAGGAAGAGCAAATATGAAGTGAACGTCCTGGTTTGCTTTTCCTTCTGCCCAGTCGAGAATAAATTTCTGCACAGAGACTGTTTTCCCGATACCTGCCACCCCTTTAGTGAGTACAGTTCTGATAGGTGTCTCACGCTCACATAAGGGTTTAAATATATCATTGCACTTGACTGTAGTATCTTCTGTTCGCCTTTTCTTGGATGCTGTTTCAATCTGTCTCACTTCATGTTCATCATTGACTCCTCCAGTCCCACCTTCAGTTATGTAGAGTTCTGTGTAAATCTCACTGAGAAGTGTTGGCTGTCCTTCCTTAGCTTTCCCTTCAAATACACGCTCAAATTGCTTCTTAAGTTTATGTTTGATTTTCCGCTGAAATTGCAGCATGAGCTGTCCTGAAAAGAAATGAGAGGAAAATGCACTAATTCTCACTCTGATCCTGACCAGTATGAGAGGAAGAATATTTTCCAAAAAAACACTTTTTTTACACATACAAATCCAGATATTTCACTGTGACAAATGTGAAATGTAAAGTTTTATCATAAATATTTTACTGGAACCCCACATACAGGACCGTGCATAAGCCTGAGGCAGCCAAAGGAAATGTTTAAAGCCATTTATCTGGGCAGTAAGTGTATATTTGCTCAGAACGAAAAAAAAAACACAAAAGCCCTTTTCAGCTCCCAAACCTCCTCAGGGCACCACAGCCAGTCCATGTGATCCTTACATTTCACCACCAGCTCACTTCATTAATTAATTAAATTAGTTTAAAAACTAATGAGATATTGATTAGCCACATGAGGTGTGTTAGTGGTCAAGTCAAATCATACATGGGTGTACTGCACGATTTCTGCAAATACAGGGGTGACTTTAGGAAAGTTTTCAAATGGCTAACACACTTTGACATACATATTATAATGGTCTTCATGATGGTGTAAAACTATTTAAACATCCTTTTCTCTGCCCAGGACTTTAGCACAGTACTGTACATGTACAGAATGTTATAAGGCTCTTACTCTTCTCCAGCACATCAGTGAGATAATTTTGTCTCACGGTCCTCAGGATGTCCAGGTCATTGTCCTCCTCCAGCTGAGGCTCAGAGCATTCTGGGTAATTCTGATCTAGGTAACTCACACAATTCTTCAGCTCATCCTTGGGGAACTAAAATAAAGTCACAGTTAATTATTGCTACCTGCACCAAACCTTCAAAGTTTCACTTGTGAATCATAGTTTTAAATATATTTCCTTTAACATTTCTTATTATAATGCTGTATAAATTATAAGCTAATTCACATAACAGCTAAGAAAACATATATCAGTAATAAATACAGACCTTCAATATGGATGATAAACCCGATTTATCATGTAGATCTGAACTGCATTTTTCCACTTGGTCTCTGTGAATAAGACAGAAACATAAAGACCTCAATACATCTACACAAATGTAACACAGACTGAAAAGCTCCCCATTAAAATTGCTGTTGCTGCAGATACAGAATAACCTTGTGGTATGTTAGTTTGGAAAGATATAACTGCCATGTTAAGCTTTATTCACTAGGGCGGCTTCGTAATTTTCTCATAACAGCAGAAGAGAGCCAGTGACATCAGGCTCCAGCACAGAGAGACACAGCAGGCAGGACAGACAGTTTTCTATGCAGCCCTTTGTACCCAGTGACATTTACAGTGATTAACTTAATTAGCAGAGCTAAATACCAGCATTTGATTCAGTCAATAAACTGGTTAACCCCCTGGGGTCGGCGGTCCTGCCGGCGGGATCTGACAGAAATTTCGCCAAACCGTTTAAATAACTCTGCGAGTTTTTGTCATATACATATTTAAAAAACACCCTCAGAAACCTTGGACGGTCTACTTTTCAAATATATATAGGTAGACACTAAATATATTTTTACAGCTTCGTGATACGAATAGAAAGAACAAGAGTGACTGACTTAAGTGTCTGCGTCTCGAAGCAGCTCTGATCGCCTTCCCACTTGCAAATCGCGCTATTCGCATGATAATAATATGATAATCCGACAGTTAGTATTGGGTAAAGAAATATGTGAATACGCCCATTGTGACCGAAATAAACAAGAACACATGTCTGGGTAGTGTTTACACTGATCGGCTACAATATAGCACATGGATACGTCTCTGCTGCTGAAGCTTTGCGCCAGTGTTGCCACTTTCAGCAGCGAAGCTCATACCTGGCTCAGTGTGTTAAGCCTGTGTGCCTGTAATCACACGATCGCCGTTTCAAACCCAGTCTATTTAGAACGTGAATAGCGATCTTCAGCTGAGAGCGGTCCTACATGCTCCCGATGCAAGTAAAACAAAGAAAGGTGACACGGTTTGCTTTTTTGCCTATTTAACCTAATTTTAAAAACTTTAATCCTTCCGACAATGGAAGTTTTGAAAAGAAGACAGATAACGGATTTAGTCAGTGTTTTTTTTCATGATTCCACATAATGATTTCAGCGAGATTTAAACTGAAATACACGAGAATAAAAGCACATGTAACACTTTGGGATAAATGTTTTTTAGATAGGTGAAATATTTTAAAATGTCAAGGCAAGTCAGACTACCCCGAAAGTGGAAAAGAGGCCTCAGGCCCCAGGGGGTTAAATAGCTTGTGAATTCATGATGGTCTTTTATAGGAAGCTGAATATTAGTATTGTGACAAACATATTTGACATTGAGGTATCCAGCCATGGGTATAAGAGAAGTGATAACAGACGTAAAACAGATAAAATAGTGTGGATTCTCTGTTGGGTACATTACTGATGGGTGTGTAAAATCTAATTAAGAGCTTTGCTGGAATGGGGACTGTGCAGTGAGATGAGGAGCATCACCGGGTACAAGCAGCCTGAAAACACTGCAGTGGAAGGGAGCCGGTACAGGGCTAATGGGCCGAATCTGTACTTCGGCACCGACAGGCTAATGGGCCGAATCCGTCCTTCGGCACCGACAGGCTAATGGGCCGAATCCGTCCTTCGGCACCGACAGGCTAATGGGCCGAATCCGTCCTTCGGCACCTACAGGCTAATGGGCCGAATCTGTCCTTCAGCAGAGAGATTTCTTGTCCCCACTTGGGCACATCCCCCCCATCCATCTCCCCATTAAAGCCACTCGCCTCTATCAGCACTATATCTGAGGAATGGCCACCCCGCGTGGGAGCGGGCAGGGGAGTCCATGCGGGGTCAGCTTGGACTCATGCCCAGGGTGAGTAGGGGTCGGCCTTGGCTACGGCGGTCGTTAAGCGGCGCTATCTGCCCCCGTAACATCTTTAATGGTGGCCGTACATCCGCCGGCTGGCCTTTAGCTTTAACACATAGCATTTATAACGGTCTTATTGTTTACATCACAGAAACCTGGCATTTTAACAGGGGTGTGAACATTTTTGATATCCACTGTAGGGGCCGGCCTTGGGCGCTGGGTAAGCGAGCCGCACGCAGGCAGCGCAACATCCGGAAATTATTACAGCGCGGAGGCTCTGCTCAGTGATGCAGCTGAACCTCCATCATTCATTAGCCAGAGGAAAAGTACCAGGAAGTCAGAAAGCAGTCGGATCAAAGATTGTATATAAACACCATTATGAATAGAAAATGGCCAGAGGATTTGAATACTGGCTGGCTGAGAAATACCAGCATTTATATGATTTCATGCTAAAGGATTATAAAGATTCCCAGATGGCTACGAACTAAAATATGTTTGTGCTGCAATGCCCTGTGTATGTTTTTGCACTAGTGGTATCATTATTTTTATTTTTAAAGTTAGTTTTAATATTATTGTTTATTTTCAATTGAAATCTAATTTAGTTTTAGTTTGCGTTGTGGTTTCATTAGTTTTTATGAAACGCAAATCAATTTAGTTGTATATTTCACTTTAGGTTCCAGTAATTCTATTTCTAGGGATAGATGGAAAGTTGTAAAACTAAGTTCTTATTTTCGTATCTTATTTCATTTCAATTTATAGAAAAGTATTTATTAACAATAAAATCCCTGTCTCACGTACTGTACAAAGTTAATTCTATTAAAATTCTCATTTACTCATTCCACACATCATAAATGTAACTTTTAAGAGCGGCTTTCCTCTCCAGTGCCACCCGAGGCCTGATGTCAAAGCACGAGGCTGCCAGGCGCATCGGTGCTTAGAAGTAAAACCATCCAGGGACCGTGGACGGCCCGGCACTGTGGCGTACGCATCACGGCACGCCCGCTTTCCCGTTTAGTAAAACCATCCAGGACTGCGGATGGCCTGGCACTGCGGCGTCCGCATCACGACACGCCCGCTTTCCCGTTTAGTAAAACCATCCAGGACTGCGACTTATGGAATCAGACCCAGGGTGCTGAAGCCCAGCCAGCTCAGTGGGTCCCACAGTACCAGTCCTCCCGCTCCCTGAGTCCGCAGACGGTGCCCCAGCTCTGGAAGACACCCTGAATGGTCCGTGTTCCAAAGAAAGGGAGCTGCAGCTCCCCACTGAAACAGCGTCGACCCGGTAACAGACCAGCTGGGTCCCCTGCAGTTTGCCTACCAGGCAGACAAAGGTGTGGATAACGTTCTGATCCACATGCCCCACAGAGCTCACTCCTACCCAGACAAAGCCGGCACCACAGTCAGGATCATGTTCTTTTATGAGCGCCTACTCTCTCCACCTGGGGATCACGCTCAAGCTAGCATTACCGGTCATTATTTCTTAGTGAAACAAGGAAGTAGTTTTACTAAAGGCATGTTTTAGATTAACAACAAAACTATGGGGGTGATGATGTCAGCCGACCGGGAAGGTTCATTACTCCGAGCTTCCCACCTTACCGACTTTCCTACTTATTTATCTGACCATACCTCAGTACGTTTGTTTAAAAGTGTATAGTAGCATGCAGTGACTATGTCTGCTAAAGATTGGGCTGCTTCAGGGACACACAGAGAAGCAGGAAGGGGCGGCATGGAGCTAGCGAGACTCAAGATGGCGGCCCAGGTGAATGCCGGTGCTCTGTGCAACTAACACGTGAAATTACCAAATGTGTTGGTAAAATTGTGGATGAAAAACTAAGTTATGGAATACGTTGGAAGCTTTTACATCCCGCAGGGAGGATCATCAAAAACACATCGAGGAAACGGAGCACCTGGTGTCGGCAGAGGAGAACCTGCTGGTCACAATGGAAAAGAAGTTGGAAGCGGCAGAGAAAAAAATACAAATGCTCTTAGAAAAAGTGGACGATACTGAAAACAGATCTAGACGGGATAATATCAAAATCGTGGGGCTGAAGAAAGGAAGTGAAGGGCAGCAACCTATCCGCTTTTTCAAAACACGGCTTCCCGAGATTCTCGGGCTGGACACAGAAAAGGGACGAATTAAAACTGATCGAGTGCACAGAACCCCGGGCCAGCCGGTATCGGGTCGCTCTTCAGTAGTCCTCATTAAGCTGGACAATTCTAAGGACAAACCGCGGATAATGGCAGCTGTGAGGGCTAAATGCTAGCTGAAGTATGGAAACCAGAAAGTGGTTATTGAACAGGATTTTTCTGGAAGTGTGACAGAGCGACGTCGCAGTTTTACCAGGTCTGCCACTAGCTGATTCAACACGATGTCTCCATCACCATGTGTTTTCCCGCTACTCTCTGCGTGACTCGCAACAAAGTGAAGCACATCTTTCAGACTCCGCCAGAGGCGCAGGTCTTTTTGGACGGCCTTCACTGAAAGCCTTTCAGACCAAACAAGGGCCTGAACCGGGTTTGTTGTCTTGATTGAGACCCGCTGTCCACGACTGCCCATATATAACACATGGCTTGGTGCAACTTCCTGGATCGCAAACTGTAGTGTAATGATGTGCAACGTTCAAGGTCAGACTAATAATAATTTGATTTAGCCTGTAATTGTGAGCTTGATGAGGTTTGGTCACTTTAAAATCCCCACCAGCTTTTCACTGCTATCTTTTTTATATTTTTCATGTATGGGATGTATCTTTAAGGGGGTTGGTTGAGCTCAACTGAAGATGATCAGATTGTTCGCTTGGTTTGTTCTCTCCTTTTTCAGGAGTTCCCTTCTTCCTATCACTCACCCTGCGAGAGAGAGTTCCGGATTGTTAATTAGAAGTAGATTATTTTTGCTTGGGTACTTATTTTTTGTTTTTCGTTTCACTGGTAACACTGCTTTCTGGCCATCTTCTGTATTCTAGCTTGCTGAGCACAATTCCCATAGAGTATGTCGTACTCTATCATACTCAGTGCATACATACCCCAGGTTATGTCCCCCCATTATTATCATGAGTAATGTTAAGTTGTTGGAGTGTCAGTACTCTCTTTTCTACAGAAAGAAAAAGTTAACATCAGAATCTGGAAAGATGGCATAAGCTCTCACTTTAGTGGATGGGAAGGATGAGTCTTATAAAGATGAATGTGCTCCCCAGATTTCTGTACCCGATGAAAATGGTCCCTTTATAAAAAAAAGCTCATTCCCCCACCGTGAGCTAAGAAGCTCTACTGGGGATCTTTCCTGCCTGCTGCCGTTAGACACCACAATGCCTGCTGTCCATGTGCAGCCCCCACAGCCAGCCGCAACGTCCCATTTGTAAGGATTTTTACATTTTTATTCAAATGTATTTATTGAACAATATTGTATTTTCAGGATTTTTTTCTTTGTGTATTGGGTACTTCTTAAACTTGATTACCTATAGAAATTTTGTTTACTTCTAAAAATGTTTACTTATTTTACTAATACTAATAGTTTTCCTCTTTTTTTGTCTGATGATTCTAGTTTATTATTAAGCCACATAGTTCAATTAAACTTGATAAACTAAAGCAACAGTCTGAGCATAATCTAATGAATTCATGAGAGCGCAATTATTTATCAAAACAGAAGCATCCGTCTCGCAAGTTGACAATCTATTGTCGAGTCATTCTTTAATGGATATGCAGGAGGGAACTGGCAGGTCTTTGACTGAATGACTGATGACTGAAATTTTAAATCCACTTTGCAATTAAATAACTTTCAATTCCAGTTCACAAGAATTCAGTTTTTACAGTAATCCTCATCCATGTACCGCAGATGTTATTTATATAGAATACAGACAAAACTTTTGTTTAAATTCTCAAAAGTGGTGGAATTCGTTAAAAGTAAAAATTGGTGCATTCATTACAAACATGTTTTTTCTTCATAGCTTGTCTGTGCCATTTGACTTAGAGTCTGAGTGTCTTAAACAGTGTTTATTCAAATGCACATTTACCTTTGATCTGTAGGAAAAGGTCCCTCTCTGAAGTTGAGTGGAAGTGGGATTGACTTGTCACTCTTCAGGGAAACACAGCTGGGTACAGGGGAGTCTGCTCTCTCCCTCAGGACACTGTGGGCAGCGAGAGGAAACAAACCCTCATGGTATAAATATAATTCATACAATGGGGACGGCATCACACTGCTGTTTAGCTTCTGCTCTGCCTTCATGTACTTTGATATGCTGTGAAGCTCTTGATGTAAACAGGCTAGTTTACAGTCAGTTATAATGTGAAATGAACTTGATTGATGTTACTTTTTACCTGTTTATATATTTATTTGTTTGTTTATTTTTGTTATGTGGCCATTTTGTATAGGAGGGATGATCTCTTGCTCGCCTCTAGTATAAAATAACTGGCTGATTGTGTAAGATAAAGGCGCAGAAAGAAGATGTCGAGGTCTTTTTATTAAGCTACACATATTACAGTGCTGCCCACTCAGCCAGCCCTAGCTAGGAGCCCAGTTTACTTTATGTTATGGCCTGACTATAGACCCAGAGAGACATGAATGCTAGTGGCTGTAACACTGTTACCTCTCAGTGCTCTTCCTCTTACACTCCACAGGGGGGCGCATTTCATAGCTTGCAGTATAAATATTGGGACTCACAGTCACTTGTGCAGTGAGGCCCCCTGCAGCCCAAGACCCACAGGCACTGGCCCCTCTGCCCCGGTCCCTAACCCAGCCGAGGCTCTAGGGGGCGCTGTCTTGGAGCACCTTCAGCCACCGGCTCATTCCCCCACCGTGAGCTAAGAAGCTCTACTGGGGATCTTTCCTGCCTGCTGCCGTTAGACACCACAATGCCTGCTGTCCATGTGCAGCCCCCACAGCCAGCCGCAACGTCCCATTTGTAAGGATTTTTACATTTTTATTCAAATGTATTTATTGAACAATATTGTATTTTCAGGATTTTTTTCTTTGTGTATTGGGTACTTCTTAAACTTGATTACCTATAGAAATTTTGTTTACTTCTAAAAATGTTTACTTATTTTACTTATACTAATAGTTTTCCTCTTTTTTTGTCTGATGATTCTAGTTCATTATTAAGCAGCACGGGTCCATTAAACATGATAAAACTGAAGCCTCAGTCTGAGCATGATGTAATGAGTCCATGAGAATGCATTTGTTTATCATCAAAATAGAAGCGTCCGTGTCAGAAGATGACAATCTATTGTTGAGTCATTCTTCAATGGATATGCAGGAGGGAACTGGCAGGCCTTTGACTGAATGACTGATGATTGAAACTTTAAATCCACTTGCAATTAAATAACTTTCAATTCCAGTTCACAGGAATTCAGTTTTTACATTTATCCTCATCCATGTACCGCAGATGTTATTTATATAGAATACAGACAAAACTTTTGTTTAAATTCTCAAAAGTGGTGGAATTCGTTAAAAGTAAAAATTGGTGCATTCATTACAAACATGTTTTTTCTTCATAGCTTGTCTGTGCCATTTGACTTAGAGTCTGAGTGTCTTAAACAGTGTTTATTCAAATGCACATTTACCTTTGATCTGTAGGAAAAGGTCCCTCTCTGAAGTTGAGTGGAAGTGGGATTGACTTGTCACTCTTCAGGGAAACACAGCTGGGTACAGGGGAGTCTGCTCTCTCCCTCAGGACACTGTGGGCAGCGAGAGGAAACAAACCCTCATGGTATAAATATAATTCATACAATGGGGACGGCATCACACTGCTGTTTAGCTTCTGCTCTGCCTTCATGTACTTTGATATGCTGGGAAGCTCTTGATGTAAACAGGCTAGTTTACAGTCAGTTATAATGTGAAATGAACTTGATTGATGTTACTTTTTACCTGTTTATATATTTATTTGTTTGTTTATTTTTGTTATGTGGCCATTTTGTACAGGAGGGATGATCTGTTACTCACCTCTAGTATAAAATAACTGGCTGATTGTGTAAGAAAAAGGCGCAGAAAGAAGATGTCGAGGTCTTTTTTATTAAGCTACACATATTACAGTGCTGCCCACTCAGCCAGCCCTAGCTAGGAGCCCAGTTTACTTTATGTTATGGCCTGACTATAGACCCAGAGAGACATGCATGCTAGTGGCTGTAACACTGTTACCTCTCAGTGCTCTTCCTCTTACACTCCACAGGGGGGCGCATTTCATGGCTTGCAGTATAAATATTGGGACTCACAGTCACTTGTGCAGTGAGGCCCCCTGCAGCCCAAGACCCACAGGCACTGGCCCCTCTGCCCCGGTCCCTAACCCAGCCGAGGCTCTAGGGGGCGCTGTCTTGGAGCACCTTCAGCCACCGGCTCATTCCCCCACCGTGAGCTAAGAAGCTCTACTGGGGATCTTTCCTGCCTGCTGCCGTTAGACACCACAATGCCTGCTGTCCATGTGCAGCCCCCACAGCCAGCCGCAACGTCCCATTTGTAAGGATTTTTACATTTTTATTCAAATGTATTTATTGAACAATATTGTATTTTCAGGATTTTTTTCTTTGTGTATTGGGTACTTCTTAAACTTGATTACCTATAGAAATTTTGTTTACTTCTAAAAATGTTTACTTATTTTACTAATACTAATAGTTTTCCTCTTTTTTTGTCTGATGATTCTAGTTTATTATTAAGCCACATAGTTCAATTAAACTTGATAAACTAAAGCAACAGTCTGAGCATAATCTAATGAATTCATGAGAGCGCAATTATTTATCAAAACAGAAGCATCCGTCTCGCAAGTTGACAATCTATTGTCGAGTCATTCTTTAATGGATATGCAGGAGGGAACTGGCAGGTCTTTGACTGAATGACTGATGACTGAAATTTTAAATCCACTTTGCAATTAAATAACTTTCAATTCCAGTTCACAAGAATTCAGTTTTTACAGTAATCCTCATCCATGTACCGCAGATGTTATTTATATAGTATACAGACAAAACTTTTGTTTAAATTCTCAAAAGTGGTGGAATTCGTTAAAAGTAAAAATTGGTGCATTCATTACAAACATGTTTTTTCTTCATAGCTTGTCTGTGCCATTTGACTTAGAGTCTGAGTGTCTTAAACAGTGTTTATTCAAATGCACATTTACCTTTGATCTGTAGGAAAAGGTCCCTCTCTGAAGTTGAGTGGAAGTGGGATTGACTTGTCACTCTTCAGGGAAACACAGCTGGGTACAGGGGAGTCTGCTCTCTCCCTCAGGACACTGTGGGCAGCGAGAGGAAACAAACCCTCATGGTATAAATATAATTCATACAATGGGGACGGCATCACACTGCTGTTTAGCTTCTGCTCTGCCTTCATGTACTTTGATATGCTGTGAAGCTCTTGATGTAAACAGGCTAGTTTACAGTCAGTTATAATGTGAAATGAACTTGATTGATGTTACTTTTTACCTGTTTATATATTTATTTGTTTGTTTATTTTTGTTATGTGGCCATTTTGTATAGGAGGGATGATCTCTTGCTCGCCTCTAGTATAAAATAACTGGCTGATTGTGTAAGAAAAAGGCGCAGAAAGAAGATGTCGAGGTCTTTTTATTAAGCTACACATATTACAGTGCTGCCCACTCAGCCAGCCCTAGCTAGGAGCCCAGTTTACTTTATGTTATGGCCTGACTATAGACCCAGAGAGACATGCATGCTAGTGGCTGTAACACTGTTACCTCTCAGTGCTCTTCCTCTTACACTCCACAGGGGGGCGCATTTCATAGCTTGCAGTATAAATATTGGGACTCACAGTCACTTGTGCAGTGAGGCCCCCTGCAGCCCAAGACCCACAGGCACTGGCCCCTCTGCCCCGGTCCCTAACCCAGCCGAGGCTCTAGGGGGCGCTGTCTTGGAGCACCTTCAGCCACCGGCTCATTCCCCCACCGTGAGCTAAGAAGCTCTACTGGGGATCTTTCCTGCCTGCTGCCGTTAGACACCACAATGCCTGCTGTCCATGTGCAGCCCCCACAGCCAGCCGCAACGTCCCATTTGTAAGGATTTTTACATTTTTATTCAAATGTATTTATTGAACAATATTGTATTTTCAGGATTTTTTTCTTTGTGTATTGGGTACTTCTTAAACTTGATTACCTATAGAAATTTTGTTTACTTCTAAAAATGTTTACTTATTTTACTTATACTAATAGTTTTCCTCTTTTTTTGTCTGATGATTCTAGTTCATTATTAAGCAGCACGGGTCCATTAAACATGATAAAACTGAAGCCTCAGTCTGAGCATGATGTAATGAGTCCATGAGAATGCATTTGTTTATCATCAAAATAGAAGCGTCCGTGTCAGAAGATGACAATCTATTGTCGAGTCATTCTTCAATGGATATGCAGGAGGGAACTGGCAGGCCTTTGACTGAATGACTGATGATTGAAACTTTAAATCCACTTGCAATTAAATAACTTTCAATTCCAGTTCACAGGAATTCAGTTTTTACATTTATCCTCATCCATGTACCGCAGATGTTATTTATATAGAATACAGACAAAACTTTTGTTTAAATTCTCAAAAGTGGTGGAATTCGTTAAAAGTAAAAATTGGTGCATTCATTACAAACATGTTTTTTCTTCATAGCTTGTCTGTGCCATTTGACTTAGAGTCTGAGTGTCTTAAACAGTGTTTATTCAAATGCACATTTACCTTTGATCTGTAGGAAAAGGTCCCTCTCTGAAGTTGAGTGGAAGTGGGATTGACTTGTCACTCTTCAGGGAAACACAGCTGGGTACAGGGGAGTCTGCTCTCTCCCTCAGGACACTGTGGGCAGCGAGAGGAAACAAACCCTCATGGTATAAATATAATTCATACAATGGGGACGGCATCACACTGCTGTTTAGCTTCTGCTCTGCCTTCATGTACTTTGATATGCTGGGAAGCTCTTGATGTAAACAGGCTAGTTTACAGTCAGTTATAATGTGAAATGAACTTGATTGATGTTACTTTTTACCTGTTTATATATTTATTTGTTTGTTTATTTTTGTTATGTGGCCATTTTGTACAGGAGGGATGATCTGTTACTCACCTCTAGTATAAAATAACTGGCTGATTGTGTAAGAAAAAGGCGCAGAAAGAAGATGTCGAGGTCTTTTTATTAAGCTACACATATTACAGTGCTGCCCACTCAGCCAGCCCTAGCTAGGAGCCCAGTTTACTTTATGTTATGGCCTGACTATAGACCCAGAGAGACATGCATGCTAGTGGCTGTAACACTGTTACCTCTCAGTGCTCTTCCTCTTACACTCCACAGGGGGGCGCATTTCATGGCTTGCAGTATAAATATTGGGACTCACAGTCACTTGTGCAGTGAGGCCCCCTGCAGCCCAAGACCCACAGGCACTGGCCCCTCTGCCCCGGTCCCTAACCCAGCCGAGGCTCTAGGGGGCGCTGTCTTGGAGCACCTTCAGCCACCGGCTCATTCCCCCACCGTGAGCTAAGAAGCTCTACTGGGGATCTTTCCTGCCTGCTGCCGTTAGACACCACAATGCCTGCTGTCCATGTGCAGCCCCCACAGCCAGCCGCAACGTCCCATTTGTAAGGATTTTTACATTTTTATTCAAATGTATTTATTGAACAATATTGTATTTTCAGGATTTTTTTCTTTGTGTATTGGGTACTTCTTAAACTTGATTACCTATAGAAATTTTGTTTACTTCTAAAAATGTTTACTTATTTTACTAATACTAATAGTTTTCCTCTTTTTTTGTCTGATGATTCTAGTTTATTATTAAGCCACATAGTTCAATTAAACTTGATAAACTAAAGCAACAGTCTGAGCATAATCTAATGAATTCATGAGAGCGCAATTATTTATCAAAACAGAAGCATCCGTCTCGCAAGTTGACAATCTATTGTCGAGTCATTCTTTAATGGATATGCAGGAGGGAACTGGCAGGTCTTTGACTGAATGACTGATGACTGAAATTTTAAATCCACTTTGCAATTAAATAACTTTCAATTCCAGTTCACAAGAATTCAGTTTTTACAGTAATCCTCATCCATGTACCGCAGATGTTATTTATATAGAATACAGACAAAACTTTTGTTTAAATTCTCAAAAGTGGTGGAATTCGTTAAAAGTAAAAATTGGTGCATTCATTACAAACATGTTTTTTCTTCATAGCTTGTCTGTGCCATTTGACTTAGAGTCTGAGTGTCTTAAACAGTGTTTATTCAAATGCACATTTACCTTTGATCTGTAGGAAAAGGTCCCTCTCTGAAGTTGAGTGGAAGTGGGATTGACTTGTCACTCTTCAGGGAAACACAGCTGGGTACAGGGGAGTCTGCTCTCTCCCTCAGGACACTGTGGGCAGCGAGAGGAAACAAACCCTCATGGTATAAATATAATTCATACAATGGGGACGGCATCACACTGCTGTTTAGCTTCTGCTCTGCCTTCATGTACTTTGATATGCTGTGAAGCTCTTGATGTAAACAGGCTAGTTTACAGTCAGTTATAATGTGAAATGAACTTGATTGATGTTACTTTTTACCTGTTTATATATTTATTTGTTTGTTTATTTTTGTTATGTGGCCATTTTGTATAGGAGGGATGATCTCTTGCTCGCCTCTAGTATAAAATAACTGGCTGATTGTGTAAGATAAAGGCGCAGAAAGAAGATGTCGAGGTCTTTTTATTAAGCTACACATATTACAGTGCTGCCCACTCAGCCAGCCCTAGCTAGGAGCCCAGTTTACTTTATGTTATGGCCTGACTATAGACCCAGAGAGACATGCATGCTAGTGGCTGTAACACTGTTACCTCTCAGTGCTCTTCCTCTTACACTCCACAGGGGGGCGCATTTCATAGCTTGCAGTATAAATATTGGGACTCACAGTCACTTGTGCAGTGAGGCCCCCTGCAGCCCAAGACCCACAGGCACTGGCCCCTCTGCCCCGGTCCCTAACCCAGCCGAGGCTCTAGGGGGCGCTGTCTTGGAGCACCTTCAGCCACCGGCTCATTCCCCCACCGTGAGCTAAGAAGCTCTACTGGGGATCTTTCCTGCCTGCTGCCGTTAGACACCACAATGCCTGCTGTCCATGTGCAGCCCCCACAGCCAGCCGCAACGTCCCATTTGTAAGGATTTTTACATTTTTATTCAAATGTATTTATTGAACAATATTGTATTTTCAGGATTTTTTTCTTTGTGTATTGGGTACTTCTTAAACTTGATTACCTATAGAAATTTTGTTTACTTCTAAAAATGTTTACTTATTTTACTAATACTAATAGTTTTCCTCTTTTTTTGTCTGATGATTCTAGTTTATTATTAAGCCACATAGTTCAATTAAACTTGATAAACTAAAGCAACAGTCTGAGCATAATCTAATGAATTCATGAGAGCGCAATTATTTATCAAAACAGAAGCATCCGTCTCGCAAGTTGACAATCTATTGTCGAGTCATTCTTTAATGGATATGCAGGAGGGAACTGGCAGGTCTTTGACTGAATGACTGATGACTGAAATTTTAAATCCACTTTGCAATTAAATAACTTTCAATTCCAGTTCACAAGAATTCAGTTTTTACAGTAATCCTCATCCATGTACCGCAGATGTTATTTATATAGAATACAGACAAAACTTTTGTTTAAATTCTCAAAAGTGGTGGAATTCGTTAAAAGTAAAAATTGGTGCATTCATTACAAACATGTTTTTTCTTCATAGCTTGTCTGTGCCATTTGACTTAGAGTCTGAGTGTCTTAAACAGTGTTTATTCAAATGCACATTTACCTTTGATCTGTAGGAAAAGGTCCCTCTCTGAAGTTGAGTGGAAGTGGGATTGACTTGTCACTCTTCAGGGAAACACAGCTGGGTACAGGGGAGTCTGCTCTCTCCATCAGGACACTGTGGGCAGCGAGAGGAAACAAACCCTCATGGTATAAATATAATTCATACAATGGGGACGGCATCACACTGCTGTTTAGCTTCTGCTCTGCCTTTATGTACTTTGATATGCTAGGAAGCTCTTGATGTAAACAGACTTATTTAGAGTCCGTTATAATAAACTTGATTGATTGATGTTACTTTTTACCTGTTTATATATTTATTTGTTTGTTTATTTTTGTTATGTGGCCATTTTGGATAGGAGGGATGATCTCTTGCTCGCCTCTAGTATAAAATAACTGGCTGATTGTGTAAGAAAAAGGCGCAGGAAGAAGATGGCAGGGCTAGACATAAGCCGCGGCACCGCGGCCAATGGCCGTCGTGCCTTTCAAAATTGGCCGCACGCCTCCTCAAAATTGAAGTACCTTACGGCCAAGATTGGCCTGCCTTTAATGTTTGTCTGGCCGTATGCCCCCTTTTTACCGAAAGTAACGTTCATTACACAAAAGACTTGCGCACGACACGGTCCACTTTACCTCGTCAACAATCGATGCATCTGTACTGAACCCGAACCCAACCTAAGATACGAGAAACGAGGTCGACCCGCACATCTCGTAATTCCCAACTACTGAATGAACCGCAATGAATTCTGGACTAATACGATCATGTGTTCGTCGCATGATTGGCTGGTACGGTATGTATCGTCCAGCTTACTATGGAGCCACAGCAATGACAATGGTGCATCATCGGGGGTTACGTTTTTGATTGGAAAAGCCATCCGACGGTTTCCGAATAACAGATAGGTGTCCTCTTCGGTAATCATCGTGTAGTTGTCGTCTGCTGCTTATGCTGTCACCATGCCTCGCAAAGATCGAGAACGTAAAAGAAAGCAAGCTGAACTCGCGGCTACTGCCGCAAATTATCTACTTTGTTCAGGTAAGTGTCAGATGGTGTTGTAAAAAAACATTTGCCGAGGCAGAGCAGATTTGACTCAGAGAAGTACCAAGCTCTGCTGGGAGGATATAGGACTGGTAGCATGCAGTGTGCAAAAAACGAACGTCAAGTCAATTGTCATGTACACTAAAAGAATACGGGTGTTCTGAGCAAACAAATACAAAAATATTGACGGCTCCTTTATTGTTGGATTTTGTTTTTTGAAATAAAGCTATATATATATCTATAAATATATCTATAAATATATATATATATATATTCATTCTGTCTCAAATCGAAGGTCGTATTGCGTAGGTTGTCTAAACTTGGTAATTACAGTAATTGGTAATTAGTGACTCAGTATTGGCCCAATGCCTTTTTGGAAAGTTTCTGCTTTTTTGAAAATAAAAAAATGCATCCTTTATGGAAATAAAATTCCTCCACAAGGCCCGAGGTGTCCTATGAAATTTAAATAAATGAAAAAAACATTTTTTCAAATTTTTAATTTGTCAATGACTTCTCAAAAAACAATACCACTGCACACTAGCTAATTTACTCCAGATTTTGGCCTTGTGCCCAGGCTTAATGGCCTTGTGCCCTAGAAAAAATATGAATAGCCAAGGCCAAAGTGGCTGTGCCCTCCTAAATCCTTATGTCTAGCCCTGAGATGGCGAGGTCTTTTTATTAAGTTACACATATTACAGTGCTGCCCACTCAGCCAGCCCTAGCTAGGAGCCCAGTTTACTTTATGTTGTGGCCTGACTATAGACCCAGAGAGACATGCATGCTAGTGGCTGTAACACTGTTACCTCTCAGTGCTCTTTCTCTTACACTCCACAGGGGGGCGCATTTCAGAAGCAGCTCTTCTTTTTCTTCTCTCCTTTTCCATTTTAGTGCCGATCGAGACCAAATGATTCCTGCTGGGGTCTCTGTGAACATGAAGGGTAAATAGATACATAGATAAATACACAATATTGAGTACTCAGCACTTTTACATCAAACTGACACACTGGGTCTCTATTCTGTTATGTTCTATATGTAGTATTACACATAGTAAACAGATACAAACGTGGAGAAATTTGTTGGTACCCTTACAGCTCATTGAAACAATGCTTAAAGTAATTCAATTAAAAGCAATTGTCTAATGTACCTGCATGCCTTTAGTATGTGATAAAGTAAACTAATAAAATTGTGAAAATATATGTTTTGTTGTTTATTTTACCAAGGTATGCTAAAATAATATGGACAAATTTGTTGAGGCTATTTATCCTTGCATTATAGTCATGTTTCAAACTAAGTGTTTAACCTTAATTAGTATCACAGGTGCCTTCAAGCTTTTCATCAGCTATTCAGCCTATTTAAAGGGGAAGAACATGCTACCGTGTTGTTTGGTATCACTGTGTTTATTACACTGAACATGGAACTGAGAAAGCATAGGAGAGATCTGTCTGAGGAGCTCAGAAAGAAGATTATAGATAACTAGGTCAAAGGTAAAAGCTATAAGACCATCTCCAAGCAGCTTCGTGTTCCTGCGACCACAGTTACCAATATTATTAAAAAGTATAAGGTTCATGGGACTGTAGCCAGGACTTGGACGTAAGAGGAAATGCAAGCCCAGGTTGGTGAGAAGGACAGTGTGGATGGTAGAAAAAGAGCCAAGGAGACCATCCAAAGCCATTCAAGCTGAGCTCCAAGGTAGTGCTGGGCGGTATACCGGTTCATACCGAAAACCGTTTTTTATTATTGTTATGATATGAATTTTTCTTATATCGCAATACCGGTTTAAATAGCCTACACAACGTTCGGAAAGTGGCGCAGCAGGAAACTGTTTGAGGGGGGACCTTTTTCACTGCTGCACCGCTAAAAATGTACCGAAAGATCAGAAACTGATGCTGGAGTTGAAAATAATGACACACTGGGGTCATCAAAAAAATCGATTCTCAGATACTAATGGTTATTATAAATTAGTATCTGATTAGATATTCATTTTCATCATTATTGATACTAACAGTGCGGTTTTCCCCTCATTCGCCACACTTCACACAGCACAACTACAGTGCAGGTGCACGTGCCCGCATGCACACACACACACACGCAAAAGTGCCATTTGGAAGTATTTTGCAGACGAGCATGGAAAGGCTAAGGATGTCGATAAGCCTCTATGCAAACAGTGCTACAAAGATGTGGCGACAAAGTCAAGTAGCACGTCAAACTTGTTGAAGCATCTTACAAACCGACGTCCTGGTCTTCATGAGAAATTTCACGAGGTCCATAAAGCTCACGTTCAAGCAACACTGAACTATTAAACACATCAAAAATGAGCCATTTATCTATAAGCAGTTAGCCAACAAACATTAGTCATATTTTATCATTAAACAAAGGCTGATTTCCAAGGGACCTAAAAGTAGTGACATGTTCAGGGATAGAATTTAATACTTTATTTCCAGTAGGTCGTGTATGTTCATAACGTCACAAAGTATTTTTATACACAGTGCATGACATATTAATGGAAACAAAATATTTGAAGAATCACTTATTGTCACAATCCATTTGACAAAGGTATCATTTTCAAAATAACCTAACTTTGGGGATCCACAGATAGATCCTGTAGACCCCAAATTTGCATTTTTTATTTTTTTTGGTCATTTACATTTTTATTTTGGTCATTTGGTTTTACAGAGGTTCAATCTTAGAAACATTGCAGGCACATGTTTTTACCCACACACTGTAACTATTAGAATCGCTAATGACCTTAATTAAACTTTACCAAGACCAGTTTTTCCTTTTTAAGAATGAACCAAAAAAAAAAATAAGATAAAATTACAATATATCTATATGTGTAAAAGGGGAATTTTATCACAATCTCAGGCAGACAAATTAGACTACATAGACGAAACATAATCAGTCCATTTCTTCCATATCTTAAGGAATTTCCCTTTCTGAAATTTAAGAGAGAAAGAAAGTTTTTCCATAGCATATATTTCTTGGGTTATTTCTATCCAGTCCTCCACTGTTGGTGGGTCTTGTCTCAACCACTTTCTTGTTATAGCCTTTTTGCTTGCTAATAAAAGAATCAAAATCAACGACCTGTCGTGATCACTCCACTTCTCAAAAAAAATAGTTCCCAAATACAGGATGTCGCATTTAAACGGAATGTTAATTTTAAACATATTCTCTAAGTTTCTGTGAATCTCCCTCCAATATGCCGTTAAGACCGGGCAGTCCCAAAAAATGTGGAAATGATTGGCTTCATCTATCCCACATAGTCTCCAACACCCCACCCGCTTCTCCTGGTGCCATTTTTGTTGGGGCGTAATAAAAAACCTTATAAGATTTTTCCAACGAAATTCTCGCCATGAAGCTGAACAGGTTGAGACCCATTGTAGTTCACACAACCTTCCCCAAACCTCCTCAGAAATAACCATGTTCCCTTCCTTCTCCCACTTTTCTTTTATATACATGGTATTGTCTGATCTGGCCTGATGGAAACCATTATACAATCTAGAAATAATCTTATTCTGTATGCAGGAGTTACAGGCAAGCCGAAACACTTCTGTAATTTCTTTTGTTTTCTCTTCCAATGCTCCTCTAAGGTGTTGGTTATAATAGTGGCGAACCTGGAGATACCTATAAAAGTCATTTTGTTGTAAGCCATGTTTTTTCTGAAGAGATTCAAAGCTCTTAAATGCCCCATTGTGCAGGAACGTGAAATAATTTGTAAGGCCACTTTCAGTCCACTTCCTAAATCTATCATCGGTTTTGTTGGGGGGGAAGTCAGAATCATAAGCACAACATCTTAACAATTTTAGTGAGTCTTCTAGGGTATATTTTTTCACAATCTCTTGTAAGACCTTCAGAGATATATTAATACAGGGATTGTTTTTATCTTTCAATTCACCCACCAATTTATTATCTGCCAAAATAGCCACTAAAGGAGCCCCATTAATTCCTGCACTTTATGTCCTTCCATCTTGCCGAGTATGTTGGTATACACCAGCATACTAAAGGCCTCAGTTGGGCTGCAGAATAGTAATCATGCAGGCAAGGAAGGCCCAAACCTCCACATTTATTTTGTAATTGCAGCGTTTTATATCTAATACGGGATATTAGTTTGTCCCATTCCCTCAACTGTTCAGAAGGTATCTCTATGGGAAGAGTCTGGAAAAGATACAGTAGTCTTGGTAAGATGTTCATTTTAACCAATTCTGATCTGGAACTTAAGCTAAGGAAAGGTATTAGATTCCATCGTTGTATGTCTGAATTAATTTTTGCATGCAGCGGACCATAGTTAAGATCGAATAATTTTGAGACGTCTTTAGGCAAGTAAACCCCAAGATATTTAATTGATTCAGCATCCCATTTTAAGTTATATTTGCCAATAATATGATTGGATGGGTTGTAATTAAATGTGATTACTTGAGTTTTTTGAATATTTAACCTGATAGAGTCCCATAATTTTCTAAAGTATCCATCAGTTCTGAAAATGTATGAGTGGGCTGTTTTAGAAATATCAGTATATCATCAGCAAATAAAGCGAGTTTATGCTCATCATCCGCTATGTCTATCCCCTTAATCTTACTGTTTTGTCTAATGCATTGGCTTAGTGGCTCAATAAATAAAGCAAAAAGGAGAGGAGAGGTAGGGCAACCCTGTCTTGTGCCCCGTTCTAATAGAAAGGAGTTTGACAAATCAAATTTGCATTTTTAAAAAATCAACTTTAGCACCTGTTTTCTCCAAAACTGCAGGTTTGTGCAGAGAACTTTTTTTCTTAATCAAGAAAAAAGCAGTGTCCAATCTGATGGAACAAAACCCTATTTCTAGGGCACTTTTTGGCTTCAGAAGACGTCCTAACAGTCCTTAATTACTTGAATAGTGTGATTCTTTAATACAGGGGTATTCCAACTAAAATTTAAAGAGGTCCAGTTAGAGAAAAATTCTTGAAGCAAAGGTCCAGAAGATCTTAATGTCGAAATATTTAGTGTGATATATAATTGTTACGTAGGCAAGCGGGCGAACGGAGAAGCAGGCGAACGGAGCTGTAAATATGGACAAACGGGGTTTATTGGTAGGGAGAGAAAGGCACACGGCAAGGAACATAACACCACAATGACAGATCTGGGGGAAACACCCTAAATGCGTTTAGAACTACAAATGAACTTTCTTCTGTCGATTCTTGTTTTTTTAATATATATATATATATATATATATATATATATATATATATATATATATATATATATATATATATCTCACATCACAATTTCAACTCTCCTTTATCCAGGCTTGGGACTGGCAAAAGTGACCCCAAAGAGACACACTGGCGGAGTTACATTTCTGACTAGGGCAGGATCAGCCAGCAGCGGCTTCGCACATGTGCGGTTCATTTGCAGTCTGGACGCGGAGGGGTGAACATCTCCTGCTCTGACTGCAGCTGGGCGGGGCTGCTGCGCGAGGACTGTCTGCCTGTGAGCGCTTTGGGACAGGAGAGGAGCCCACGGCAGCGCCCGCAAGTCGGTGAGGAGAGAACGATGCGGGCTTTAACGTCAGAGTCTCCAATAACACCAGAAAAAGTCGCTAAAGTTGGCAACACTGCTACTCGGGGCCGGCTCTACGCTGGGGCAAGAGGGGGCAACGTCCCCTTAAACAAACGTCCTGCCCCCTTAAATCAAACTTTTAGAAGTTGAGGAAGAAAATAATAGATTACCCACAAACTGAATATAGACAAGATTTACTACAGTAGCTGAAAAATCCACTGAAAAAGGCACAAACGAGATGATAAGTTTCACTTCTTGTTCGCTCTTTCCCTCCGCGTTCTGTTTGTGCACGGGCTCACGCAGCACTCGGCAGAGATCCCCCACTCACCCTCCCCCCAGCTAAACAACCAATGACTGTTAGTATGCAAATGAGCCAGTTTCTCAGTAGGCAGGGCAGAGCGAAATGAGCTGCGTGATTGCGGAAGGTTTAGAGAAAGCAGCAATCTCTCTCGTCAAAATCATAGCGACTCGTGAGATCATGGTTCGAATTACGGGGGGTACAGTACCAAAACTAGCAGTTTGGGGGGGGGGGGGGTGTCTTAACATGTTTCTTTTCTTTTTTTTTTTTTTTTAAAGAAAGATAACCTCACCTTTTGGGAAATTTTTATGTAAAACGATTTCAGATACCCGTAGTGTGGACCGTACCATTTTAACCACCTCGGCGCTAGAAGCAGCTTAGCCATTCGGTTGCGTCATTCATTCTCATTGATCGATTTGTTCGTTGTGATTTCAAGATTCTTTATTCGTCACATACATAGTTATAACAAGTACAACATGTAGTGAAATGAACCCTGACCGATCCTATTTATCAGTTTTATATTTCAAGACTTGGTGAATTGATTTTTTCTTTTTCATAACTTAGCCTACCCTTTTTAGTTTTATTAATATCGGCAATAGTGAAAAGTGTTTTGTTGGGTTCAAATATGTTTGATATAGGCCATCCAATTAAGGTAAATGTCTTGTTTTTAATCTGATGAGGAATATTTTATTTTATTTTTTGTTTTACTTTTCAGTTTTCCCCCTGAGGGATTGCCACCTTACTGTGGTCAGGGGCTTTGCGTGCCTCAGTGACCCTAAGAGCTACACCAGCAGAAGCTTAGCCTTCAGGTTGTACCCCCAAGTTTGACAGGTCTTAGGGTAGAGGCCTGACAAAGTGCAATCCAATTACATGACAAAAACAGTTATCCAGAGCACCACCACCACCACCCCACCCCTTTCCCGCCTCCGTCGCCACCATGTGCCCCCTTCACATCTCTGTCTGCCCCCTCATATATGCATGTCTAAAACCGGCCCCGCTACTACTACGTCTTGCTTGGCAGTTAAAGGCGTTTGACGTTAATTGGCGTGGGAGACGGCGGTTCTAGCGCTAAATCACTACCGAAAAGACTACAAACGCTGCGCCGGTTAAATACAAGCGCCCCTTCAGGTTTTAGATCATAACTTTCCGTTTTGGCTATCGGTCCGGGTCCGAACCCAGAAGCTGTCCCATACGGACCCGGACCGCGGTCCGCCTTTTAGTGACCTCTGCTTTAATAGTTTAATGCTTTAACAGTTTGACACGGTTGACTGAGATTGGCAGCGCATGCGCGACTCAAATCCACGGGCGACCCCCCCCCGTCTTTGTAAAAACGAAGTTTGTGTCTGTAAAATCCCACCGTGTGTTTATATTCCAGTAAAACATGTGACCCACCCCACCCCCCATTTTCCACGGTCGGTGTCCGCGAGGTGAGATTAATTCCTGCTCGCTGGCTCTGCTGCGCCCTTTTCATATATATGTGTGTGTGTTTCCTATTATTCAGCTGCGCTGTGGGCAGAATTTGACTTGTTTAAAGATTATTAAAATCAGACTTGCGTACTATTTGCTATAAACAGTTTAAATACGACTCCAAAGTATGACTACAATTAATCAACACCTTTCAGATTGGAGAACACAGAACAGATCTGTGTTAAAACCTTTAATTTCATAAAATGTTAAGCCTTGAGTTTAACCCGGATATTACGGCACGCTCCCCAACACTTAAAAAAACTCAATATAGATTCAAAGTATTACAGCCTAGCCCCCCGGTCCATGTTTACGCGGCACCGTATATTAGGCGAACTCATGGCTGAGTGTTAGTAATTAAATACTATTGATGTTAATTCGAAAACACTTCTGTGACGCAGTAACTTATTGTACTGTACGGACGTATATTTAACTTCTAACTGTTAAAAATATTAAATCCCACTAAACAAGTAGGCTGTGTTAAACATGCTTATTTTATTATTATTTGTCTGTTGAATGTAATCTTACCTTGAAACGCAGAATATCTTTATATTATTCCAGAATCGTATTCACGTCTCTTCTTCCTGATAAAATGGCGACTCTACCCTTAAAATGGCGCCATTCACTTTCACTTTCATTTACAGCGGCAGTGTAGGGTTTTTTTTGGGGGGTGGGGATATGTAAATCATGAACAGCGACGACTTGAGAAATTTATAAATGGCGGGGGCCAAAGCTATTGGGGGGGGGGAGGAATCAAAGACAAAACTATGTAATTTTTTTCAAAATTTATTAATTGGTGAAGCAAAGTTAAAGTCAGACTAAATACTTGAATCATACTTTTTTTATTTCCAGTGCTCAACAAGTACAGGTAATATTTCACAGACAGAACATTAAACAAAACAAGAACAAAAAACACAACATACAGCCAGAGAGTTATTACAAAGTCAAAGATTACCATCTCAATGAGAGAACATTTCAGCACGGTCTATACATTAAATGTATATATACAAAAACGCATCAAATGAGGATACGGTTCCGATTGATTTTTTTTATTTTTAGACTTTATGATTAGATTTATATAGTTTATTAGGTCTAATTTGTAAACAGGGAAAATTGCTTATATTTATTGTATTTATATTTATGAATATAAAATTTTGCTAAGAGAAACATCAAATTAATAGTATTAAATTTATCTGTATTCTTCCAGTCACAAAACCCCAAAAACATCTTTACAAGAAAACTGAAAATTATGACATACATTAGTTTGGATCATGTTACGCATATTAGACCAGAATTTTTCAGCAGAAGAGCAAGACCAAAATAAATGAACATTAGTCTTACAGTCACATTCACAGAAAGATCAGCTGGTGTCAATATCCCCGATCCTTTTAGATAGAAAATATTTGGACAGATAAACTTTATGTGTCAATTTAAAGGGGACTTATTTAACTTTATTTGTTAATAAAAACTTAGAAGGTAAAGTCCACACCTTTTTCCAAGGTATATTATCCACTATCCCATTCCAGTATGAAACAACATAATGAACGGAGGTATAGTTTTGGGTAGAGTGTCCGAATTTTTTAATTATTTCTTGAGAAGCATATAGAAAAACACACCTTACCAACAGCAGATTCAACAGGATCCACAGATGGAATAGCCGGATTATTAGAGTAAAAATTCTTCAACAACATAGCTACTCCATCAGGGATTCCATCAAAAACAATGGAAAATTCCTTAGCGCTTACTGGGATTTCAAAAACTAACTACCATGACCTGCTCGTACGATCCTTCCTTGTGCCACGCCCCCCTCGTTACTCTGCGTTCAAGTATGTTTCCCCAGTTCTGTCATTGACGTAGTTTACCATTTGCATGTGTTTCTGCCATAAACCCCGTTTCTTGGATTTCCTGCTCGCTTGCCCGACACGCGGCCTTTACACTGACATATAAACTCTGAATAGTACGGTGGCCGAGAGAGCTCAACGCGCTGCAACTTCAGAAAACACATGCAAACAGAAAAAAACCATGCCGCAACTTCAGAAAACACATGCAAACATAAAAAAACCCACAACAAATTAAGAAAACGTCTCCATCAGTTTGACAACACAGGCGCTGCAAATACGGAAACGCGCTGCAAACACACGAACGCGCAGCAACAACACATCCGTTAACGGCGGAGCCTGAGACCTGAGGGCCCCGCCTACCGCGTTCATCGGATCCTGCTCTGCCACTCCCACCGTGTCTGCACACCGTCTGCGCATCCATGTAATAATGTTTAACTTATTATGGAATTTACCCGGAAACAACAAATGCTATTTTCTGATTGGCTGGTAGGTGGCTATTAAGTCTATAACTTGGAACTGATATAAACCCGGCGGAAAACTCCGCTCCGTATGCCTGCGCCTCGCCCATTAATCGTATATAACGGGACACCTTGGTAGGGGTTATTCCTGAATTCTCAGTCTGAGAAACACAAGATGTGGCGTGTGAGCCGGTTGAAATGCGTGTGTCTCATGATCAATGCGTGAGACCTGAGAGCCCTGCTAACCGTAAGTGACCAATAAATGTCAGAGGAACTGGATTATATATAATCCCTTTACATTTTAAAATTCCATACTTGGGGGGCCCTTGGCGTCACGTCGGTGATTTAAACAAAAACACTAAGGAAATTCAGATTCATATTCATATTGTAGGCCAATATGTTCCAATTAAAAACATATAAAACATACTTATCAACACCTGGAAAACACCAAAATCAAATTCCATACTTTCCCGTATTGCGTAGACACCCTGTAAATACATTTATCTACATAATTTCACATGATTTTTAATAATTTATTTAGCAGACTGCATTATCTAAAACGACGCATCGTCCTAATCCGTCCGGCGCTAAGCCTGTCTTTACGTAAAATAATCAAACTGCTTATGAACTAAGAAAAAAAAGCAAAGAAAAAATATATATAGTCTATATTTGTATATGTATATATACACGTTTCAGCTTCATTTAGCTTTGTTTGCCTATCTGCCCTGCACAGTCAAACCCGAATATAGTGTTTGCGGATTATTAAAACCAGAATTAAACAGGACTGTAAAGTCTTACTGCCCAACATCGTAAAACAAGCTTAATATACTTTCAAAGCATTACAACAAAGCCCCCGGTCCATGTTTAAACAACACTGTACATTAAACGAACTCGACCATGATTACGCCTAAGTAATTAAATATTATTATTGCCAATTCGCTTTACAATCGAAAGCTCAAAATATTACGTAGTTACTGTAATGCACTGCAGTATATTTAACGACTAATTACGTTGAGAACTATTAAATCCCAATATTTAAGTTAAACATGTGTTTTATTATTGGTTTAATCAGTTGAGTATAATCTTACCCGGCAATAAAATATCTTTATTTTTCCAGAATCATATTCGTGTTTATTGACAAAATAGCGAGTCCAGTCTTAAATCGCCTTCACTGATCCTATGGATCCTGTCCTTTTTTTGTACTGTCTTTTTCATTATTGCTGCTGTTTTCTCAAAGAATTTCCCCATTGTGGGATTAATAAAGTCTAATCTAATCTAATCTAATCTAATCTAATTTACAGACAGGAGGAAACTTACACTCACCTAAAGGATTATTAGGAACACCATACTAATACGGTGTTTGACCCCCTTTCGCCTTCAGAACTGCATTAATTCTACGTGGCATTGATTCAACAAGGTGCTGAAAGCATTCTTTAGAAATGTTGGCCCATATGGATAGGATAGCATCTTGCAGTTGATGGAGATTTGTGGGATGCACATCCAGGGCACGAAGCTCCCGTTCCACCACATCCCAAAGATGCTCTATTGGGTTGAGATCTGGTGACTGTGGGGGCCATTTTAGTACAGTGAACTCATTGTCATGTTCAAGAAACCAATTTGAAATGATTCGAGCTTTGTGACATGGTGCATTATCCTGCTGGAAGTAGCCATCAGAGGATGGGTACATGGTGGTCATAAAGGGATGGACATGGTCAGAAACAATGCTCAGGTAGGCCGTGGCATTTAAATGATGCCCAATTGGCACTAAGGGGCCTAAGGTGTGCCAAGAAAACATCCCCCACACCATTACACCACCACCACCAGACTGCACAGTGGTAACAAGGCATGATGGATCCATGTTCTCATTCTGTTTACGCCAAATTCTGACTCTACCATTTGAATGTCTCAACAGAAATCAAGACTCATCAGACCAGGCAACATTTTTCCAGTCTTCAACTGTCCAATTTTGGTGAGCTCGTGCAAATTGTAGCCTCTTTTTCCTATTTGTAGTGGAGATGAGTGGTACCCGGTGGGGTCTTCTGCTGTTGTAATCCATCCGCCTCAAGGTTGTGCGTGTTGTGGCTTCACAAATGCTTTGCTGCATACCTCGGTTGTAACGAGTGGTTATTTCAGTCAAAGTTGCTCTTCTATCAGCTTGAATCAGTCGGCCCATTCTCCTCTGACCTCTAGCATCAACAAGGCATTTTTGCCCACAGGACTGCCGCATACTGGATGTTTTTCCCTTTTCACACCATTCTTTGTAAACCCTTGAAATGGTTGTGCATGAAAATCCCAGTAACTAAGCAGATTGTGAAATCCTCAGACCGGCCCGTCTGGCACCAAAAACCATGCCACGCTCAAAATTGCTTAAATCACCTTTCTTTCCCATTCTGACATTCAGTTTGGAGTTCAGGAGATTGTCTTGACCAGGACCACACCCCTAAATGCATTGAAGCAACTGCCATGTGATTGGTTGATTAGATAATTGCATTAATGAGAAATTGAACAGGTGTTCCTAATAATCCTTTAGGTGAGTGTATATCAGATTCGTATCAAACGTGGAAGCTGTCAAAGCGGAAATGGACGTGGATTCAATGGCGCGCCGTAGGATTTTTTTTGGATGTGGTGGAGGGTAAACGCCTTTTTAATAACAAAGCAGCGTTTACTCACTTGTCATTATGCGATTTAAATGGTTTGAGTGAAAAATACATTAATAATGAAAACCGAGGCTACGGTTAACACAAACCTGGCAAGAATAAGGAGTTTTTTTCCGCTTATTGTGTCGAAATAAAAGTTCGATTTTCATACGCGATTAATGCATTTAATTGTAAATAATATGCAGGAAAGATAAAAAAAAAAAAAATAAAATCAACGAATTTATATAGTTAAAAGTATACGTATCAAACTAAGGACATTAAATAAGACTAAAGAATGCAAAGAATGCTTCAGGCATGCGCACTTTTAAGATGACGTCAGCGTCGGTTTGCAAAGGTGAGAAACTAGCAGCGTTTTCGTGTTTAAAAAAAAAAAAAAAGCAGCGTTTTCGTTTTTAATTTTTTTTTTTACAAAGCTATTTATTTTAACATTATTTTATTATAAAACTGCTTGGTTTGGGGGGGGGCATTTTAACAAATGAGTGCTGTGAGTTTTTCATGCAGCTTAATAGCGTGAGTCGAAATGGACCAGGTAATGAAGGCCGCAGTAAGCTGCAAAAAAGCTGCACAAAGCCAGACTGAAAAGGTGAGACTTGCTTGTTGAGTGTAAGACGAAATCAAAACGTGATCCGACAGTGAAATGAAAGCTGCTTGCCTAGTTGTGCTGTTATATAAGTTTGCAAATAGGAAATAGTCTACAACGTACAAAGTGTACTTTTAATTTACAATGTTCTGCTCTGTTACTTAAAAATAAGTATCATCCAGTTTCGTACATATTGGATTTTTAATTAAATCCATTTCTAAAATACAGGGGTCGTGTTTTTGTAATGCATTACAAAGTGACTACTGTAAAAAGACTGCTTCCATGTACTAAGCTTTTATTTCCTCTTTTGAAGTAGCCTTCATGTTCTTTTGAGCTTAATTTGCTTTTCCCCCTGTATAATTCCAAAAGATCGTCATGGCTACACCAATTGGTTTTGCAGTTATGGGATTTGCTTCTTTGTCAAGTTCGTCCACATCAACATCATCATCATTGTGTAAGTAGCATTACAAAGGCATGTTTAGTTTAACAAATGTAATTTTTTATTAAAGTGTGGCTACAGTGTTGCACGTTGTTTTCACTCTCCCGTTCTCGCTGGAAGAGTTGAAATTTTACATTTCAGGTTTAGTGTTGTGGCCTTAAAACCTTGCATGGTTTTAACAGAGAATTTTGCTTTTTTCTTTAATCACACATGCTGCAGTGATGCAGTGAACAGTGCAGTGCACTTTCTGACTTGGATGCTTATCCACTGCATTACTGCTGATATCTCCTGCATAAGAGTGATAACCAGAATCTTTGGTCCAGTTACACTTTTTCCCCAGATGTAATTTTATTTAAATTATGGAGGAACCAGCTGTAGTTAATGTAGTGTGCATGTCTCATTGAATCACTTTGGCCTGGATGTTAACTCCTCTTGGTTTTGTCTTTCAGAGGTGGTTTGGTGCCTGGATTTCTGGCTACATGGAGGATTTTTTTTATATAACTTTTGCAATTTTTAAATATAAAATTTGCATTTATTTATATTTATATATATATATATATATATATATATATATATATATATATATATATATATATATATATATATATATATATATATATATATATATATATATATATATATATATATATATATATATATATATATATATATATATATTATATATAAATATAATATAGTCATGTTAGTAAAACACGCACGTGTGAATTATGACTGAAGGCACATGGCACTGAACTCGTTCCTGCTCCCTGCATCCACTTTACAGCCTACTTCCTGTGAATTCCCACGCTCCGCAGGCTACTTCCTGTGAATTCCCACGCTCCGCAGCCTACTTCCTGTGAATTCCCATGCTCCACAGCAGCGGCCGGTCGCTCTGCACCAGCACAGGCTTCCTGTCCTCCTCTGCGTCGTGGGCCTCATAAGTGTTGGATGTGCTGACCAGCTTTCCGAACTGCAGCACCTGACCATCTGCCGGATGGAGAGCCGTCCATGTTAGATTGGCAGAGAGAGTTTTTAATGAGCCGCTATTTTCTTTAATCAAGCTGCAGCTGCAAACATAGAATGTATATTATTCTTATTTCAGATTCTCAAATATGATTTTAGGAGGTTATGCACAAAGGAAAAAACAGCAGATGAATGTTTTACATGAGGCAAAATAATCATCTGGGCAAAAAAAATCTATTTTGCAATAAAACTCAAAAATAGACATAAAAATGAATATAACCTTGGGGAAAATAACATTGGTCATGCCATCCTAATCAGAAATATTTTATGAAAAAACGGTGACATAAGTGATTCACATGTTGCACAGTACTGGATGGGTATGTATGTATGTATTTATCTATCTATGTAAATACATACAGACATCACACGACACACCTGGTCAGTTCTAATGGCACACTGCTGTTTTAAGGGACACGTCATAGATACAAACATAGGAACATGTTTACCTGCAAAGGCCATACAGTGCAATGTAAGGACATGGCTTTATTTCATAGTAATAATAATGAGGCACAAACCAGTGACCTTCTGATCACAGACTCAAAGGCTCGGGCTGCTGAGCCACACACTTGCCCTGGCTTGATGTCTGGAAGTTTGAAAATAATAATGTCCCCGGCCCACGAAGCGTGCGTACGTGTCTGTCCCCGGCCCATGAAGAAGCGTGCGTACGTGTCTGTCCCCGGCCCATGAAGCGTGCGTACGTGTATGTCCCCGGCCCATGAAGAAGCGTGCGTACGTGTCTGTCCCCGGCCCATGAAGCGTGCGTACGTGTATGTCCCCGGCCCATGAAGAAGCGTGCGTACGTGTCTGTCCCCGGCCCATGAAGCGTGCGTACGTGTCTGTCCCCGGCCCACGAAGCCTGCATATGTGTCTATCTCCAGCCCATGGTTAGATTGGCAGCAAGAGTTTTTAACAAGCCACTGTAATCAGGTTGCAACTGTGAACATGGAATGTATAGTTAATTTCAGATTCTCAAATATGATTTTAGGAGGTTATGCACAGATATAATTAAAATGTAACCTTGTATTCTATAAACATCACTTTTGTGTGATTTAAAAAAGAACTGTGCTGTGTGAGACTCATAAGCGCTGACAAACCTTGGTTAAAATTATTTTCAATCATGAAAATGTTGCATCTCGAAAATCCAATTGCAGCACACAGGAAGATGCAGCACATGTAGGCCATATATTACACTAGTAGATGCTGTATTTCAGTCACAAACGAGGTACGACTCTCTCATCCCAGACTCCTTTGGGTCTCTCATTCAGAATGAGAACAAGAGAGCCAAAGGAGTGACAAAACTGGTGTTGAGTGAACGAAAGAGTGAAGGTCAAGTGAACGAAAGAGTGAAGGTTATTCCTTCACTGTAGGTGTATATGTTCAGTCCCAGGTTTAGTTTCCAACCAATCATATGCTCACTTACTGTGCAATCTTGCAGACGCTGGGAAATTTGTTGGCACCCTTATGTATAAATCCATCCCTTTGATATGTCATCGAGTAAAGCAAAATATGCTAAAACGCAAACCAAGAGCACCATCTAGTGGCAACAAAAAATACCACAAATGGCCCATGAGGCGTCGTTTTGGCGATCACTGCTGTAAGACCATCTCCAAGCAGAAGATGACGGGTCATGGGACTGTAGCCAACCTCCCTGGACGCAGCCACAAGAGGAAAACTGACCCCAGACTGGGCAGATGGAGAGTGAGAAAGGTAGACAAAAAGCCAAGGAGACCTTCTAAAGAGACACAAGCTGAACTCCCAGGTCAAAGTCCATCATTGTCTGATGGCACCATCTGTCACCGCTGGAGTGAGAATGGAAGAAGATCCAGTAGGACTCCACCAGAGTGGAATTTGCTAAAATGCATACTGACAAACCACAACACTTTTGGGAGAATGTCCTTTGGAGAGATGAGACAAAACTGGAGCTTTTTGGCCAGTCACATCAGCTCTATGTCTACAGATGAAAAAATGAAGCTTTACAAGGAAAAACACCATATCTAGTGTGAAACAGGGAGGGGGCTCCGTTATGGTTTGGGGCTGATTTGCTGCGTCTGGCACAGGGAGCCTTCAGTTTCTGCAGGGCACAATGAAGTCTCAAGACTATCAAGGCATTCTGGAGCGAAACATACTGCCTAGTGTCACAAAGCTCTGTCTCAATCGCAGGTCATGGGTCCTCCAACAGGATAATGACCCAAAACACACAACTAAAAGCTCCCAAGAATGGTTGAGAAAAAGACATTGGACTGTTCTTAAATGGCCCTCCATGAGCCCAGATCTTAATCCTAATCAGAGAAAATGGCAAACATTTTCTAATTAAACTGTTTATATCGCTATGTAAAATCTAAAAACAACCGTTTAAAGCATAATGGACAAATTATGTATTGAAAATGCACTTAATTACAGATCATTCTGCCCTCATTAGATAATTGAGCTGACTAATTTGGCAGATCGCTAAATAGATTCCAAACAGACAACTTCGTTGTTCTTAAGACGTTTATCAATGTTTGGTGATACTTGTGAAACTGAAACAACACGATAAATACAATCAGAAACCACACATACAGACTTAGAAATAAACGATTAGCGTAAATGCTAACATAACAAAGAAATCCCATAGACGAGCTAATACGGTTAGCCTCATCATATCTGTACATTTTGTCGGGTTGCATAGATTTGTGAGTCAAGGATCACACGGATGGGGGCGTGAACAAACGTTTATTCCGTGCAGCAACACGCACCATCTTAACTTCACTACTTACAGGCATAATCTATCCACTCCTGAATCGTTCAACATCCATATACCATGGAGGTATAGCGGCCTCTACTGGACAAACAACGCTATCATTTAGTCAAATGATCTGCTATATCGAAGTTCTATTCTTAAACAGACCTCAACAGTATTTTCACAATTACCAACGCCGACATTATGAGGACGAGTAAGCTGCAGTTACAGAAAATGGATGGATGCTTTCAAGATCCTTTCTATCAGGACTAAAGTTAATGTGCTTTGAATTTAAATATAAAACCAACCATGTAACTTCATAAGACTCTAATTTATTGTCAGACTTGTCTCTTGTGGGGTTATGTACTCATATAAATACGGCTTACAGGCCCTGGTGGAATGTGAACTGAAACGGTGCTGCTGTCACGGAGAGGAGGCACGATCACGGCTGGTTCATTACTGTTATTATTATGGCTTTAAGATTCCTGCGGTCAAATGGCACAATTTCCCTGCAGTATCTTCCGTGCCTGAAGAGTCTGCAGGCAGCCAGAGAGACGGAAGCAGCACCAGGAGCAAGGAATAGTAATGACAGTCCTGATAAAATCCAAATCAATAGAGGGCTATGTTGTTTATAGCGCCATCTGCTGGGAACCCCTGTGTTTTACAACACGACTGCAGACGCCTGGATTCAGCCAATGAATGGCAGCATAAGCAGGTGCACGTTCTGTCAGGTCTCACTTCAGGCGCGAGCTGAGGCCACTCTAGTAAATATTACCACCCCGATGCTCCATTAACACACTAATTACTGTTCTTTGTGGAAACTATTCTGCAGGTTACACTCACACAGCAGTGGGATTACAGACAAAAATCCTGGACTTTAATGTTCAGTTAGCAATTTATAAACAAAGACATCAGACCAGCACTTTCGGGCTCACGGCTTAATGAAGGAAGGCATTAATATTTTAATCAAACCGCGGTATGGTGGCCGTACGGCGGGACGCACCGTGAGACGGTTATGCACCACAGGGCACTCGGGTCATTTCCGGGTCACCCGATACCCCAAACACATGCAGAGGACATGGAGGCTTGTGGGCACCCAGAGGCGTGATTCTGATGACTGATATCACAGTACGACTTCAGCCGTGAGTGACAGCGTGTGCAGGCGCCTCACGACGGCCAGGTTAGCCTGACGCTCAGTGTGACCCTCCGTATGCAGGCATGCAGACTGAAGGCAGGAGCCCAAGCGCTGAAATGCATGACCTTCCTCATCATTAATGTATGAGACGTAGCTCTGGATATTACAGTCAGGCGTCATAGGTCAGAATAAGACAAGTTTATGTCAGAGGAATTTCTCAAAGTCTGTGATACCATAACACACCATTAGATGGTGCTACGTCACTGACTTTCTGGCTCAAGGGATCAAGGGATCTCCTCTCAAGAAAGTGTAATTCAAAGAAAAGAATCCGCAAAAGAACAAAATACAGGTAAGTCAGAGGCACCCAAAAGAGTCACAAACCAAGCCAGTAAGATGCGGCTGCCGCTACTAATGACTGTTTTGGTTTAACTGGGCCAATTTTATGAAGAAGAGCAACAGAGCCTCGAGTTTTAGGGAAATTTCATTAAGCTACTGATTACCACCTGCAGTGGGAGTTTACTGAAAAACAGAAACTCAAATTAATTCCACGCAGAACCAAATGTCAAAAATGTCAAAAATCAAACAGAGGATCCCTAGATCCTGTTTTGTGCCCACAATCGGGACGGACTTCCCTTTCCTGTAATGTTCCAGTGCTCATCCTTCGTCCAGAAGAGACAGTGAAGCACCGTCAGAGACATTGAACAGAAGATAATACGTAACAGCGATACAGAGATACAGCAAGGCGCTCGGCGCTGAGCTCACAATGCGGGAAAAGCCGGGAAAAGACAAGCTGAGGAAACCCGGGGCGGCCAGTGTGACGATTAAAAATGGGGGAAAAAGCAGGATTCCTCCACCAAGTGCCGAAAATGCCAGCGTGTCAGGGACCCCCACGAGGATGCCCTACCCACCCCAATCACTGCCTGCTGCACTCCGAGTAAAGAATAAAAGAGGGATGATGGGGGGAAACATTTTTAAATAATAACGATTGAGAGGACGAAAGTGCAAGGTGATAAATTCCACCACAGGTGAAGTTCTATAAATGTGGGGCATATGATCAGAACAAAAACTACCTCCACTGATCACTGTGATCTGCCCCAGCGACTGGCTGCATGCACCCGGATTTCTCTATGATGAGGCCACTCCTCCTTGTGAGGGTCGTGCTGTTTGACCTTCTGTGTCACTGAGCGGCTTGTTCCGGGAGCACGTGACGGCCGCCGCGTCCGTGTCTGAGGACGACAGAAGATCCCTTCTTTTCTGAGCGTTACACCCGCAGCCGTCTCTGTGTACCGCTTATAGTCAAAGAGGCTCCTCCATTCACCCCCATTCACCCCCATTCAGGTGGCCACAAAAATCCCCCCCACATTTCAAAATATCCTGTTACGCAGGAGTAGACAGTCTGTGGTCTGAACAGCCAACAGCAGTTTCAGCTACTAAGGTACGGATGTGTGAGGCGTTTAGCTGAAAGTACCGGAAAATAGTGGCAACTGGAACATCACGGCCTGCTGTCCTCTTACCTTTGAAACACTGGGATTTTGTTCATGCTGTATACTGTACAGTGTCGACCCTTTGCTATGGGTGCGTGGCCATTTAACGGCATGTTAATTCACGAGAGCTGGGAGACAAATGAAGTACGGCTGAGAGGGAGCCATTGATCTTCCCATTGCCACGGTGACCGTGCAGCTTTCCTGAAAGCATGCGGCTGGATGTCACTGTGCCTGCGATGAGCCCCAGGTCAGAGCGAGAAGCCATGTCCTCACATGGACGCTTTTTCTAAAACACACCGTCTGTACTTTCCGTTAACAGTAATTTGTTTAATGTTGAGACACTTGTAGAATCCTGCCACTTCAAAGGAGCGGCTGAGAGACTGAATCAGCAGCCAGATGCAGGTACATTGAAAAGGTAACGCAGGTATTCATGCTATTTCCTCTCACTCTCGGACTGAAGCTGAGAGCCGGACTTGAGCGGGTGATGACAGGGCGACCGGCAGCAGCCGGTTAAAGCGAGAGCACGGCCGCCTGCGACCCCCATTAGCTCCACGCCGTGGTAAACACTGTGGAGGCCTGGATTGCTGTGCGCCCTCTAGTGGTATCAAGTATCCACATCCACTACATTAGCTAACATTACACCAAAAGATCTGGAAACATACACACAGATATATACACATTATATATACATCATACTGTATTCTTCATATACTCTCTGTCTACCTGCCATTATATCTATGTATTTTGCTTACTTTAGGGCTCGTGGCTGGTGGATGCGACGGATTGATGGCTGCTAGCCGGCTCTGGGTCTCTATGGAGATCCTCAATGCTACCCCTGAGGCATGCTGGGAGATATGCGGCAGTCGCAGCTTGTGACAGCACCGCTAGATGCGGCTCCTCTGCTGCTGGCTGGAGGCCGAGGAGGACAGGAAGCCACATGGTGCTCCTGATCACCGTCTGCACCGCAGTCACCTAAGCCTGTCTGCCAAGGCCTGAGGCACAGTGGCTTACGGGGACCCTGCTCTATGCTGCCCCTCCGAGGCCCGAGGCTCAGTGGCTTACGGGGACCCTGCTCTATGCTGCCCCTCCGAGGCCTGAGGCTCAGTGGCTTACGGGGACCCTGCTCTATGCTGCCCCTCCGAGGCCTGAGGCTCAGTGGCTTACGGGGACCCTGCTCTATGCTGCCTCCCTGAGGCCTGAGGCTCAGTGGCTTACGGGGACCCTGCTGTATGCTGCCCCTCCGAGGCCCGAGGCTCAGTGGCTTACGGGGACCCTGCTCTATGCTGCCTCTCCGAGGCCCGAGGCTCAGTGGCTTACGGGGACCCTGCTCTATGCTGCCCCTCTGAGGACTGAGGGCCTCTCTCAGAAGTTCAGGTCCAAGCTGAGTCTGGAGCAGCCATGCTCCTCATCAACAGGCAAATGAGATGTTCCTCCACCTTCACGGGACTCATGGCAGACTGAGTATTACTGGGCCAGCAGAGCCGGATTTAGCGGCCTTGTCTCTGTACAGATACCAGCTGCGACTCGCCGATCCCCGTGTCTCTCTAGGGCGTGTGAGATACTTTATGTCTGGGAAGTTCCGCGATAAAACCATGCCCTGTTAAATTATTCATCAGCCAAAGAGCTGCATCTCTTTACGAGATCTCCAGCTTCCCTCACTTCTGCCTCCAACTCATATCTTGTTTCCATCTGCCAGGAAGCCCTGAGACGGTGGGATGTGGAAGCCCGGCATCCCATCATTAAGGATAGATGGAGATGAGTGTCTGTTTTGGATTAAAATGAACCAAATAACAGCAAATCTTTGATGTAAGAGGGTCAGTATCAGAGTAAACAGTATCAGAGGAAAGAGACCATCTCAGTTTGACAGCAGGGCATGCTGCTCCGAAACCCAAATTAAAATGGATTCCACATGCATGCAAAAGTCACAAAAGAAACAAAAACAGCATGGGCTGACATCCATGCAGAAAATAAAATGAATATGTAGAGTATACTGAGTATAATGAGTATACTGTATGAGTATACTGTATGAGTATACTGTATGAGTATACTGTATGAGTATACAGGGAGCCGGACAGCACAGTAATGCAGAAATCACACCTTAGTGATCACTGATCTTGATGATCTGCCTAGACAGCCATGGTATTATATCCAGTACTGGGGTAACTTAATTCTGTGTTATGTAAACATTTAACTTGCAGTGTAAGACTGACGGCTTTTTCATGTTAACTTCCCAAAATGGGTATATGAAAAAACCCCAAACTAACAAACCACGGGAAGGCAGACAGGCCTTCCTCTGAGAAGACCGAGGACCAAAGGTCCAACACAGGATCCCTCACAGAACAAAGCAGGACAGACATTTTAATCCCCCTGCATATCCCATAGGGTCTCCAGCCATTAATGATTATGAATAAACTGGCTGCATGCAGGACTTTGTGGCGATGGACTGGCATCCCATCCAGGTCGTACCCCAGGCTGACGCCGCCTGGGATAGGCTCCAGCCCCCCCCCCCCCCCCCCCAGATTTAGGGCTGGCTATCGGGAGGATGGCATGTGGCTCAGCAGATTAGGACTCTGCACTCTTAACCGCAACATCAGGATTATAAGATGAAGATAATATTTATATACAGATACATTTTAAAAGGAGAAATCAGTTACATTTTCGATCTACACGTTAGACATTTCGGGTCAGAAGGACGTCAGCATAAAGAGAATCACACACAGGGATCATGGTGCTTGGTGACTCCATCACTCTAGTGATACGAGCATCAGATTAAGAAGCTTAAGCATGTAGTGTTTCTATAAGGCAGGATGACGCTGACAGCCCACGTTTCGGGAGGGAGCAAAAATGTGGACTGTCTGGTGGAGAACTGGGAGGGAGCAAAAATGTGGACTGTCTGGTGGAGAACTGGGAGGGAGCAAAAAGGTGGTGTATGGATCTCTCAGGACCGGACTGGGAAAGGCTGCTCTAGAAGGGAAATCTGGGCTCAGCCTTTCCAGCTGCGATACTGGGAAGAGTTGTCAACAGCGTCCAGGGCAGCGTAAATATTTTATAGGCAGGTCTAGCTGCTGAAATATTTGCAAAAAAGGAGTGATCAGCGAGGAGAGAGTTGTGATTTAGGACAATGTCTTTTTATTTGTACATTTGAAACTTTAATCAAAAGAGAATTTCAAACCCCCCTGAACCTCACCAATGTATTTTAGACGACCTATGTGGGTAAATTTTGCTCAAGGCAAGAGCTGCACGTATTTCAGCAATTTCTGGCACTCATATGTAGAGAAGTTGAAGCTGAAATCCGCACCTCTCTTATAAAAATGATGTGTAATATTCTTAATAGTTTATAGGTGAAAGCCGACGCCCCCTCACTGCCCCCCTGCTCTATCAGCACAACCTCTAACCTGCACATCAAGCCACAGAAGGTCCTCTGGAATGAATCTTTCTGTAGGACAACCATATATGCAACTGAGAACATTTTATGTGGAACTTCAGCAACTCAAATCGAGGTTACATCTCGATTGGTATAAAAACAAATCAACAAGCCTGACACTGGGAAACCTGAAGACAGAAAATTCTAGAAACACGCCCCCTGTATGGCTGCCTGGTGTTGGCACCGGCTCGACGACAGCTAACAGTAATTGTAACATCCACGGAGCATTTTACGTGATCTTGTAGCACTGCCTTCCCGCTTTACCTCACTGGGGCATTTTACGTGATCTTGTAGCACTGCCTTCCCGCTTTACCTCACTGGGGCATTTTACGTGATCCTGTAGCACTGCCTTCCCGCTTTACCTCACTGGGGCATTTTACGTGATCCTGTAGCACTGCCTTCCCGCTTTACCTCACTGGGGCATTTTACGTGATCCTGTAGCACTGCCTTCCCGCTTTACCTCACTGGGGCATTTTACGTGATCCTGTAGCACTGCCTTCCCGCTTTACCTCACTGGGGCATTTTACGTGATCCTGTAGCACTGCCTTCCCGCTTTACCTCACTGGGGCATTTTACGTGATCCTGTAGCACTGCCTTCCTGCTTTACCTCACTGGGGCATTTTACGTGATCCTGTAGCACTGCCTTCCCGCTTTACCTCACTGGGGCATTTTACGTGATCTTGTAGCACTGCCTTCCCGCTTTACCTCACTGGGGCATTTTACGTGATCCTGTAGCACTGCCTTCCCGCTTTACCTCACTGGGGCATTTTACGTGATCCTGTAGCACTGCCTTCCCGCTTTACCTCACTGGGGCATTTTTCCTGTTCTCTGTTTTCAGGGAAACGTGTGAGTGTTTGTGCCTCTTCACATGTTACAAGTTACGCCAAAATCCCCTGTCACTGTGCAGATGGAAAAAGTTCCTTAACCTAGTTTTGTACCCTTCAAATACCCTGCGAGGCTTTAATCTTCCATGTCAGATGTGGGTACACATCCTCCCAAACTCCGTCTGACAGCAGCGTGCACTGGTATCGTCCCCTTCACAGTCTCAAAGGAACAAACTCACTACAGCCCATAAAGTATATACCCATCAAATCGATTGTGCACAATGGGCTTTTAAGCGCTATGCCAAAATACCGGCAGCCAGATAAAAGCAGCTAAACCGTCCAGATAGCAAAAGGACGATCTGCATCCGATATCACGTGTACTCCGCGTCAATCCAGCACAGCTTTCACGATAAAAGTCTGTCTGCACCTTTAAGAAAATGACGTCCTATTGTTCACCGTTTCATGGCTGATCTAGGCTGGTAACAGTAGGTCAATGAAAAGGCAGCTGCTCATGAAACAATCAAATGGTGAATTTCTTCCTTTGGACCAGTTCAGACTGACTTTTAATTTGCCGCTTATTTTTGCTCTGTGCAGCTTCACTATTCGCTCAAACCTGTGATAATAAGGCTGACAGAATGTCATCATTATAACACACGACGCCGGCAACTTCGTACATGTTCCCAACAAATGGCAGCTGCCCCAAGCGAAACCCACAGGAATCTTACAATTGCATCTGACAGTTTGCTTTTTTAACTCCTCCATCCATCCATCCATCCATCCATCCATCACAAGGTCCCAGGAACCACAGGGCATGAGGCTGAGGAGAATGTCTGTCCCACGACATCGCATTTTAAAAAATAACCACCTCACATATAGTTTCAGCGTATAGACTGCCATGAAAATAAATTTTAAATAATTTCCTAATTTACCAAAAAGTGTTAATGTATTTTCTTAGCACAGTCATCACCCGCCTGCCTTCCTTGTTTCTCCTGTGTAACGCGGGACCTACATGTGTGTCTCACGCAGACATTGTCACGCAGGCCTGCGGCTTCCGCGCGCTGGATGCTCGCGGGTGCCGGTGCTGATGATGTATGAATATGCAATGGGGCGCCGTGCAGAGGCGTGTCCCCGCCCCCGCCCCGGCCCCCCGCTCTCCGCTGGCGCGCCACCGCGCACCCAGTCCCGTCTCCTGCCCCGTTCCGACGGCGGGGGAGAGTTTCTCAGGGAAGAGCCGGTGTCTCGGGAGGGGAGCTGAGCACTGAGCTGAAATAAACATCTTGCACGTTATGCTAAACAGCGGGATGGCTGGGGGCTGCAGACTTCAATAGCAATTCGAAAAACACCCACACTGCAAACAAATTTACAACTTAAAAAGCTTTTCCTTTTTGGGCTTGCAGGCTAAAATGCAGCATTCCAGGATTCCTTAGATTCCGGTGAACTGCTTGCGAAGAGAAGATGGAAACACCTGGAAGCATCGCACCCTGACCGGGGCTGCCAGCCACGCCCCCACCTGACGCGGCTCCTCGGCCGAGCGGCTAATCGAGACGTTACATCTCCGCCTCAGTCTCCGCTCCGCCCGGCCACTGGCAGTCAGGGGGCTTCCCGAACCCGCAGATTATGCAGCTGCTGGTTCTCATTTTGACTGCAGAACCTCGAATCACTGGAGCCCAGAAAGCAGCTCTTAGTCTAAAAACAGGAGCAGAGGGACGTGATGTTTGGGTATGAATCCTGAAATGTGCGCCTCTGAGAGTCTGAGTCCTAGAAGGACCCTGAATGTATTTTACTTCCATCTTAACCAACCCATTAACTAGTCATCAGTGTAATATTACTAGTCATCAGTGTAATATTACTAGTCATCAGTGTAATATTATTTATTAGATTGGACTTATTTTCCTATTTGAGAAATTATTTTGAGATTCTGGAGCTTTTTAATTCAGGAAAATATGAAGTTGCTTATGTATTATTTATATTTTTGCCAGTAAGACGTTGTTAAAGTTCATCATGTGTCCGTGTCTGTAGGTGAGCACTGGTTAAGTGCATTAACAACTAAAATATGCAAAGTACAATCAAAAGTGATTATTAAATGCATGCAGTTTTAATAGTTACTGCATAGCTTGGAATCCCTGCAGAGATGGTCCCAGCTTTCCTTTGAGGCTAAGCCCCCGTTTACTGACGCACTGGGGACGCCTCCCCCATGTCTGAGGGATTTCACGCTGCCCACGCTGACGGGAGATTGGCAGTCCGCAGCAGCGCCGGCCCGTTATTCCCGTGACGGCCTTTCAGCTGGACTCAGGTAGGACAGAGGCGATATCACAGCGTGTCAGACTGGAAAAGCCGTGTCACCAAGGGGAAGCTTCTCCAGTCACACCTGCCCCCCCCCACCACCCCACTGTGTCTGATCAATCACAATACTACTGTTTTTTATTTTAATTTAAAGAAAGAATCTCTAGGTACCTTTTAAATACTTTTAAACCGCCTCTCAGAACGTCTCTCTCCCTCTGAGATCAATAAAGTTCATCTTAGCTTTCAGTCACATTATTACCACAGACAAAAATCAACATAAGTCTCCCATTAAAGTTATTTCCCTCCCTGCACACGCTCATAGACTAATGCTTGTCAAGGCAGGTGAAAACAAATCTTGCTTCAATGTCGGTCTGCTACAACAGAAACATGGACAATCGGACAATCACCGGCATCAGACAATCACCGCCCAGGGGCTCCAGCTGTAGAGGAGGTGATATGTGCAAACTCGAGGCAATAAGGCACTCTTTGGATAACGGGGGACAGAGACTGACCAACCATGATGCTCCAAGTCATGAGGGGACTTCTGTGATTGGCTAGAGATCATGCATTGGCTGTCATGTGCTACAGAATCAAATGAAACTAATGCTTTTTAAATCTCCGCTTCTTCCTCCGAGTGTTAATGGGGGAAACCTTCCAATACAGAGTGAACCAACAATGTTCTGAGACATCTGGTCAGATTAGGGCAGTAAAATACTGGGGGGGGGGGGAGGGACATACAATGTACATGTTCAGACCCATTCATAAGCAGCACCTACAGCTTTTAAATGTGTCTGTTTGTAACACCATCTGACTACAGCCCGAGTTCCAGAGGCGTGTCATTCGGCGGCATCCTCTCTCACCACACAGCCTTTAGCTTCGCTGCTGCCTTGTTTCTGTGGAGTTCTGACAAACGGCCACTTATTTCCCCCCCCCCTTTGGCTTGAATTTCTTATGGATGCATTATAATCATCCCCGTTAAGTATATGAATCCCATCTGGTCCATAATAAACCGTCACCGCCCCCCACAGCAGGCTCCTTATCATGAGAGTCGTCATGCGGAGCGACGGTTCCTTATCATGAGAGTCGTCATGCGGAGCGACGGTTCCGTTAACCGGCCACTGGCTCACCGAGGTTCCACTTGAGTCCCGTGGTTCTGGTCGCACAGGGCCCCCCCACAGGAATCAGGCTGCACCAATCCCCCTCCAGGCCCGTGTTGACGTCCAGCCGGTGCCGCACGCCCTGCGAAGACGAAGACGGCGTCAGGCCGGTAGGGGGCCGGGGGATCCAGAACCCCCCCCCATCCATGCTACAGGAAACTGGGGAGCAAAACACACTGTGTTATAGGGTTTGTTTGCTTTAACAATGAAGACGCCCTTTAATAACAGCTCCCTCTGAAGAAATAGTGACCGTGGCTAAAATTAACTAGCCTTTCCCCAAGACGGTAAAACAAAACATACACTTATAAAGAAACTACTGCCCAAAATAATTACTAAGGGACTGGATTGTTGTCCTAAGTAAAAGACCACATTAACGTACATATTTATGAATGCATGAAGATTAATTTGGTCTGAGGATATTATGTATACAGTGGAAGTCCTCTTTCCTTCCCTGGGTGCTAGAAAAGCTGGAGAAGTAACATTTTCTTGCACGAGGTGACATTAAAAGCGGCAGGGAGGGGGTGACATTAAAAGTGGCAGGCCCTTTCACCGGGTCTGTCAGGAGGCCCACAGCACAAGCTGGGTAACAGGCCTGCTGGTAGGAGGACGCCTTGGAGCACAGAACAGCCGATTCACAGCAGCGGGGGTGATAATTTCAGAACCCCTGACGCCCGGCTCGGTTGATTCGGGCCCCACATACTTCAAAGGAAGGGATGGTGCAATCTGTCTTCAAAGCACAGGGTGGCACGATGAACGAGGTGATGCCAATTAGGGTGACCGACTGCGTGCGAATCCTGCTGCCTTGCTGTAACAGTGAACAAACGCGTACTCATTCCGTACCCATAGGTGTCTTGCGCTAACCCTCACACCACTGGTGGCTGGCTAATTATTTTGATTGTATAAACACGGTTTAATCCCAACACGGAAGCACTGCATTAGAAGCTTTGCCTTGGTAATTTGCCTTTAACGCAGTGTACAGGCGACGGGTATTTTCCATCATATTTATAATTCACTGTTAATTGAACAGAAACAGCACAAACACATCATTTGCAGGTCTGGGTCTTGCTGGATTCCCCCTGAATTCGCTTAAAGTAAGTCATCGTACCCCGCAGAATTACTCAATTCTCTGTCTGAGGTGTATATTGGATTATCAGCAGGGGAATCCATTCCTCTACACTCCATTTTTAATGGATAAAAAGTAAATGAAAATATTTAGTATTACTTTTTTTTATTGTATATACTGCATGAATTGCATACTCTTATTGACTTTTCAAGGTTATTTGCACAGACCACAAATTGGTCTGTACCCTACATCTGGCAGTCTAACCTTCCTTTACATGCTTATTTATGAATTGCATGTTTTTATTTCTACTTCTGTCTATATTTTATTTTAATTCTATTCATTGTTTTTTGTACTTTTGTATGTTTGTCTCCATGACGCCACCTGCACCAAAACAAACACTTTGTACTTTTTGAACTTGGTGAATAAAAGGATTCTTATTATGAAATCAATGGTGGCCTCCTTTAGCTTATTATGCTTCAGACCTATGATAAACGCAATACGATTAGTGACGTCCACGGTCACATGGTGGTGCCAACAGATTTAGCCAATTCAATGCTCATTAGCACATTGCTAAAGAAACCAGCCAATTCAATGCTCATTAGCACACTGCTAAAGAAACCAGCCAATTCAATGCTCATTTATATCGCACAACACTTTGAAAATCGCTTAAATTTCATGTTTTCCTGTTTGCTAATGTAAAAAAGTCATGGATGCATATATGAAAATATATATCTGGACTCATCGCTTTGAATCACTTTGCAGGAGCACCCATAATGAAGGGATGAATGGGAGATAAGCGGCGCCCCCTTACTGCCCGGAGGAGGTAAGCCAGGGAACACCCCTGGATGATAATGATAGGCAGCTCCGTCATGTTCTGGGCATGGAAGAGGGTCTCGATGGAGGCCATGGTCTGGTCCAGGCGTCCAGCCAGGCCACCAAGGGTCACCACTGTATCCACCTGCAGGAGGTCACATCACACAGACCATTAACATGACAGCATTCTGTAAACATGGCAGAGGCTGTGTGACTAGGAGAAGTCATGCATTCAGCATGTAAAATATGTGCAGTCTTGGTTTACCGCTTAATGTATCCCAGACCTTGACTTGCACCATTATGCTCTTCAAATGGAAGCGGTCATAGTGTTTTGACTCATTAGTCTATGTTTATATGTAGTCTGTTAGTAGAATTTGGTACAGGTCTGTCTGCACTGCACTGCAAAGCTTAATGCAAACACCCCCCACCCTTTAGGAGCAGAGAAGTGCTCCCCCAACCAGGGAAGGATCAGCCTGCTTAAAAGTGCCGGGGCGAGAGGGGGGGGGGGGTTCTAGGGGAAGAAGGTGAGTAATTTCCCTTTGAAAGAATTATCATCTTTAACTTGCTGTATTTCTACACTTCCTTCTGCATTAATGGTATGTAAATATCATCACATTTTAACGTACAGTGTAGTGTATCAGCATGTCCTACTGTTAAATATTGTTAGAATCTCACTAATGTAACATTAGCTACCGTACTTCAGGGGACTCTCTTCTCTGTCTCAGCCAAACACAACCCCCCCTGCGAAGCCCACCCCCCAGCGTCCTTCCTGCCCCCTTAGCATCCCTGGGCTGACATGATGACATCATACTGGCCCACACTGTCAGCTCTGAACCACGCCACAGGTCAGTCCTCGGGGCTGGAAATGGGGTCATATTCTCATTCCTCCCCATTTACCATAATCTGGGACTCAAACTAACCGAATGAGTCAGTCAAAAAAGTATGACACTTAAAAAGAAAATGTCTTTGTGTAAGACATGGACAGATATAGGGCTGGGCCATATTATACCTTTCACGGTAATACCGGTACAATGTTAGGCAATGATAAGAAAATCGCGATAGAATATTGGTAAAACGCGCATGCGCAGTGCCTTTGGTTTCATACGCTCATACGCACATGGCGGAAAAAGCATGGCGGCGGCGGAGAATGAGAAGGGCGAAAGCGGATCGTTGAATGAAACAGATGAACCAGAATTGGTTTGTAAAAATGGTGCAACTTCAGTGGTGTGGAACTGGTTTGGTTTTCGCCCGTCAGATACCCAACAAAGCACAATTTTTTGTAGAACATGCAAGCGGGTCGTCGTGGCGAAGGGAGAAAACACCACAAACTTATTTCATCATTTAAAGCAGAAGCACTTGTTGGAGTACAACAAAGCCGTTAAAGCACGTGAAGAGGCGTCCGCTTCAACTAGCGTGGTGGTGAGACCAAAGAAGCTGACTCAACAAACAATCGGCGTGGCTTTAAATAGCGGATTCATAGGCATTTTTTAGGTTTGGCATGTTCCATCTCGCTCTTGTCGGAGACACACACACACGTAGAAGTGAGAGGTTTGAGCACAAGGTCGAGTCCTTTGTCTGACACCTCTGGGGCATTTCTCATGGTTAGGGGTCTTGCTCAATGGCCCAGTAGAGATGTAACAACTCTGACAGCTAAGGGATTAGACCCAACGACCTTCCAATCACAGACACAGAATCCTAACCCCCAGAGTCGTATAACGCCTCAAGCAGAACGCCTTTCCCTTTGAGCTTCTACACAGATATACTCACCCTTTGTGTTCCAGATTTCCAGCTCAGTGTGGCGTAAGAACATCTCAGAACATCTCAGCACAGAGCTGCCGCTTGGCAGGCGTCAAGCTGAATCGATGGAATTGCTGGGTGTCATGTGATATGTAGAGTGCCTTATCTGTCCAGCTTCCTGTTGTCTTCATACACCGGTGATAATGTCTGACTGAACTTAGGCATCTCCTTACCCGGGTCCTTATAAAGGCCCTTTAAACACCTGGGGTGTTCCGTGAGATGCCTGTGTGACCATACTTTCACATCATCTTTCATTACATCCTCACCAAACGAGACCAACCCATGATTCATTGTGTCCCAAGTTGGGAGGCAAGATGGCAACACTGGTCTTGCCAAGACCACGAGGGCGATGTAAGACCACGAGGACGATATTTGCCGTTTTGAAATCGAGGAACATCATTGGCTGCTGGGGAGGGAAATGTCTCACATTCTTATGGCCTTCTACTGATTTGAAACCCTGTTCAATGCCCTTCATAAAAACATGAAGACAAAATATCAAGCAGCAACATGTCGGCCTTTTTTGCCAATATCGGATCGTTAATGCTTTGGCCCTTTGCAGCCTGTTCCATCGCTAAACAACGTCAGCGTCCTTCATAGGCCTGCTTCCCAGCATGCATCTCTCATTCTCCTTTTTCCTACATCATCGAAGAGAAAACAATGGATGCTGGTCCATTAGTAGGGGAGGACAGAATTGTGGTCTGATCTCTGATCTGATTATAATCTCCCGTTCGCCTGGTTCTGCTGCCATCCCAGTCGATTTCCTAGCATACAGAAACAGAGCAGGACACCACTGATGTTTTCCTACAACTTTTGGCAATGTCTTCATGGAGACTCCTCCCCTGTCTCAGGTTGAGATCATAAGCCCTCCAAGGAGCCGGATGGGGTTGCTATGGTAACTGCATCAGGAGTGGGATGTGATTCATGTTGTTGGGTGGGGATCACTCCTTCTGGAAGTATTGGGGAATGCAGGTGGTCCTCATGGTCTCCAAGGCTTTGGGAGTTTTGCAGTTTGAGCTTGTGACTTTTACGCTCTGCTGTCCCGTGTATGAAGCTTCTCTAGCCGCTGGAGAAGGTTAGCGGTAAGGATGAGGTCCTTCTCGAGCCGCTGGAGAAAGTTAGCGGTAAGGATGAGGTCCTTCTCGAGCCGCTGGAGAAGGTTAGCGGTAAGGATGAGGTCCTTCTCGAGCTGCTGGAGAAGGTTAGCGGTAAGGATGAGGTTCTTCTCGAGCTGCTGGAGAAGGGTAGCGGTAAGGATGAGGTCCTTCTCGAGCCGCTGGAGAAGGTTAGCGGTAAGGATGAGGTCCTTCTCGAGCCGCTGGAGAAGGTTAGCGGTAAGGATGAGGTCCTTCTCGAGCTGCTGCTGGAGAAGGTTAGCGGTAAGGATGAGGTCCTTGTCGAGCTGCTGGAGAAGGTTAGCGGTAAGGATGAGGTTCTTCTCGAGCTGCTGGAGAAGGGTAGCGGTAAGGATGAGGTCCTTCTTGAGCTGCTGGAGAAAGTTAGTGGTAAGGATGAGGTCCTTCTAGAATGATAAGACAGGCAGTGTCAAGGTTATCAGCCTCAAACTAACTGGATGTGCATTTCTTAGTCCCACCCAAACGAATGCTACAGTTTTGCTGTATGGCTCTTGTGCTGGTCACAGAGCTGAGAAGTTTGCCAGCAGACGGTAAGCGATCATAAAGAAGGCACTTCAAACCCGGCCTTAATGACCGGCGCCGATGTGTCTCTCTGTGTTCCAGACAGGGCCGGAAGCATCAGCACTCTGGATTCACTGGACTTTGCCCGCTATTCTGATGATGGCCACCGGGAGGCGGATGAGCGGGTGGCAGGTAAGCGGAGGCTGTCTCACATAGACACGTTTATATTTATATAAGCAGATTATATAGTTTCCTAATTTATGTATATGTATTAGGTAAGTATTAGGTAAGCAATGTATGGGATCCATGTGAACCGTAAAGATTTTACATACTGATGCAAGACAGGAAACGTGTCTTTAGTAGGCAAAGGTGAGACTAACATGCTCTATTTTAGTACAGCCTAATTCAGTTACAGGGTCTAACTGTATCTGTGTGTGTGTGTGTGTGTGAGTGGATTAGGTTTATATTACTTTGTGGGGACCAAATGTCCCCCACAATGTAATAAAAACCTGCATTTTGAAATTGTGGGAACCATTTTTGGGTCCCCAGAAAGATCTGTGAATGAAATCAAAACAGTAAAAATGCCTTTAAAAGTCTTTATAAGTTACTTATGGTTATGATTAAGGCTGGGTAGGGGTTATGGTCGCCTTGTTGGGATTAGAATCCCCACAAAGATATAATTATAAACCTGTGTGTGTGCGTGCGTGTGAGCGTGTGTGTGTGTGTGCGCGTGTGAGTGTGTGTGTGTGTGTGTGTGTGTGTGTGCGTGTGTGTGTGCACGTGTGAGCGTGCACGCGTGCTATTATGTACATTGACCTGACAGCCATTAGAAACATGTTAAGTGACGGATCGGTTCCTTTGCGGAGCCAAACTGAGTCAAATTCGTAGTCTGTACCATCCAACCAGATGGCACTGCGCACGAGGTTCTGGGTGCACGTCTGGAGTGACGGTGACGTCCCAGTCGTCGGCATCATGATCATCGTAAGGGCAGGGTTAGGGGAGTTAGTGGTGTGATTGTGATCTCTAAGAACATTTTGCGCTGTGAGTGTTTGGTTTGGCCATAATCCCGTGATTCCAGATCTCTGGCAGTCAGTGGCCGGGATCCCCCAGGCACCGGGATCCCCCAGGCACCGGGATCCCCCAGGCACCGGGATCCCCCTGGCACCGGGATCCCCCTGGCACCGGGATCCCCCTGGCACCGGGATCCCCCTGGCACTGGGCACACCGAGCCCTCATCAGCGCATTTCAGCTGATGGCAGTCACTGGGTACAAAGCCTCGATTGTGGTTTGGCAAACGCTCCAGGCCAGTCACGCAGTCACACTGACCTTGTGGCTCAGTAGTTGGATGTGTCTGTTGTAGGATTTAGATCCTGGCCTTTGAGCCAGTTTAGCAATGTATGTAGCAGGAAGAGTGGCAGGGCGCTATACGCTTTTGACGTGTGACATTTTAGATTCGTGTTTTTAGGAACATCTACACTGAAGTAGTGGAGCAAAGAGGGGATTATTTTTTGTTGTTTTTAATTTGTGTGATTTGTCATTTAATTACAGTAAAACACGGACCTGGGCTCCATGTAAGTGATGGTTTTGCACACCCAAAGGTCATGAATAATAAACAGTCCCAATAGTTTATTATTGTTCTGTGTGTTTCCCAGCACAGTACGCTGAAGATATCCTCCTCCGCTTAGTCGAAAGCTGACTTCTGCTTTTTCCTTCGTGTTTAAATTTCACTCAATAAAACGTTATTTTAATCCCCACTTCCACATTGTTATTAATGCACCACGTTCAGTAACACCAGCTCCCTCTCTGGTTGAGCGCTGTAGGGTCTGGCCTTCTGACTCCAGTTTGTGTTTGTTGTTCATCTTGAAATTCCAGTATGTCCCCCCTCCCCCCCCCTCGTGAATAACTGTACGTTTTACATCCATTTTGTGTCTCTGCATTTTTACGCACCCAAGATGTTTATACATGGAGAATAAGATGCTGAGCCGTAATGTGATTGGACGAGGGTATGAATAGGTCAGTGGGAGTGGCCTGAAGAGCGGAGATGTGATTGGTTGGTGGGAGGCTGGGGGTGTGACTGCAGTGCTGTGGGGTGTTCCTCTTTCTGTGGGGCCATGTGACTGCAGCAGGTTAGGAGCTTCAGCAGCTCTCGAACCCGCGGCCACAGCTGTCTGACTCAGGGTCTCACTCCTTCTTAAATGGCTTTCTGATACCACCATGCAGTGTCCAAAAACAGCTTGTTAAAAGTTGGCCACATGCTGCATGGGTCGGCTCTGCCTCCTCCAGCAGTCTTCCCTGGTCCCCGCCATCCCCACTTCAGACCCCTAACTCCACCCCACCCCCACCCCAGCCACTCCCCCAACCCTGTCATGGCCACACCCCCAACCCTGTCATAACCACGCCCCCAACCATACCCCAGCCACGCCCCCAACCCTGCCATGACCACACCCCCAACCATACCCCAGCCATGCCCCCAACCCTGCCCTGACCACTCCCCCAACCCTGTCATGACCACGCCCCCAACCCTGCCATGACCACACCCCCAACCATACCCCAGCCATGCCCCCAACCCTACCCTGACCACTCCCCCAACCCTGTCATGGCCACGCCCCCAACCCTGCTCTGACCACGCCCACTCACGTGGACCTCACCTCCTCGCTCGGCTTTCAGCTACATCCCCGGTGCTCCAGCGGCTTTCCCGTGAGTTCTGGCTGGAGGGGAGCTCAGCGTAACTTTAGAACCATATAATAAATAAAAAGAAAGGGATCACAGTCTTACTGGGAAATCTTGGAGTGGAAGTTAGATGCATTTTCACAGCAAGCTGGTCTTCAGCTGGTGCTAGATCTGCAACGATGAAGCTCTTGGTGGCTTTTCTGCCATGTTCAGCCCATTCTCCTGACTGTCAGAGTCTCCATGCGAGGGGCATCACCATCCATGTGCAGCGTTACCATTCCTGCAACAACAAGAGCCCCATAAATGGACAGAACCCGCCAACGGTGCCATGAGCTATAATAGTTCGACTGGGCCAGTGGATGTGTCCATTGGTGTCTCAGCCGGCACTCTCTTGCACTCTCATGTCGGTCGATCTGCCCCTTTAGGCCATGGATGGCGCTCTTGTACCTTTAAGAAGTCTACTTTTTTCTGACAGTGATTATACCTGTGGATAGCCAGCAGGGGGAGCACGACCGCCGGCCTGGGGGTCCACAGTCGTGTTTAGTCCTGCTGTTGAACGGCAGATTGTTAATAATACACAAGATGAGCAGATCTTCCCTCCAGAAATCAGCGAGGATAAGCAGGAGAGCTGGATCGAAAGTCAGCTGGTCCTTGTGCCCCAGAGAGCCGAAACTGGGCTCTTAGCCGATTGCCCGGCCCTCGAGACCATGCCGTGCTGCCGATCTCCATGAATGCATGCAATTCGCTTGTATATCAAAAGCATACAACACCCTACAAACACGAGATTTTCAAACTGATGCGTGAAGAAAATCTGTAGGGATCGTTTGGTTTGTATGAAGCACAAGCCAAAGGATGTGGCTGCCCTGGGTCGGCGCCGGGGCCCCCGGGGCCCCCGGCTGCCAGAATGAGACCCGTCCTGGGCGCCGCTCGCCGGCCACACGCCTTGACGGCCCCCACCGTTGGCATGCTCTCCTCACCACTTCTGTTCTTTCACACCATCCATTTCCAGTTTCGTTTCGTTGCCCCCTTTTCTTGGTTTGATGCCTGTGTGTTTAATCCACTCCCTGTCCAGTCCTGGAGTTTGAACTTCGGAAAGCCAAGGAGACCATTCAGGCACTGCGCGCCAACTTGACTCAGGCAGCAGGTGGCGTACTTTCTATTTTTCCTATGTACTTTCTGCTTTGAGAGCTGCTGGGGGTCCTGCGGCTGCGGCGGTTGCCGGGGAGACCATCCAACAGGTCTACCTTTGCCTTGCAGAGAGCGAAGGGCCGTCGCGGGAGAGGCGGAGCTTCCGGTTCAGCCCGGAAATGGAGGTGGGAGAGCAGAGAGGACGAAGCTGTCTGTCTGCCTCTGTCTCTGTCTGTTTCTTTGTCTCTGTGTGTCTGTCGCTCTATGTCTGTCTCTGTTTCTCTCTGTCTCTCTGTCTGTCTCTCTGGTTCTCTGACTCCAGCTTATCAATGCCCTGACCTTGCATATGGGTCTGTTTGCATTGTAGTTCAACCAAAGGCATAAATGCTGACTTGTACTGTATGGAAAAGCGTCTAATCAGCGTTTCATTCCTCTTTGCAGGAGCCCGTCCGTCCACTTGAAAAAAGAGCCTTGAATTTTCTCGTTAATGAGTATTTGCTGAGGAATAATTACAAACTGACCTCGATCACATTCTCCGATGAAAACGATGACCAGGTAGTTCAGCAGAATTTCAAATAGTTTATGTGTTTTTACAGTATCTGTAGTTAATGTATGAAATATTTATTCTTTAAGGAATAAGACCTGTACACAGTTAACCTTACAGCATTTTAAATATAGTACATATAGTTTCAAATAGTTTTCATCAGAATGGGTTTGTCCCACTGACACATTATGCCTTATAATGGGCAGCAAAGGGTTAATGGTCACGTGTTGTCATAGAAACTGTAACCTGTCCTCGTCGTAGGATTTTGAGTTGTGGGACGATGTGGGGCTGAATACGCCAAAGCCCCCCAGCCTTCTGCACCAGTACCGGACTGGGGGAAGCTGCCCCCCCTCCCCGAGGGACACCGCCGATGTGGCCGTCGGGGTGGAGGCCAGTGAGCTGCCGCTGAACTCCATTACCCAAGAGTCCCTGCACAAGATGGAGCGCACGCAGGCATGTGACCCTGGTCATGTGACTCAGCTCATTGAGCAACCATGCTTCGCATGGAGCAACCATGGCTGCAGCAGTAGGATGTTGATTAGTTCATTCCTGACTGTGACGGCGACCTTGAAATGCTATTTTAACTCTTTCAAATCTTCTGTGGAAGCTGAAGCTTTGGTATTTCTCATCTTCCAGCAAGAAGAGATTGTTCAGGAGCTGGAGTATCAGATAGGCCTGCTGATCGGCGAGAAGCACAGTCTGGTGGAGCAGATTAAACTTCTCCAGAGGTAGGGAAGACGCGGGGGGTGGGGGGTGACGTGTGCAGTGGTTCAACCTCCCGTTGTGTTGAGGGAACTTGGAGAACATCGAAGAACGGGCTCTGACTGAAATCTCCCGAAATCTCCAGTGATATCCAGAGCCTGAAGAAGAGCATCTCCATGGAGGAGGTGGAGGGGGGCAATCTCAGATCGGATCAGAGTTCCATGGTGGCCCCCCTAGAGAACTGGTGCTGCGCTGACAGCAGAGGGCCCCCGGAGGAGCTGATGCCCGCGGGTGCCCCCTTCAGGACAAAGGGCAGGCTGGACAGGGACCCGCTTACCACGGCACCCGCCCCCTCGCTCTGCCAGCCCATACAGCCCCACAGCAAGTTAAAAACCCAGAAAGCACCAAGTCAAGGGTCTGCACAGTTTGAGCAGCCTAAAAGGTGAGCACAAGCATGAACAACATTATACATGTCACTGCTGGAAGAGTAACTCAGTGTGGGTAGGGCATGGCAGCTCACACCTCCAGTGCTGGGGTTCCAGTCTTCACAGTGTGCGTGTGGATCGTGTGTCATGTGGGTTTCCTCTGGGGTTCCAGTCTTCACAGTGTGCGTGTGGATCGTGTGTCATGTGGGTTTCCTCTGGGGTTCCAGTCTTCACAGTGTGCGTGTGGATCCTGTGTCATGTGGGTTTCCTCTGGGGTTCCAGTCCTCACAGTGTGCGTGTGGATCGTGTGTCATGTGGGTTTCCTCTGGGGTTCCAGTCTTCACAGTGTGCGTGTGGATTGTGTGTCATGTGGGTTTCCTCTGGGGTTCCAGTCTTCACAGTGTGCGTGTGGATCGTGTGTCATGTGGGTTTCCTCTGGGGTTCCAGTCTTCGCAGTGTGCGTGTGGATCGTGTGTCATGTGGGTTTCCTCTGGGGTTCCAGTCTTCCCAGTGTGCGTGTGGATCGTGTGTCATGTGGGTTTCCTCTGGGGTTCCAGTCTTCGCAGTGTGCGTGTGGATCGTGTGTCATGTGGGTTTCCTCTGGGGTTCCAGTCTTCGCAGTGTGCGTGTGGATCGTGTGTCATGTGGGTTTCCTCTGGGGTTCCAGTCTTCGCAGTGTGCGTGTGGATCGTGTGTCATGTGGGTTTCCTCTGGGGTTCCAGTCTTCGCAGTGTGCGTGTGGATCGTGTGTCATGTGGGTTTCCTCTGGGGTTCCAGTCTTCGCAGTGTGCGTGTGGATCGTGTGTCATGTGGGTTTCCTCTGGGGTTCCAGTCTTCGCAGTGTGCGTGTGGATCGTGTGTCATGTGGGTTTCCTCTGGGGTTCCAGTCTTCGCAGTGTGCGTGTGGATCGTGTGTCATGTGGGTTTCCTCTAAATTGTCCCCAAGTAAGTGTGCCCTACAGTGGCCTATTATCCTGTTCAGGGTACACCTAAACCTTTTCTGTCTGTCCCATGGCCATGCAGCATGAGCATTCGTTATTTACCATTCACTACTTTGCCACTAGAGGGAGCCACAAGTATGAAAATGGAAAATACTCCAATAACAAAATTAATTTTACATCCCCAGTCAATGATGTCTGTCTGTAACAAAGTACTTTTGCAAGCTACTGCTTATTGGGTGTTTGTGTTTTTTGTGTTTAGGAATCTGTCTCCTGCATTTCTTCAAGCACTTTTGTCTTTCTGTCAACTGTCTGCCGATAGCCGCCTTGGTTCTGAGGTGAGAGTCACGGTCCTGAAGATGGTGCTGAATGTTAAAAGCCCCACAAAGTGTATCGCCACGGAAGAAGTGCTTCACCCCTTGACCTTTAATGCTGTTTCTCTAACGCAAAACGACAAAATAGAGTGTTCTGGTGTATTCCCTTGAAATCTTCTTCCTCGTTTCTTGTAAGCCTGCCAAAGCACAGCTGAGGATGGTCAAAAATGACAGCAAATAATGAATTTTCAGGTCCTCTTACTGGCAGATCTTTGTCATCCATGGTACAACACAAAAGACCACGGCTCAAATGGTCCAGGGGTCAGGCCATTTTCCTTAGACCGTTTGGCTCGGACCGTTTCACTTAGACCATTTGACTTGGACCGTTTCACTTAGACCATTTGAGTTACGATGATGCTTCTTCAGAATAGATAGCTTCGACTGTGATTCGTTAATGATGAACTAACATAAGATCAATATATAAGTACATTAATTGACAGAATTAATATATAATTAGTGGTGAGTTCCGATGTGTCTTTTTTAGATGAGTGAACCTGCGTATTGGTTATCATAATTACCAGTGTCTAGTGGGTAGATAATGATTATGTACGCTATAAAATGATGGTTAACTACATTTTATGTCAACACTGAGCTTGATGACTTGCTGTTAAATAAATAATAGGTAATTTGCTTCTAAGACTTAGTTTGTGGGTAATTAATACATTAACTAAGAGTTAGTTCATGATTAATTAAGTGCAAACTAATACACTATTTATGCCCCCTGAAGCTCACCAAAGATTCTGATTGTGATGATGTTCCTTGACTTGATCTGGCTGTTAATCGAATTCTGCGCCAATGATGCCTCTGACAGGTGTCCCGCATCGCAGACAGCGAGGAGAGTCTCTTGCTCATGTTGGGTCGTTGCCTGCCCCACATCGTGCCCAACGTGCTGCTCGCCAAGAGAGAGGTACGGAGTGTGCTCGGGGGTACGTGGGGGGGCGTGCCCTCGTATGTCATTGCATTACTGTCTGCCATTTGGAATCTGCATTGCGTTTGACGCTGATTCTCGCCTGTACTCATTTTGACTCCATTTTGTGTCTTTTACTTTCCGCCATTTTCCCACTTTTGTGCATGCGTCTCTGCTCCTAGAGAATGGTTGTGCACCTGTGCCAGGTGAGTGCGAAAACGTCCGCAAACACCACCGCCCCTCCCCCTCCGCTCCTCTCAGCTGGCTGCTTTACTGCCCCCTAGCTGCCAAGTCCGGCTCGTCTTCCGTACCGCCGCTAGCCTACATGTCGGCTTTTGCCAGATTTTGTTCAATGTGCTGAAAATATCTAGATCTAACATGAAAAATGTAAATCCCCCCCCAGCTTTGAACTAAATACCAGACTAAACCTGCTATTAATAGCCAAAGATTGGTTTTCTCTAGTGATGGGCAAAATGATGCTTTATGAAACATTAGCTGTATAATCTGACCCCACTAGATGGCGCTCTCTCTTCAGAAAAGGGCACAAAGCATGTCCCAAAGCAAGCCAACAGCACCATCTAGTGGGGTCACAAAATATAGCAAATCTTTCATGAAGCATTATTTTCCCCATCACTAGTTTTCTGTAACAAATGGTCGTCTCTCCCTGGGCTGCAGGAGAGGCTGACTGTGTGTGGAGCATAACTGGTCTTTATTCAGGGGCTAATCTGGCTGCGGCAGTTAGACTCGGCTTGCGGAATCCGATGGTGAGAGTGAGCCATTTCTCAGGCGCGTGTGAATCCTGCCCTGGGTGTCCCCTTCGTGCCTGTCGTGCGGTGAATCAGCAGAGGTCCCACTCCCTTCCGGGCTGGTGTTTACATTCTGCTGTCAATTTTGCTGCCTTGCAGTGTGTAGATTAATGGCCCATGCTATTTTATTTTCAGTCGTCGGCGAGTCACAAGTCGGCTCTCCGTGACACGTACATCACGCTGAAGGCAGACACAGAAATGAATGTGTTAGTGCTTGGAGTCACATGGTTCATAGCCCCTCTCCCCCCCCCCTCCCCAGCTCTGGTTATTTTCATAGCTAGGGTTTGTTTTGAGATGTGATGAGAGCCTTATAGAAACAGTGCTCTCAGATGGCACAAATTAAGGGTGTGTTTGGTGTTTTTCTTCTATATAGTGAAATTAGATACGTACAGCAAAAGCGTAATTTTATTTGCGTGGTTTGACCAGCGCCGTACCGTCTGTGCATGTGCTGACCCTGGGTAACCTTGCTGATAGGATGAGCACAATCTCTGCTGGGGGGTTGTGGAGTGTGTGCTCAAAAATGTCTGACTTTTTTTTTTGTTTTTAACTGTCTCCACCTCCTCACCCCCGTTGGTAAAATTTATCCGCTGTGCCCGCCCTCTGCCCCCTTGCATTCTATATATACATATGTGGTACGCAGCTTAAAAAATTTGGATTGTGATCCTATAAAAATGAGGGTCTGGAGGCCAAACCAGTGATGAACAACTGCCTGTGGATCCATTCATGAAATGTTGGTGAATCCAGGATGGTTAGGCTACACAAATCCTACTTATATTTCATTTACAAAAGTTTTGAGATTAAATGTAACTTAACTAAGCTCTCAAAGAGTTGTCCAAAGACACTGATGCTGCATAGGTATTGTAAAAGCACAACTGTTAATTTTTTGTCCATTTATAGACGGCAGTGCAGAAATTGTTTTGCGACTAGAAAAGTTATGCAAAAGGAAAGTGATTGAATGGAGTGTGAAGTGTTTGATCAAAGGCTTCCTTTAAAACTTGCCTCCAGAAGGCTGCTTTGCTCGCGATGCTTTTCGCCGCCTCTGGAAGTCGAGGTTGTCAGGATAAGGCCGCCGTGTTCTCGGTTAGTTCGGTAGGCTGAGGATCTGTCTGAAAGGCCGCCGTGTTCTCGGTTAGTTCGGTAGGCCGGGGATCTGTCTGAAAGGCCGCCGTGTTCTCGGTTAGTTCGGTAGGCTGGGGATCTGTCTGAAAGGCCGCCGTGTTCTCGGTTAGTTCGGTAGGCTGGGGATCTGTCTGAAAGGCCGCGTGTGGCCTCGGCGCCGTCTACCATGGCTGACACCCGTTCCCCGTCAGGCTCTCCGGCGATTTTGGTGTGAGCCTCAGGTTCCGGGGGAAGCTGGGACATCTCCGTCGTTGTGGTCCCTCCAAATATGCAAACGCAAAATGGCCGTATCGCAGTCTCATCGTTTCTCATGGTTTTTTTTCCACTCTTCATAATTTCTGCCACATTTTCTTACCCCACCCGAGCAGACGTTGGAAGGGGCAGTACAAGAAGCTGCAGACAGGAGGCGCTCTGTCAGCATTACCTCTAAGTAGTGTTAGACCCCGTTTGATCTAGTACTCTGATTGGCTGCTGTGCTTGACAGTGCTCTGATTGGCTGCTGTGCTTGACAGCGCTCTGATTGGCTGTTGTGCTTGACAGCGCTCTCCCTGCCCTAGGAGCTGATCCCCCTCATTCTCTGCACCGCCTGCCTTCACCCCGAGCCTAAGGAACGTGACCAGCTGCTGCACATCCTCTTCAACCTCATCAAGAGACCTGACGACGAGCAGAGGTGAGTCTCACCCACAGGGGGCGACATTGAGCACACGCTGCATTCACTGTGGATAGGCACACATAGTACTGTGCAGTGAAAGCAAATGTTTACAGCATTTTATCAGGGTATTAAGTATATATTTGCTCACAAAATAAAAAAATAGTTAAAAAACAAATGTAATGTAGGTCAGTAACTTAAAATGTCATCAAGAGGGTTACCAAGCTAAACAAAATCTCTTTTTAGTAAAGAAACGAACCATAAAATCATTTATGGCAGTGCAAAAACCTTACAGTAAAAGTATATTTATCCATGTAAGTAATACCTTTAGAAATCAGTTTTTAATATTTTGTGACCGTCAGGAATAAAGCCAGCCCTCGGTTTTAAATGCAGTACAAGTGGTTCACAAGTAATAAGCGTTTTATTTCAAGAAGGTCCTATTTTTTAGAATGTTTTTTAAAAGGTAGGCGTTTGAGAATAGGCTCGAGAAGATGTCCGAATGAACAGCGGCACAATGAAAACTAACAAGAATTTCTTCTGTTCTCCGAAAACATTGCTGGTATTTTATGAGTTGGGTAGAAGACCTTGGTTCAGCATGAACATCATTTAAACGTCATTCTCTTTGACTGCCTGAGGCCTTTCTACAGTGCTGTGTATGTATACTATGTATACAAACGTATATGTGACTCTCCAAATTAAAGAAAGTAAATTATACACATTAGCTTTTCTCTCTCAGAATCTGTCTGCCAATATTTGCTGAAATGTCAGTCACCACTGAACTCGTACATCCACAGTCCGTCCTCCTAATTTTGGCTGTGTGCTTATTCTTATAAGACAGTTAAAGGGAGCTACCCTCGCATGGTAGTGGAAAGACCCCTGATTTGACGGCTTAGCCTGCACTGCCCCCTAGTGACAGTAAGCTAACAATGCGCTAACCCTGACCTCCCCCCCTGGGTTTGGTAGCTTAGCCTATATTGCCCCCTGGTGATGGTAAGTTAGCCGTGCAAACCCTGACCCTCCTCGGGTTTGGCAGCCTAGCCTGCACTGCCCCCTGCTGACGGTAAGCTGACGGTGCACCAATCCTGACCTCCCCCCAGGCAGATGATCCTGACGGGCTGTGTGGCCTTTGCCCGGCACGTGGGCCCCACGCGGGTGGAGGCGGAGCTGCTGCCACAGTGCTGGGAACAGGTACACCCCCCCCCCCCCTCCATGTGTCTGATGTGATGTTTGATGTATGCAGCACGTTAAGCATCCTTCCTTGATATTAACCTTCAGCCTCTTTAGCCCTCTGGGGTCGAGTGCAACGTCGGCGATGCAGCGTATCTTTCGCGTCAATTTCAGTTTATATCTCGCTGAAATCTTTTTGTAGAATCATGAAAAAAATGCCGACTAAATCTGTAATCTGTCTTCTTTTCAAAATGTCCATTGTCGGAAGTATTAAAGTTTTTTAAATTAGGTTAAATCGGGAAAAAATTTAACCATGTCACCTTACTTTGTTTTACCTGCATCGGGGGCGTGTAGTACCGCTCTCACCCGAAGATCACTATTCACATTCTAAATAGCCACATTACCCTACCCCAGTCAGTGAAAGCGTGTCCCCTACCCCGGTCAGTGAAAACCTGATCATACCGTAACGCCATATTTGTTTATGCCGTGTTCTGTGTTCTTTTACTATGTGTTTGGTTATGCCGTGTTGTGCTGTGTTCAGTTACTATGTGTTTGGTTATGCCGTGTTGTGCTGTGTTCAGTTACTATGTGTTTGGTTATGCCGTGTTGTGCTGTGTTCAGTTACTATGTGTTTGGTTATGCCGTGCTCGATTGCCAAACTGCTGACTGCGTCAGTCCATCCCGGAATTGACCTCCCGCTGCCCCTTCACCCCCCCAGATCAACCACAAGTATCTGGAGCGCCGCCTGCTGGTCGCCGAGTCCTGCGGAGCCCTGGCCCCCTATCTGCCCGTAAGACATGCCCCCGCCTGCTCTCTGGCGCCACCTTGCTGTAACCCCAGAAGGGGAGACGTTAGGTTTGCCTTAATCGCTCTGGTAGTTGTGTGGCCTTTGGAAGCCCTTCCTGTCCTGGTCAGTGGTGCCTCAGAAGACCCTGTTACCTCTCTGTGTTTGTGACCTCACAGTCAATGCCGTCACCTCTGTAACTCTCCCCCCGCGCCTCCCTCCCTCGCAGAAGGAAATCCGTAGTTCGCTGGTGCTCTCCATGCTGAAGCAGATGCTGACAGAGGACAAGGCCCACCTGGTGCGGGAAGCCGTGGTCAAGAGCCTGGGCGTCATTATGGGCTACATCGACGATGCCGACAAGTACTCACAGGTATATGGCAACCGCCCCCCCACCCTCTTTGCCCCCTTTTGCTCTGATCCTGAGGCTCCTGTTGATGATGTCACTGCAGGGCTTCGAGCTGATGCTGCTGTCGCTGGGCGACCCATCCGAGCGGGTGGTCAGCGCCACCCACCAGGTCTTCATTCCGGCCTTTGCAGCCTGGACCACAGAACTGGGTGTCCTGCAGAGCCAGCTCCTGTCCAGCCTGCTGCTGCGCGTCGAGGGCCTGCTGAAGGTAAGCCGTGTGGTGGGCACGGTCACCGTGGTCACTGTCGCCATGGTAACTCATCGCACCCCCCCCCCCCACCATACAGGAGAGCGACCGTGGCCCTGACGAACACAAGCTCCACCTGCTCCTGTCGGGCCTGCAGTCCCTTATCTCCCCAATGTTTGCCTTGGTGCTCCAGAGCGCCCCCTTCAGCGGCCAGGTGGAGCTGCAGGACAGCACCCCGCCCATCGAGGGTGAGGACCCTGTTTTTACAAGGATGGTCAGATTACAAAGGGCTGGAGACAGTTCAGGGTCATTGTGTCGTCTCCGGGGACGACGCCGGACCCTAACACACACACACTGTCACACTCTGTCCCCACCCACCTCCCTCGCCTCCAGTGACACGGTTCCCGCGTCCGGCGTCCATGCTCCAGGACGTGGCCACGATCGTTGGTAGCCGCGAGCGCCTGGCGGTGCTGCTGCAGCTGTATGACCGGCAGCTGGAGCATGAGGGGACCATGGGCTGGGGCAGCCTGCTCTGGGTGGTCAACCAGCTGTAAGTGTCCCCCCCCCCCAAAATTAGCCGTGAAGAAGCATCTACACTGGGCTTCTGAATTCATCTAAGCCTGTTGGTTGTATGGGTTTTTATGGAATTTAGCAATTTGTAATTGTAATTTGTAATTGTAACTTTCAATTGTATTTTGTAGTGGTCCTTAAATGCATTTCTTTATAAATCCCCAAGTATTTGTCCAGTACTCGATTTCAAATAGAGTCCTTTTAAGATCCAGAAGGACGTTAAAGGTTAGCCTTTGTAGGTTTACAGGTGAGTAAATCCAGCCTCCACATGCAGAGCGTTACCCTCAGTGAGATGGTGCTACTGCTCCCCCAGGTTACCCCATCTCATCGGAATTGTGGGCCAGATCAACGTCAACTCCGCAGCCTGCGTGCACGAGTTCTCCAGGCTTTTCTGGAGGCTGTGCCGGACGTTTGGAAAGATCTTCACAAACACGAAGGTGAGTGGTATCAAGTGTCCGGTTCAAGGTGTTAAGGCCAGTGTCCGTTTGGGGATTTGGCCCCAGCTGTTTGACCTCTGCTGCAGTCTGCTCTCTGGGTATGATCACCTTGTTAAGTCCTGTTTTATTTTTCTTCCAGGTGAAGCCGCAGTTCCAGGAAATCCTGCGGCTGTCTGAGGAGAGCGTGGGTGCGTGAATCTGCATGACCGCTTATGTGCTGCAGATGCTCCTGCCTGCTTTTATCAGGAAGAGCTGGCAGGACGTGGCTGCTGTCAGGCATTAAGCGCTTAGTCGTGTCCCCGACACCTGGGCTAGTCACGCCGTCAGAGCGTCTGGGGAGCCGTCACGGGGCCTTCGCTGCACCGCAGTGTGCGGCCCTCCTTCCTGGGGGCTCATAAACCCTTTAGTCTCATTGGCCCCCCACTCTATTGCTTCCCATGTGTGCGCTGGTCTCCTTCAGGTCATCCAAACCATGTTTGGGTAAATAGGCATGTGTGTGGATGGTGTGCGATGATGTATGCTCTCATCTTACTTTTTGTCATGTCTCCGTGGTAACGGCAGACGCCTCGGATGGGAATGATGTTCTGACGAAGGGCACCGTGCCCATCTACGCCACCGGGGTGCTGACGTGCTACAACCAGGTAAGGAGCGGCTAGTGGGGCAGTGGCGGCTGAGAGTGCGTGTGGCCCCTCACCCGAATCACCTCCCCCCCCAGGAGGAGGACCGCAAGCTGCTGGTGGCCTTCCTGGAGGACGTCATGATGAGCCTGTCTCTGTCCCATGCTCCTCTGGACAGCCTGAAAGCCGCCTTCATGGAGCTGGGGTGAGCGGGCGGGGCCGAGGTAGTGGGTGTGTCAGGGCATTTGGTGAAGCGGGGGGCAGGGCTGGGGGTGTGGCGGGGCCGGGGCCGATTCCAGTGCCGCTCGGACCCTAACGTATAACAGAATATGCCTGTCCCCCCCAAAGCGCCAACCCAGCGTATCACGAGCTGTTGCTGACGGTGCTTTGGTACGGCGTGGTGCACACCTCCGCCCTCGTGCGCTGCACTGCAGCCCGCATGTTCGAGGTAAGTGGGCGGATGCTACCAGATGAGGTGTCAGGTGTGGCAGTACCAGTGGTCAGAATTATGAGAGGTAGCAGAGATTAAGGCCAAAGGAGAGCTGTCCTTTCTTCAGGAGGAACTGCAGAGAAAAGCATAACCTTTACTGTTACTGTACTTCGTGATAACACTGTAATACTATGTTACTGTATTGGATTTGCTTGCCTGCCTGCCTACCTTATTGAATCTGAAAGCACCCCTCCCCCCCCAAAACATATCATCAAATCGATGTCCAAAAGTGCCACATATGGAATCTGCACCCCCACATCGGTGGTCATTTGTTCTTGCTTGATCTCTCAGATTTTGCTTTGTTCCTTACTTTTGCCTGTGAAACGTGTCCATTTTCACCTCATTATTGATATAATTTGTTTATTCCTCTATTGTTTCCTGTTTGGATGGTTGTTTATTTTATCGTTATTATTTTTTGTCCCTCTCTCTCCGCATCGCCATGGTGCCGTGCTTGTTCTTTCCATGCACACCGTGTGACATCATCCTGATCTGACCAATCAGCTGTTGGTGAAGGGGGTCAGTGAGAGTCTAATAGCTCAGAGGGTTGTCCCAGCCCTTATCGCGCTCTCCGATGACCCTGAAATGTAAGTCCACTGCTGCCTCGTTCCTCCCAGCCTGCCCTCCCCACCTTGGTCCATGACTTTCCAGGAAGTACCTCACTGTCCGTGCAAGGAGCTCGTGGCAGTGAGAAGCGGCTAATGCTAACGTGCTAACATGACAGCTGTAACTTAATCCGGGATGGACACTTGCTGAGCAAAAGGGAAACACGGCCCCATATTCAGAGGCTGCTTTTGGGTAATTTTCACATCTATTCAGGGTGGTCATGTTTACCTGGAAATGCGAGAGTATTTGCCCCCTCGTATCACATCGCCACATTGCTCTATCGGGGCACTCCGACAGACAGAGTACTGGTGGACGAAGGATCCGCCGCCGCCTGCAGGTGGCGCTATTCCTGGGAAGCCGAGGCAGGGAGGAGGCTATGCTAAGCGAAGACATGCTAACATCGAGCTCAGGCTGAGATCCTCGCTGCCCCCACGTGCTCGATTCATCGCATGATTAGGCTCCAGGCTCACCCTCTGGCACCCTCCCCCCTCCACCACCCCCCCCCCCCCGGATCCCCGTCCCGTCCCACCCGTGCTCACCCAATCGTCTCTCTTTTGCATTCTGACTGGTTGCAGGTGATTCTCAGGGGCATGAGCGAGGCCTTAATTGACAAGCGGGTAGCTCCAGCGCTAATTACCTTGTGCAGTGACCCGGAATTGTGAGTCGATGCAGACGTGAGACTTCAGCTCTGTCCGTGTCCGTGTCCATGTCCGTGTCCGTGTCCTCCATGTCTGTGCCGTCCCTCTGCCGCCATCCGCGCGGATGTGTGTCCCACTCATGCCTGCCACTACTTACCGCCGCACACAGAGTCACCATCGACCTTCTCTGTCTGTCTACATGTTGAATTAGTAAAGACTCTCAGCCTCAGATGGTCAGTGGGCCCGTTTCTGCTTGTGTTCCAGCTCGGTTAGGATATCAACGATACCGGCATTTGGTACCATAATGGAGACCGTGACCCAGAAAGAGGTACCGTGTCACTTCAGTCGTCCGGACCTTTAATTTGGAGATTTAATTGCATATCAAACTGCATGAAGACCAGTGCACACCAGTGGATATCTCCCAGTGTGTGTAACGCACTCTGGAGAAGCTAAGGCCAGCGTGTGCTTGCGGTTTAAGCTTCTGGAGAGAGTGAAGATGCAGCTGGCGTCCTTCCTGGAGGACCCGCAGTACCAGGACCAGCATTCCCTGCACATGGAGATCATCCGGACGTTCGGGAGGGTCGGGCCCAACGCCGAGCCGCGCTTCAGAGACGAGTGTGAGTCTCTGCCGTGCGTCTGTTATGGCAGAGATGTGACACAACAGCTTCTCTTCAGGGAGCCGTTCAGTGTGTCATGGTTTATCGGGGATTATGGCTTTGCTGTTTTGTGGTACCAAACTGGAGGCCTTGTGTTCCTCGAGCGTCTTGTGAGTCTGTGGTCACTGGGCCTCAGTGAAACCCAGCTCTGTGTTTCAGTCGTGCTCCCTCACCTGCACAAGCTGGCACTGGGCAACAACAGGCAGACGGCCGAGGCCAAGCGGGTGGGCATCGCCACGCAGCTGTTCGAGGCCTACAGCGCCCTCTCCTGCTGCTGTATCCTTCAGAACCCCGGAGGTCAAAGGTCGCTCGGCCCAGTACAGAATAGCTCAGCTGTTACAGCGCCTCTCCATCTGTTTAATGCTAATGTGGGATATTCTAGCTGCCGTTGCCCATTATGCTAAGCTGCCTGTTACCGAGGAGACGAAAGCTGCAGGCTTTAACTCCGTCCAAGTCGCCATAACCGAACGGCAGGAAACAGGCCTGTATTTCCTCTCGTCGCGTACAGCTTTGAAGCGTGTGAACGTGCCCTGAAAACGGAGAGAAGTCAGAGCCTGACCGCTGGGGCTGGGGAGGGCTGACTGCACAGCAAAGCTGTGACGAGACCCCCCCCAGACCCCCCAATCCCTATACACCCGCCAGCTCCGAGCTTCATGCAGCTGGGCCAGGTTAGTGCCTGAAGCTTTTCTAATAGCTACTTTGATGGGTGTTTAAAAAGGCAGCCCGCCACCCTTTGTCAGAGGCCCCCCTGTGACTGGGAAATGCCGGCGGGGGGGGGCTGACAGACAGCAGTGGGTGGGCAGCAGGTCTGGCTGGAGGACACCATAACTGCAGACGCACAGTCATCTCCGAAGACGTGCTGGTGAATCACTTCCTCCCGGGGCTGAGGTGCTTAAGGGTCGACATGGAGCAGTTCTCTCCTGAATATGAGGTTTGTTTTCTGTCTTTGCTGAAAAACCAGCGCACTTGTGTCAGCTCTCAGACTGGGAAACCTCACAATACCCAACACAAACAGAGCAGGCGGGATCTCGCTTTTCTGTGTCGTTTTTCCGCAGGATATCCTGAGCTCCATGATTAAGGAATGTGAGCAGAAAGTGGAGAACAGGAACTCTCAGGAGCCCCAGGGGTAAGAGCCGACCGGCCCCCCGCTTACCGCTGTAGCTCCCCTCACGCCACGGCGTGGGTGGTGCCGACCGGCCCCCCGCTTCATTATTATCTGCTCACTTTGGTCAGCACTTGCTCTGCCCCCACCAAACCGGCGTGGGCGGCGCCAACCAGCCCCCCACTTACCACTGTAGATCCCCTCACGCTGCGGCCTGGGCGGCCCCCCGCTTGATTATTATCTGGTCACTTTGGTCAGCACTCGCTCTGCCCCCACCAAACCGTCCCCCTTGGCTGCTGTATCCAGGTCCATGTCTATAGCTGCCAGCCTCGTGAGCGAAGACGCGAAGACCAAGTTCCTCAGCAAGGTGGGACAGCTGACCACTTCGGGCGCCATGCTGGCCAACGTGTTCCAGAGGAAGAAGTGACCGGAATGTGCCGTCGCCGATCCCAAGCTGCCCGGCCCCTCCTACTTGAACCCGATACTCTGCCTTTTCTCTGTGTCCTTTTATTACCACATTGTCATCTGAAGCTCCAAAGATATTTGCACTGTGTCTAATTCCTCTTCATTTTGGGTTTTTATCGTTATATGCATTATGTAACTGTATTGTACACATTTTCTGTGAATTCCGTGATTTCCAGTCTTATCTTTGTGTTGTGTGTATGTTTTCATTTATCTATATGTTTTTTGATATTACACAAGTAAATAACTGTACAATTTACCGAATTACAAGACCATTTTAAACATGTCCAAGTAATAAAACTGATGAACCCTTGTGTATTTACAGCCTATCTGATTTCTTCTTATGAATAAATGTCAGCTTTGCAGTCAGGTTTGTACGGTGGCCGAGAGCCCAGTGAAATTCAACATAAGAAACACGTCTAATAGAAAAACACATTGCAAAGTAAAAAAGCATATTATTCAAGTTCATAACGCATTTGCAAACACACTGCAAATTCATAGACGCTACACAAATTCAGAAAATACTTTCATTATGTGAACTAATGGGCATTGACAATATCCAAATCACAAATACAAACACAGATTGATTCTTTATTACAAAAAGAGTAATATTTGCACCACATGGAAAACAAACAGCACTGCTCCACATTTAATACTAGCCATAAGTCATCGGGTTAACTTCCGCGCGGTCACACATAACACACTTAACATGTCTCTCACAAATACACATGTTCCACTCAGAGTGACATGCACATTAATTCATACACTGTGACACTGCAAATGCACCAATAAACCGTGCACACTTCAAACGTATGCCAGTATGACCTTGCAAAAACCCAGCTGGCCCGTTAGCAGTGCGAACACACTAAACCAAAAGACAACAGAAAAAGAAATAAAAGTTAGTCCGCCCGGACCTTCGACTACTCACGCGGCGGACTAAGGAAACCATACAAACTAAATCATAAAGAGCAGCGGCAAACTATAACCAAACAAAAACCACACTTAGCATATGCAGATGGATGCATTACAAACATTTCAATTAACTGACCACATACCTTTTACCATAAACCTTTATTTCATCCAACAGGCACACATGGCAGTTCATACTAACACACAAAAAAGACCACTTTAATAAAATAGACTATTAAAAATATTCCCTTATTTTTTTTTTTTATATATATATATATATATATATATATATATATATATATATATATAAACTACTGCTTACCAAGGCTGAGGCGTGCTCTCACAAACAGGAACCAGTCGGCCGTCACTGTTCCCCCCCCGAAACTTGCCCCAAACAATTGGTTCCTGGCCCTTTTATACCTGCACGCCTCCCCTCATTAGCATAATCAACTAAACCCTTACACAGCCCCACAGGCTACAATCAAAATGACAACACAGGCGAACTACATTTTACAAACGCGCCGCAAATACAGAAATCAACCGCAACTTCGGAATTACTAGGCTTAAATAATAGGGAGCAACGTAGGGCTACAAGAATGATTCCTGGTCTTAGAGGAATGTCTTATGAAGAGAGGTACGTTAGCTGAGCTGAATCTGTTCAGCCTCGCGCAAAGGAGATTAAGGGGGGGACATGATCCAGGTATATAAGATACTAATTAACAGGTCTGGATGCTGTTCAGCCAAATGTATGGAGGGAAATCCCGGATATTTTTCAAAAGGAATTGCAAATTGCATTTGCAATTGCGTTTTCCATATGTAGACGCATAAAGTGCGACATAATTCAAATGCAATTGCAAATTTTGCATTACCGTTTGCTTTTTCGCTTTCGCGAACGAACACTGACTGCCAAATTTCAAAGTCCATTTGCAGTTGCATTTCCCATGTCTTACAAGTCATGAGCCTGTCATATTTAAATAGCAAAATCAATTACCACGTCTGCTTTTTCACTTTCTCTGCGTCGCGTACGTAGCCTGCCAAAACTCAAACGCAATCGCAATTCCTTTTGCATTTGAATTTCCGACGCCTTACACGGAAACCTGTCAATCAGCGTCAGGGGTGGGTCTGTACTTTTTTTTTTTTTTTTTTTTTTTATTTGTACAAACCATTATAAACAACATTATACAACCAATTACATAACATATGCCAGAAAAATAATTTCTTCTTAATCAAAAAATTGTGAATTTCTGAAAAAGTCCATAGGTCTTTATTGCTTTCTTGTTGATAATGTTTTCCAAACTGGTGCAGTAGTCCTTAATTTCTTGAAGGAAGTGACTAAAGTTAGGCTTGGATCCTGACCATTTCTTCTTATGAATGTGAACTTTTCCCAGAATAATAAGGAGTTGTACAAGTAAAATGAAGTTATTATCATTAATTTCATTAGAATAATACATGCATATATCAAAATTATTTAACATGAAAATAATATTTGTTTTCCTTCTAATAAAATTTTCCATATCCACCCAGAAAATCCTCGTGAATGCACAATTACAGAACAGATGGATAATAGATTCTTTTTCCCCCGAACAAAAATCACAAGAGTAATCAATTTCCAAATTAAATCTCTCTAATACACTTTTAGCTGGATATATACCATGTAAAATTTTAAATGTAACCTCTTTTACTTTATTGTTTAGCCAGAACATATCACAGACACGCCAGGCTTTATTCCAATCTATCTCTCCAAAGACACTGGTCCACTTTACACACTTATGAGTAATTGTATCTCCTGCTATAATATTTCTTAGAAATTTATTCGTATAACTTTGTTTAAGAATATCTATGCCTCCTAAAAAAAAACTTTCTTTAACATACATTACCTCAAAAGAATTACTTCCACAAGATCTTACAAACTGTATAACTGGGTGAGGTATGGCATCAAACACAATTGCATACTCTTTTGGAGTAACAGGAAAACCAAATTTTTCCAAAAATTCGTTATATGCTAATAAATTACCATTTGAATTCAAAAGTTGTTTAACAAACACAATATCATTTTCATACCAATTTTTATAGAAAAGAGATTCATTTTTATATTTAATACATCTATTATTCCAAATAATATATTTATTCGGGGAGAAATTGTGTTTATATACCAGCATCCAGGCCAATAAAGCCTGCTTGTGAAAGTTGGCTAACTTTACAGGTAGTTTATCAATTTTAAAATCACATCTCAATAATAGATCTATGCCACCCATCATGTCGAACACATGTTTTGGAAATGTATACCACATGCTATCCTTTTCTTTCATAAATTTAATTAACCAATTAACCTTGAATGTATTATTTAAAGTTTCAAATCTAAGCACAGATAATCCACCTTGGCTCTTTTGTTTACATATTATTTCTTTTCTCAAATAATGATGCTTATTCCTCCATAAAAAATTAAACAACAATTTGTCTAATTCTTTGTACACCTTAGATGGCATATCCAAAGCTAAAGACACATAGACAGATCTTGATATCCCTTCTGCTTTGGATAGTAAAACCCTCCCATTCAAAGATAAATCTCTTTGAAGCCAGATATTAAATCTTGTCTTAGTTTTGTTTATTATGGGCTGGAAATTGAGCCCACTGCGTTCATTTTCATCTTTATTTATGATAACACCCAAGTATGTAACTATTTGTTTAACAGGAATACCATGTAATTCTGTTAAACTACATGTTTTAATTGGAAACAGCACCGATTTGTTTACATTCATTTTAAGCCCTGACACTGAGGAAAATTCTGTGATACAATTAATTGCTTTTGATATTTCTAAATCATTTTTCAGAAAAATAGTAGTGTCATCAGCTAATTGGGATAATTTGAATATTCTTCCAAATATGTTTATACCTTCAAATTCAGCTTTTTTTATATGTAGGGCCATAATTTGTGTAACTAATAAAAACAAAAATGGAGACAAAGGGCTACCCTGCTGTATACCTCGATTGATCTCAAATCTACCACTAGTACCTACTGATAATTTGACTGAACTATTACATCCATTGTAAATAGTTCTAACAGCTTTCTGAAAATATTCCCCAAAACCAAAATATTTAACACATCTGAACATAAACTCATGACCAACAGTATCAAATGCTTTGTAAAAATCTATGAATAAGATATATGAATCAGTTGGTATATAACAATTGTAATCAATCATATCTAAAATTAACCTAATGTTATTGCTTATATGCCTCCCAGTCATGAACCCCGATTGTTCTTCGTCAATAATCTCATTCAGACCGTTTTTTAATCTTCTAGCAAAAACTAAAGCAAGAAGTTTAGCATCATTATTCAGAAGGGTAATTGGTCTCCAGTTATCGATGTAAAGTTTATCCTTATTAGGCTTCGGGATCAATGTGATAAGACCTTGTCTTAGAGTTACAGGTAATTCCCCACATGCAACTGATTCTTTAAACATAGCTGCTAAAAAAGGAGTTAATTGAACATTGAACATCTTATAGAATTCGCATGTAAGCCCGTCATTCCCTGGAGACTTATTATCCTTCAAGCCTACTATACAATTTCTAATCTCTTCACAACTAATATCCTTGTCACAAAATAGTTTAAAATCATCATTTATCTTTTTTGTTGTTGTATCAGTAATTTTATTCAAAAACAAATCTGTTTTTCTGTCATCATAGGGTTCTGGAGTGTATAAATTCCTATAAAACTGGGTGACATATTTAGCAATTTCTTTATTATTTTCACATATTTTACTATTAATCATAAGTTTACGCACAGATGATAATTCATTATTACGTTTTTCTAAATTAAAAAAATATTTCGTATTTTTCTCACCGTGTTCAAGCCACTTCTGTCTACTCCTTATAAAGGCACCTCTAGCCTTTTTTTCATAAATGTTGTCTAATTGTGACTGCAAGTAAGCCAACTGCTTAAGCTCTTCATTCATTATATTTTGTTTACTACATAATTTCATTATTTCTTCAATTAATTTGTATTCTTTCTCTTTATTAACCTTAGCAATTGTTTTACCTATAACTATAGCTGTGCTTCTTATTTCAAATTTCATTAGTTCCCAGTTGTGACCAAATTCATTAAGTGCACATGCCCTTTTCCAATATTTCTCTATAATTTTAGCAATATTATTTTTAAATAATTCATTCTTTAATAGGGATTTGTTTAATTTCCAATAATTCGTTTTGGGACCAGTCAGACTTGCAGCATCTTTATTGATATTAATCACTATAGCTTTATGATCTGTTAACACTGAAACTTCAATTCCCACTAGTTTAACATCATTAGCACTATTTGCAGAGATTAACCAAAAATCAATACGAGATTGTTTAGTCAAATCATTATTAGCCCAGGTATACATTCTTTGCTGTGGGTAAATATATCTCCAGATATCTAAAAGATCTAATCTTGTACATATATTTTTTAGTACACACGTTTTTTCCTTTCTTTTTGGGGGCCATCGGTCTATTTCTTCATCCATAACTGTATTAAAGTCTCCACCCCAAATAATCACTGCACAGGGAAATTTAGAACACAGTTGCTCAATTTTACCCTCAATTGTTAAGAATAGATTATTATTTTTCTGCTTATTATTTGTGGCATAAACATTTACTATAATGAATTGTGAGAAATCAATACTAACATGTAGAATTATCCATCTTCCTTCAGTATCTGATTGCTTACTGTGAATGTGTCCTTTGAATTTACCTTTTAATATAACCACCCCTGCGGATTTGTTAGAACCAAATGAGAACCAAACTTCACTTCCCCACTGACTTCTCCAGAACGTTACATCTGCTTCACAAGCATGAGCCTCTTGAATAAAATAAAAGTCTGCACCTTTGCTTTGACAATACAAAAATAAAGATTTCCTTTTCAGTTGGTTTCTTATACCTCTGGCATTAATAGAAAAAATTGAAATTGACATGAACAATAACAAAGTAAAAGTTTAACGTATTCCAAGTGCACTTAGTACAAACATAGTATGTCACATATTATACTCGTTGCAATTATCAACTATAACGTTGAACTCTTTTTTTTTTTTTTTTTTTTGACTTCAGCCGTAAATATAGAAACAGTGACCAACAGCTTTACCAGTTACTGGCTGGAGTCTTTAAATATTCGTAAAGGGTGTTCATCCTTTAATTTCTTTTCCATTCACAAATGCTTTGTTCCCTACCAGGTAAGCTCTTTCTCCATTTTTCCTAGCCTTTTCTACAAACGGCCACAGACGAGCGCGCGCTGCCCTGTCATCAGCTGTTAGGTCTTCTTTCACTTGAACACCTTTGTTTTTGAGTAACTCGTTGTTCTTGGAGCCTTTCCAAAAAGCATCTCTAGCCGATCTAGACGCAAATCTGACGATCACTTGCCTTGGAAACTGCTTTTTCCCACTGCCGTCTATTCTGCCGATGCGATGAACCACATCCACTGCTGCCACGATTGCTTCACCCTCACTTCCAGGAACTGCTGCGCTGCAAAACTCTTTAACCTTAGACTTGATGTTTTCATCGCGTTCTTCAACTACTCCATATAGACGAAGATTGTACCGCCGACTATATCGATCAGTATCATTCGCCTTTTGCTCCACTTCAAAAAGTTTCTTTTGCATTTGTTCAACTCTCAGTTTCATCGTAGCATTTTCTTTTTTTAGGTCTACCACTTCTTGATGACAAAAGTCCAAGGATTTTTTAAGACCCTCAATTTGCAGTGTGTTGTGTTTAACAGCTTCATCAGTTTGGTCCGCTCTTTCGTTGATTTTGGCAGTGATGACGCGAATGATATTGTCTTGTAAGTCGGCCAAAGATGGTTCAGAACGTACTTGCATCTGTTCTTTGCGCGCTTTCTTAGAGAGTTTTTTATCCGGTGTATTGGGACTTGAGTCACAGGCTCCATTACTTTCCTTGTAAGCCCCGCAGGAATAAGAGTGTGTGTCTTGAATCACTCTCTTATCTTTGATGGTAACTATCTCCATTTTTTCCGCCACACACGATTCAACCGTCGCGTTTCCATCCATATTAAATTCTCACAGGTTCCGAGATATAATTGTCAGTATAACCAAAAGAATTGTAAAATATCGTATAAATAACTATATACACCTGATAACAGAATTATGCAACTATATTATTCAACATCGCTGACTGTGACACACTTTTTAACTTTCCTTAACAAAACAGTGCGACCAATTCGTCCGCCATCTTGCCGCCGGACCGTGGGTCTGTACTGTGGGGCGTGATTGTATGGGGAGTGACGTCACTCGCAGTAGACGACCAAGAGGGGTGTATGGAAGTAAATTAATGCAAGAGTGTCCAGCTGCAGACGCCTGTCGAGTGGAGCTCCACCGGAAATACGTCACCTCCACAGGAAATACGTGATTTTAAGGGGCGTAAAGTGGAGCTCCACAGGAAACACGTGACATGGAATTGTTTTTTACATGCCTGTGTTGACCAGCGGGGCCTCCGGGTTAATGCTGTCTGTTATGAGAAAGATTAAATTACTGGCACATGAGTGTGTTGATTGATTTTTTTTTTAAATTTAATTCTGTTTGTTGTTGCTGTCTAAATGAATTTAGCAGTTGATTGAATATAATTGTTACATGTTGATCATCATTTATACAACACATACAGTGCTGCATATAACTGGTACGCAAGTACGCATTCACCTTTAAAAGCGATACGTGCGGCAATCGATTGCTGTGACAGTGTAAATGCGTACGTATTTTATGTGCATTTGCGCTGATATGACAAGAAAATACCGTGCATTTCAACCTATATACCGCAAATGAAGTACGAATTAGCATATACAGGTTAAAATGCACAATAATTTCTTGTCATATCAGCGCAAATGCACATAAAATACGTACGCATTTGCGCTGTTCCAGCAATCGTATATAGTATATGTTTATAACAGTTAAGGCAAGACCAATATATATATTAGTAATGTGTATGGAAAGTAACATAATAGCAATTGCGTATGTATGGCATGTTTATAACTGCTCATCTTATGACCAATATATATATTCCACAAACTAGATCAGACCAGATATATATATATATATGTGTATATATATATATATATATATATAATAATTTCTCTAGCGTATAAATGAACAAAAACATACTTTGTTTACATTTTACAACTGAAATTCCGCTGTAACACACAGTTTGGTCACGTGTTTCCTGTGGAGCTCCACTTTACGCCCCTTAAAATCACGTATTTCCTGTGGAGGTGACATATTTCCGGTGGAGCTCCACTCTACAGGCGTCTGCAGCTGGACCCTTCTCAATTAATGACAAAAGTCGTTGATGAAAAAAACACGTTGAATTACACTTATCGAAGCAAATGGCTAAACAAGAACCAGAAACACTGTGTTTAACTCGGATCTTTCTGCAACCTACACTATATGGACAAAAATCTTGGGACACTCCTCTGAATCACTGAATCCAGCTGTTTCATTCAGACCCATTGCCACAGGTGTATAATGTTATATCCGTGGCCATGTTGGATAGCGAGTACAGCTCCGACTACGACCGAACGCTACACAACTTTCAATGGGAGATTTGCGGAGACTTTAAATTGCAGTCTGGTAGCACACCACAACAGCGCATGCGCACATTCCATAATTACTTTCGTCTTCCTTACTACGGAAGCAACGCAACATATAAAATCAAGTACTTAGATAGGCAGTCAGGTTTACAGAAGAGTGTGAAAGAATGGGTCCTTCTGAAGAGCTCAGCTCACTGAATTTAGCCGTGGTGCTGTCATAGCATGCCACCTTTGTTATAAATCAGTTTGTGAAATATCTTCCCTGCTAGATATTCCACAGTTAACTGTAAGTGGCATTATTGCAAAGTGGAAGTGTTTAGGAACAAAAGAAACTCAGCCACAAAGTGGCAGACCTCATAAAGTCACTGAGGGCTGAGGTGCATAGTGCATAAAAGTCACCAACACTGTGTTGACTCAACTGCAGTGTTACAAATGTACTTCCTCTGGCATTAACCCCATGCAGCACAAAGACTGTGCAGCAGGAGCTTCGTGGAATGGGCTTCCATGGCTGAGCAGCTGCATGCAATCCTCACATCACCAAGCATAATGCAAAGTGTCGGATGCAGTGGTGTAAAGCACACTGCCACTGGACTCTGGAGCAGTGGAAATGTGTTCTGTGGAGTGATGAATCACTTCTCTGTCTGGCAGTTTGATGGATGAGTCTGGGTTTCGCAGATGCCAGGAGAACGTTACCTGCCTGACTGCATTGTGCCAGCTGTAAAGTTCGGTGGAGGAGGGGTAATGGTATGGGGTTGGTTTTCATGGATTGACCCCTTAGTTCTGTTGAAGGGAATTCTTAGTGCTTCAGCATACCAAGACATTTTGGACAATTCTATGCTTCCAACTTTGTGGGAACAGTTTGGGGAAGGTCCTTTCTGTTACAGCATTACTGTGCCCCAGTGCACAAAGCAAGGTCCATAAAGACATGGTTGGGTGCAGCACAACCCCAGGGCAGCAGGATAAAGGTGCAGGACAGTGGCATAAAAAGAAGTGTCCCGTTAAAATGGAGTCATCGCGCATAGATCCGCTTTCTTATAATTTAATTCCGAACCTCTTATATTTAGTAATCTATGTTTTGTCTCCACCTAGTGGCCTCCCTGAAAAGTACACATTGTTTCTGGAAGGGTCGCTTGTTCTGTGAATTGACGTGTCCAGTGGATATAAGAAATATGGCAGCAGCTTGATATACAGACATTATAACTGACTACAGCAGGGGTGCCCACACTTTTTCAGCTTGCGAGCTATTTATAAATGACCAAATGAAAATGATCTACCTACTATAACAATGCAAAACATATGTATACAAATATTGAGTATTCTTTAATATTATTATTATCTGTTGTTATTATTATTATTATTATTATTAATAATAATAATTTCCCTTTGGGACAAATAAAGTATTTTTTAATTGAACTGGGATTTTAGTTCCTTCACCTTTCTCTTTCTAAGCTCGCTTTTCGGAGGGAAGTTAATGTCGTAGTTTTTATGAACAGTCCGAAAATGCCGCTCCACATTTCCCTTCTTCGGAATAGCAACGGCAGACTGAGGCCCAATCCCAAACTATACCCTCGACACTCTGCCTTCATTTCGAGTCACACTCCCGCCGAGTCACCCTCACAACACGCCCTATACACTTAAACTGAAGGAAATTGTCACAAGAAAGATTTGAGACAGACTTGCCCTCGTAGCGCCTTTTTACAGTCTTCTTTACCGGAAAGAGGAAATGCATTACGTAGTGATTTGACGAAATGGATCCATCAAGAAGCTGTATTGTATTTTCTTTAATGACATATCAGTTATTTTTAAAAAGCACAAAGTTTATCTAATGCGAGAAGACGACGGCTACGTCGGTTTTAAGTATGTACATGTGTCATATTGACGATTGTACAATTTCTACCATAGCTAACTTAGTTTACACGCATAAAACATTACGCATTACTTCTGTACCAAATACCAGATCCAGATATGTAGAGGAAAAAACAGGCAAATATGCTGTTATTATTGCTGGTGTGATGTTGATAGAGTTTGCGTACGAATGTTTCTTCGCGTGGTTTCTAGTTTGAAAAGTACACAAAATCTCTCGTAATCGGATCACGATAAAATCGATCTGTACTGACCAGCTATAAATAACTGCTTTCCTAATTTTTTTTCGGCAGCAATGAATTATAACATATAACATAGACTTTCTATGTGTATTTCACAGTGCTGTTAGAATCCAATTATTAAATTATCGCGCTGTTCTGTTTCCTGTGCGCTAGGAATTATGGGATATGGAAGTGGTAGTGAAATCGCGCGAGCCACCATCGTTGCTGACTCGCTAAAGGAGGGGCAGGCGTCTGCAGCTGGGCACTCTTGACTGCAGCTGGACACTCTTGGGGCTTTGAGGCACACTTCAACATGGCGACGGGTCTCGGGAACGCGCAAACGAAGGCGGAGTGGTGAGGCGGAGTGTGTAGGGACCGGTTTGGGATTGGGCCTGACAGATGAGGCAAATGCACTTCGAATATGACATGGTGGGGAAAAAAACAGTCCCCCCCCGCATTCCGTATGGAAGTGGCAGGTTTTTGGCTTCTTACTTGGTCCAGCTCCCCCATTCATTTTTATACCCTTTCTTAAGTTTAATAGAAATAAATTGGAGGCTAACTAGGCGACTCGGCCGCTTGCTGGAGTTTGGCAGCAGCTGGTGCGGTTGAACGCGTCGTCCATCCGCTATTTTTTATGCCATACGATCTACCCAGACTACCTCTGCGATCGACCAGTGCGGGTGGCGAGAGTGGGTGGGCACCTGCCCCTTCTGTCCGACGGGGGCGTAACAAGAATTTGCAGTGGGGTGGGGGTGGGGTTATTATTTGATAAAACAAATTTCATTATTTAATCAAATAAATAATTTTATTTACTTCATTCCACTGAACCAGGGCAGCAACAGGATATAATTATATTTTCCAGTGATTTTTGTTTCTGTTATGTCTTCAGTTAAATGGTTACTATTTACACTGATTTACTCTAATTGTGTTAGTAGTGAAGTGAATTTATTTAATTTAATCCACCAGACTGTGGTTTCATTATGTTACTCAGTCATGCTTTGGGTGACGCTGAAGCAGGACATTAATAGGACAGAACAGAAAGCCTTTATTGTCATTATACAGGGAGGAAATACAGTAAATAGGCATAAATATATAAAATGTACATATACAGGGGAGGGGGAAAGCCCCCCCCCCCCACTCATCAGGATTACATTTAGTTACATTTTAGTCAGAGAGAAAAACTGTTATTTTTGTCAAACATACATTTCTTTTTTTTTTATTATTCACTTTTTATTGATATATACCCAAATACACTTCAAATTATGCATATCAATATAAGACACATAACATAAGAAAAAAAAATACATACATAAAACTATATACAAAAAGGGAGTGATCAATAAGATACAACCAGAGCATGTGAGCGGAGCGGTGAGAATTTCCGCTCCTCGCTCACGAGGCTGTTGGCCACGCCCGCTCCTCCGCTCTAATTCGCACTAAGCTGCTCCGCTCAACACCGCTCCTCGCTCCACTAAAATGTCCTCCCGCTCCAGTCAAATCGCTCCACGCTCGCTCCAATTTAAAAGAGGAACAAATAATCTGCATGCCTAACAAATGTCACCTTAAACCGAAGCCTTATGTCATAAAGAAATATGAGCAACGGCAACATTGCCAGTCATAACAGAAAATATTTATTTTTAAGCAACCTATCGGCAACAACGGACAGGTTTGGAAATGGCATTCCACACAAAAATAGGCTTAAAAATAAAGGAATCAGTGGGTTTAATAGCCTAAAGAATATAGACACGTTTTAAATTCCTCAATTTTTTTCTGTTGATGCAGCACGTCTCTAAAATAAAATTTTACGTTACGTGAAATTAAAAAAAATCTTATTAGACCTACTTTGAATGACAAAACGAATTTATTTGATTACCAATATTTACTTTATAGGCTTTTATACTTTAATTTACTTTATAGACTTGATATGCTACAACCATATAAAACTTGCACGCGTTTTGCTCTGGCTTCCGCTTGTTCGCGTAGCACACTCATGTTTCTGAGAAAAGTGATTCCAAAGTGAATCTTTACTCACTGAAACAGTTTCACCACATTGTTGTTCTTGCTGTACATTCTTGTCATCTATACGTTTGATAAGAATAGTACACTTGTATGATTTATCCGTTTCCTTTGTGAAATACTTTGCGAATTCCATCTCGGCCAATTTGTGTAACAGTCTTGATAATTGTACAGATGAATTCTGGGTAGATTCGGGCACGCCTCAGAATTGTAGTGTGAGCGGTATCGGAGCGAAATTGGAGCGAGACAAAGCGACCGCTCCAGCCTTAATTAGAAATTCCGCTCCGCTCACATGCTCTGGATACAACCTAATAAAAAATAAAAATAAGGTCAGGCCTGTTAGATTTTACATATTTAACCCATTTATCCCAATTTAAGGTAAATTGTTCCAATGTCTGATTAACCAATGCTGTTATCTTTTCCATTTTATAAATGTCTATTATAATGTCCGTCCACATGTTTAATGTTGGGCTTTCCTGTGATAACCATTTCTTGGTAATAGATTTCTTAGGAGCTGCCAACAATATATTCATTAAATATTTATCTCGTTTCAACCACTCGATCAATACATCCAAAATATATTGTTTTGCTTTCTAGCAGTATATCACACATAAAAATGTTTTGTAGAGTACTGTGGATTACTTTCCAATATTCTTTTATGAGAGGGCAGTCCCAAAAAAATATGGTAATGGTGAGCTTTTTGATACCCACAATTTCTCCAACAGAATGAAGTATACTATAGTGAGACGTCTGAATTGGTGAAATAAAATATCTTATAATAGTCTTCCATCCAAACTCTTTCCAATTTTGTGACCTAGTGCATTTCCACTGAGATTTCCATACTGTTGTCCATTCTTCCTCAGATATAGTAATCCTTCCTTCTTTTTCCCATTTTTCTTTAATATATGAAGTTGAGTGTGTTTTAAGAGTTAATAACCCCTTATAAAAGCAGGGCTGTGGAGTCGGAGTCGAGGAGTCGGAGTCGGAGACAATTTTGGGTACCTGGAGTCGGAGTCGGAGTCGGCAAAAAGTTAACCGACTCCGACTCCTACTAAATTTAAATGGGAATTAAAAAAGTAAGTTGAAATGTCCCAATTCACAAACAATCATAATGAACTACTTCTCTGCTGTAAGAATAAAGCCCAATGCATGCAGTGCATAATGTTACCACAAAACGAACATGTCAAGTAACCATGAAGCATGCTTTTCATTGACTGTATGCGTCACTATATGGGATGTAATGCACAGGTAAGGTGCGGCACCGCTTTCCATTGTGTCGTGTTCCACTGTTACAGGGAACTGTGAACCTAGCCTAAAGCCCCCCATACATTTACAGATGCACTGCCGATTTTTCGGCCGTTCAACGAGTCATCACGCGTCAAACGCCTGAAAAATCATCTGGTGTGTTCTCAGCTCCGTCAGCTCCCCTTCGCTATGCGCTAGTGAAGGGGGCCGAAGGAGCCGAGAACACAGATCTCCCTACCTGTCTCCAGCAGAGGCTCGTTCTGCTGTTCAGCTGGCCGGTGAGTGACACAATGCACTAAACTTCCGGCTGGCTGACAGAGGAGACAGCCACTGCAGCAGACAGAGGCATCACATTACTTTGGATGGGGGCGGTGGTCGAGATTTTCGGCAAGCTGGATCTGCCCGTCCATGTGGACACCCGCAATCTGCGGCCGCCAATCAATTGCCGCGATTGTACACGCACATCGGTCGGTGGCAAAATCCTTGTTTTCATTGTGTTTGTCTTTAATCTGGCATTATAGTAGAGTGTTGGCTTCCTAGCCAGTAGTTCTGTGGTGAAATGACATGTATGTTGCCTTCCTTTCCTTCAATGGATGTAGAAAATACATTAGCATAGTATATACATACAGAGGAGTCGGGGAGTCGGAGTCGGAAGATTTAGAAACTGAGGAGTCGGAGTCGGAGCATTTATCTACCGACTCCACAGCCCTGTATAAAAGCCTGAAATTATACCCTTGCTCATACCTGATTTATAAGCTTTTTTAAACAATTCCACTAGATGTGTACCTGCCTCAGTGACATTATCAAACAACTAACCCTGAACAAAGCTAGAAATAAAGTCTAGCAGTGGGGGGAAATCTATCCCACCTTTCGGCAAGGGGCCCCCACTACAGCCCATGAAATAGTAACTAAAACAATTTGAAGCGAACATGAAAAAAGTCCCTATTCCTCCTTTATATATTTTCTTGTTTCAGTTGGGAAAAAGAGGACAAACGCAAAGAGAAAAAAAAAAAGAAGCTAGTTTAAACACATTTCAATTATATATTCGGACGAAAATTGCTCGTTGTATGTAAAGTTCTATTTAGCCCACCAGCTCTTCGAGATTAGTAAATCATGACTCCTCTGGGTGAGGTGAGGTATGTCTTCTGAAACCTCGCAGTCTCTCTCTGATGCCTCGCTCTCGCTCCTCTCTCCTTCCCCGTTTACCTGCTCTGTCCACTATGTTCCAGGCTGTGCGGGACAACTGTTCAGCCAGACTCTCTCTCGGTGCAATTACGCTGACGGGCAGACCTCTATCTTTCATATCTGTTGTCGCCTCATCCGCTGTGTGGTACAGCTTTATCCCTTCTTTGTAGAAGACTCGTAGTTTAGCAGGGAACGGAGTTTGGAATCGAATATTCCTCTCCTTTAACAGGCGCTTTGCTTCAAAGTAGTCCCTACGTTTTCGTAAGACTTGATAGTCGTGATCAAAATATATTAGTCTCTCATTCATCAACACCCTCTTCTTTCCCCAAGCTTTGCGTAAAATCTCGTCTTTGATTTTGTAGCGGAGAAATCTAATCACAATGGACCGCGGCTTATCGTTTCTGTCCTCGGAAGTCCTCGGGCCGAGCACCCGGTGCGCACTCTCAATGCCGAGATCAGTGGTTGGGGGAATTTCCAGCGTGTCCCGTAATAGCTTTTTCACAAATTCTTCCGTAGACGACCCCTCCGTTCCTTCTGGAATATTGTATACCCTCATATTCTTCCGTCGAGATCTCCCTTCCTGATCAAGTAGTTTGCTTTCTTGCTGTTTCATCACTTTTATCATCTTGCTTAGCACTTGCTCCACTTGCAGCGTGTGGCTCAGTGGGCTAAGCCTGTGTGCCTGTAATCACAAGGTCATTGGTTCAAGCCCAGCCTCAGCACGTCTGTGGGTCCTTGAGCAAGACCCTTAACCCCCAGCTCCCTGGGCGCCCCAACAGATGGCTGCCCTTCACAGACAGCTTACTCTACAAAGAGCAAGTTGAGGGAGGCGTAAAAACAATTTCCCCACGGGGATCAATAAAGTATCTATTATTATTATATTTTCAACACGGTCTTCCACTTTTTCTATTCGCGTCTCCACCTCCCCTATCTTATGATTAACAGTAGCGAGCTCAGTTTTAATATCATTTAGTTGTTGTTTTGTGTCCTTCCGAAAGTCCCATATCCCTTCCAACACTTTCGCTAAGCTTGCTATGTCCTGAGGGGAGTTAGCATTAGCCCCATCACCGCTCGCCGTATTTTCTGCACCTAACGACTCATCAGTTGTGTCTTTTTTATTTGCATCCCTTTTCCCCATTCTGGCCTCACTTATCAAATCAACTGTTATCGAGTAATTTTATATTTGACTATATTATGAGGCGAAAAATATATTATTACCGGAGGAGCTATTCCTCTAGGCTGCCATTCTAGGTGGTGACGTCACCGGAACCCCCTCAAACATACATTTCAGAGTAAAAAGGATTATAAAGGTTAAAAAGCAGAGATTTTACCTTTTTGCCAGGAGAACCAGCAACACGTCACAGTGACACTGAGGAGTTTATAGTATAAACCCCAAACCCTGGATAGAGGGGCTCAGTGAATGAGGAGGTGAGTCTGTACAGGGGGGTCAGTCCATCAGAGGAGACTCTGTAGAAGGACAGAGCACCAGCCCCCCAGTCCAGATACACTCCTACTCTGCGGGAGCCTGAGGGCTTTATGGGTATGAGAGTCTCTTTATTATTGTGCCAGACAGAGTAACTGTCAGGATTACAGCACAGACTCCATGACTTGTCATTGAATCCAAGCTCACAGTCACTCCCTCCTTTCCTCCCGATCCCTTTATAAGTCACTCCTATCAGGGCTGCATCTCCATCCCACTCAGCCTCCCAGTAACAGCGGCCAGTCAGACTCTCTCTGCACAGAACTTGGGGGCGGAAGTCAAATCTCTCTGGATGATCAGGATATGGCTGCTTCTCTGCCCCCCGTGTCACCTTCCTGTTCCCCCCTGACAGAGACAGGCGTCTGTGTGCTGTGTTGGGGTCCAGCGTCAGCTGGCAGGAGTCTGTAGGCAGGAGGGAGAATTATTAATACCATCAGGCAGCCTGTACTTTATGTTTCTGTACAATATAAAAACAGCACAGCTTCCCCGAACGAAGCGGGAACTGAAGTTTATGAAATAGCTCAGGAAACGTCGGACGGCGCGCGACTTCAAATTTACTGATACACGTGACTCTTTTCTACAGCTACAGATTGCACTGTTACAGATGCTCAGGTGTTTTGCACCAATAATACCTCCATATCGGATGCTGCGCAACGCCGGCGGGAAGAGCCGCCAAAATGCTGCGCGAGCTAAACTAACAGCTTAATTACGGGTAAATAAAATTACAAGCAGCGACATTCATCAGACACATTCACCACAAGCATATTTACCACAAGACGGCACCAGATATTAATACTAAAAGTCAGTGTCTTTCCTTCTAACCGCTAAATCCGGCGCGTGCGGCGCCTTGCTGCTCTCCGTCTTTCTACAGGGAGTTTACCTTTGAAAATGACCATCAATAACAGAATATTTAAATAATATTATTACATATTTAAAGTAGGGCTGGACAATAATTCGATATCAATATATATCGCGATAGAATTTTTTCAATAACGGTGATACGATTTTCAAACACATTTCCGATATTTCGATATACATTTGAACCCACTTATCTCGTCTTCGGTTAACTCGCCAACCCTATTAAGTCGACGTTTTTGAAGTGGAACCGCCAAATTCCCTCTTTGTCTTAGCATTTTCTCATCGGTTATGTCGATTCTTTTATGTCGCCGAACCCTAATATCTCGAGCACAAAAGAGGGCCAAAATCACCACTTAACATCGGTTATCTCGATCCCCGTGACGATTCGCCGGCTTTTAAAAATGTATCACAAGGTGTATTCGCTAAACAGGGTGTATTCAAATCGCATTCGCATGGTAATTTGCTGAACAACGCAGCTGTGAAACGCGATCCAGGTAAAACTTTTTTAGACAGCATAAATAATATTGAAGCATTTGTTTTCATGCAGACTGTTAAAGGCAAAAGCAACAAAGCATTTTAGACTTTGTAAAGAAACCATAGTAACCGCGTGTATGATACTTTTCAGAGCTGTGTCAGAGCGAAATGACTCGTGAATTTAATTTTGACACTGGTTAGCTTTTTGTAAAAACGAACTACAGTACACCCCGCAGGTTTTTTGTGATTTTGTGAGCGATCTGTGTTTTCAATGTTGGAGAACATAATTAAAGGTTTGTATCGAGAAACGACGGTGGTTTTTATTGTATACTGGTAAATCTCTGCTGTTAGTTGGTGCACATATGCCTTTTGTTAGCCAATATGTATGTCGGGGCCGGCTCTACGCTGGGGCAAGAGGGGGCAACGCCCCCTTAAGCAAACGTCCTGCCCCCTTAAATCAAACTTTTAGAAGTTGAGGAAGAAAATAATAATTAACCACAAACTGAATATGGACAAGATTTACTATAAGAGCTGAAAAATCCACTGAAAAAGGCACAAACGAGATGATAAGTTTCACTTCTTGTTCGCTCTTTCCCTCCGCGTTCTGTTTGTGCGCGGGCTCACACGGCACTCGGCAGAGATCCCCCACTCACCCTCCCCCCAGCTAAACATCCAATCACTGTTAGCATGCAAATGAGCCAGTTTCTCAGTAGGCAGGGCAGAGCGAAATGAGCTGCGCGATTGCGGGAGGTTTAGAGGAAGCAGCACTCTCTCTCGTCAAAATCATAGAGACTCGTGAGATCATGGTTCGAATTATTTTTGTATATTTGGGGGGGGTCTTGATCGGGGGGTACTGTACCCCCCAGTACCCCCCGATCAAGACCCCCCCAAATAGACAAAAATAGCAGTTGGGGGGTCTTAACATTTTTCTTTTCTTTTTTTTTTTAAAGAAAGATAACTAGGGATGCACCGAAATTAAAATTCTTGGCCGAAACCGAAAACCAAAAAAGAGGAAACGAAGGCCAAAAACCGAAACACCGAAAGAAATTATGCCAGTAATTAGTACCATTGCATTTATGGCTATGACTGTGTAAAATCAAGGCATTGCGATTGCATAAATTAATATTAAAGTTTCAAAGAATAAATCAGTTACAAATTATGAAAATATTTATTTAGCACATTGCAACAATGCACAGTATAAAATAAAATAAAATTCAAACTTAAATGTTTAACTTAACCGCACTCTCATATCCAGCATGGCGATCGGGATGTTTGGATTTCAGGTGATAAATTAAACCCGACGTGGAGAAAGTCTTTGCAGACGCACCCCCTCTTGAAATTTCGGCATTACATGTTTTGCAAATCGCTATCCGTGGGTCTTTCTCAGATATATTGAAATACGTCCACACCGCAGACATGCTGCTTCAGACAAGCACGTGCAGGCCCCGGTTTCTGTTTGCGTCATCACAACATACTGTTTCGGCCGTGTTTTTCGGTGATAAAAATCTTTCGGCCGGAAACCGAAAATGCACTTTTGGGCCATTTTCGGCCGAAAATTTTCGGTGGCCGAATATTCGGTGCATCCCTGAAGATAAAATCTTCCTACAAGGTTTAGGTGAGTTTCTGTTTGTGTCATATAAAACGATTTCAGACACCCCTAGTGTGGACTGTACCATTTTAACCACCTCAGCGCTAGAAGCAGGTTAGCCAGTCGGTTACGTCATTCATTCTCATTGAGCGACTTGTTCGTTGTGATTTCAAGATTTCAAGATTCTTTATTCGTCACATACATAGTTATAACTAGGGATGAGCGAGTACAGCATTATCTGTATCCGTATCTGTTAACCATATGAATTATCTGTATCTGTACTCGGAATGGGCGGGGCCTAACCCGGAAGTGGGCGGGGTTTGACCTGGAAGTGGGTCGGGTTGTCTTTAAATGGGCGGGGCTTTAACCGGTATGTTATTTTAAGCATGCAATTGATATGGGTTGATCAGAAGTTGTTATATTTATTACTGCTTAGAAAACTATTTACATGACAGCATCAGCATTGAGCTTCAGATCAGTGGTTTTGATCACGATAACAAACGAACTATATACAGAAGTTTTGCAACAATGAATACAACACATGCGGTTGCAATTATGAAGTAAAATGTAATGAACAAGAGTTTTCATCTCAACATAACTTTCTTTTTTTAACTTTTAATTTTTTTATGATCAGTGTGATTTCTTTTTTTTTGGTTCTTTTTTATTTTTTTTATTTCTACACCAGGTATGTGTGAGTGTGTGTGAGTGAGTGAGTGAGTAAGAGAGAGACAGAGAGAGAGAGAAAGAGAGGGGGGGGAGTTTGTGTGTGTAGCTTAATTTGTAATATTAATTATACCACAACTACCTTTATTTTTTTTTATAAAATACAGCAAGAAAGTGTCAGACACTCAGTGCGTGAAGTAAAAAAAACTGGTTAGAGCCAGCTGACAGTTTAAAAAAGAAAAAAAAAACTCCGACAGGCAGAGACGCGAGTCGCATTCTACAAACAAACCTGAAGCTGAAGAAACCCTAAACGTTAACGGAAAAAACCCGCGATCCTGAGTGACTGAGGGAGAGACAGAGAGAGAGAGAGCGCTGTTCTCTTCTCTTCTCAGTGTTCTGTGTGTGAGTGAGCAGAGCGGGACACAGCAACACAATAAATCTGTATGTGTGTAGGGGAGGGGCGCTGTGACTAGTTGATCACAGAACGCAGACACAGTCAGCTACCCAATGAGAATTTTTATTCAATCCGAGCACAGATATTGACTTGTATTACTCGTATGATACTCGTACTCGTCAAAAGTGCTTTATCCGTACCGGATACTCGTTTCAGCCGAGTATCCGGCTCAACTCTAGTTATAACAAGCACAACATGTAGTGAAATGAACCCTGACCAATCCTATTTTTCAGTTTTATATTTCAAGACTCGGTGAATTCATTTTTTCTTTTTCATAACTTAGCCTACCCTTTTTAGTTTTGGTAATATCGGCAATAGTGAAAAGTGTTTTGTTGGGTTCAAGCTTGTTTGATATAGGCCATCCAATTAAGGTAAATGTCATGTTTTTACTTGTTTTAATCTGATGAGGAATATTTTATTTTATTTTTTGTTGTTTTACTTTTCAGTTTTCCCCCTGAGGGATTGCCACCTTACTGTGGTCAGGGGCTTTGTGTGCATCAGTGACCCTAAGAGCTACACCAGCAGAAGCTTAGCCTTCAGGTGGGACACCCAAGTTGGACAGGTCTTAGGGCAGAGGCCTGACAAAGTGCAATCCAATTACATGACAAAAACAGTTATCCAGAGCACCACCCCACCCCTTTCCCGCCTTTGTCGCCACCATGTGCCCCCTTCACATTTCTGTCTGCCCCCTCATATATGCATGTCTAGAACCGGCCCTGATGTATGTACATATTTATAGCATGCCGATCGCGTCAAACAAATCACGGCAATGCCAAAAACACTAAAAACCCGTGCATGTACATTCTCAGTTATTAACGCACATAAATAAATTTCAAGCACATGTTAATATATTGCTGCCATATTGGTTTTCGGTTATCTCGATCATCGGTTATCTCGACGCTTTTTGGCAACCCCCTAGGCCGGCGACATAACCGGGTTCGACTGTATATGAATAATCAGCCTGTTCTAGTTTAAATGGAAATATATTATTGTTAATAAGCTGGAAGTACCAAAAGCTGAGTTTTATTTATTTGATAGTTTATTTCACATTTCTTGTTTGTAAAGGCTAAATACAAATAAAAAGTGAACCTTATTTTTTTTTTGTACTGTTTTTATTTAAAAAAAAATATATATATAATTTTAATAGGAGGAGCCTGGAGGTATTATAGACTTTGCAAATTCAGTTTGCAGACATCCATTGTGTGTGTCCTCTGCAGTTTTTTCCTGAGGCTTTTTAATATTGTCCATATCGATATCGGAATTATATAGTTTCGACCAAAATCAAGAAATATATCGTGATATAAATTTTTGCCATATCGTCCAGTCCTAATTTAAAGTGATATTTAATAAAGGTTTGGACCCGGATTCTGATACAAACGCCTCCGAAGACGATTCTGGCGCCGGAGTTACGCTCCATGAGGATCCAGTATTTGCAGCGATTGTCTGACATGGTCTTTAGTCACAGCAAAGCCGCTCTGAATGCATTTCACATGCATCGGCTTATTTCCGTGAAGCGTGTCAGACTGTATCTACTGATCCGGGAGAAACACTGCGGTGTCAAGCGGGGCGGAATAGGTGCCGCGCAAAGTCGGCAAACTGATTATAATACCATCAACAAACCATCAATAAAAGCGGATTAAACTACACAGATCGTGCATCTTGAAAAACAGAAAGGTTATCTCATTAGTTCAGAAAAATAGGATGATTATTACGTTAATTTGGAAAAACATTGTTCAGCTCAAGAGCTGTGTGGTAATTAGCACAAGGAGTTGAATCAGGTGTTAAATGAGGGTGAACCCAAAATGTGCAGGGCTCCGGCCCTACAGGCCTTGATTTGGGCACCCCTGGTCTAAGGCATTCAGTGGCCAATCAGGAATATTCTCTCATGATTATTTAACCCTGTAAAAATGCAAATTCACATTTCGCAGTTGAGGAGAGAGTCCGGTATCACTGCCTACGGGTGCCGTCTTAGGACAATACTAACGAATCTCACACTGGAGGAGAGAGTCCGGTATCACTGCCTACGGGTGCCGTCTTAGGACAATACTAACGAATCTCACACAGGAAACACATACACTCACGACATGTGCAAAAAGAACAAATGCAAAGGATTCTTTTTTTGTGAAATTAAACATGTACAACTATATCAGAATATATTTTAACCATCTTACACTCCCACACAAAGACAATATAAGCAGCTATAAAGTATTGGTAAAAAATATTTTTAAAAACGATTAAATTAATCGATAGTGTTTTTGGTGATGATTTTGATGTTTTATTTCTCTCATTTGCATGTTGTCTAAAATGACACAAACAGAAACTCACCTAAATACAAACATGGAAATCCATCTACACACAGTGCAAAAAGCCACACTCATCACAACAATCATTTGAATACAACCATAACATAGTATTAATGGTATTATTAATAAAAACCTGCAAACACACTTACATTTCTGTAAGCCTGGTCTGGTCCTGCACTCTCCACAGTGGTCCACACTATAGGAGAAGCAGAATGACATAGTGCTGCTTTATCCATTTATTTATTGGTGCCTCTTCTTCACATACATGCATAAGTATCTGTAGCGTGTCAGACACACACTCTGTACTCACTTCAGCTTCTCCAGTTTACAGCTGGGATCCTCCAGTACAGCAGAGAGCAGCTTCACTCCTGAGTCTCCATAAACCCCAAACCCTGGATAGAGGGGCTCAGTGAATGAGGAGGTGAATCTGTGCAGGAGGGTCAGTCCATCAGAGGAGACTCTGTAGAAGGACAGAGCACCAGCCCCCCAGTCCAGATACACTCCTACTCTGCGGGAGCCTGAGGGCCGTATGGGTATGGGAGACTGCTTCCAATTGTGGCAGACAGAGTAACTGTCAGGACGACACCACAGACTCCATGACTTGTCATTGTTTCCAAGCAGACAGTCATCCCTTCCTTTCCTCCCGATCCCTTTATAAGTCACTCCTATCCGGGCATCATATCCATCCCACTCAGCCTCCCAGTAACAGTGATCAGTCAGACTCTCTCTGCACAGAACTTGGGGGCAATTGGTAAATCTCTCTGGATGATCAGGATATGGCTGATTTGCCCCCTGTGTCGCCTTCCTGTTCCCCCCTGACAGAGACAGGCGTCTGTGTGCTGTGTTGGGGTCCAGCGTCAGCTGGCAGGAGTCTGTAGGCAGGAGGGAGAATTATTAATACCATCAGGCAGCCTGTACTTTATGTTTCTGTACAATATAAAAACAGCACAGCTTCCCCGAACGAAGCGGGAACTGAAGTTTATGAAATAGCTCAGGAAATGTCGGACGGCGCGCGACGCGGGCGGGAAGAGCCGCCAAAATGCGGCGCGAGCTAAACTAACAGCTTAATTACGGGTAAATAAAATTACAAGCAGCGACATTCATCAGACACATTCACCACAAGCATATTTACCACAAAACGGCACCGGATATTAATACTAAAAGTCAGTGTCTTTCCTTCTAACCGCTAAATCCGGCGCCTTGCTGCTCTCCGTCTTTCCACACGGAGTTTACCTTTGAAAATGACCATCAATAACAGAATATTTAAATAATATTATTACATATTTAAAGTGATATTTAATAAAAGTTTGGACCTGGATCCTGATACAAACGCCTCCGAAGACGATTCTGGCGCCGGAGTTGCGCTCCATGAGGATCCAGTATTTGCAGCGATTGTCTGATATGGTCTTTAGTTACAGCAAAGCCGCTCTGAATGCATTTCACATGCATCGGCTTATTTCCGTGAAGCGTGTCAGACTGTATCTACTGATCCGGGAGAAACACTGCGGTGTCAATCGGGGCGGAATAGGTGCCGCGCAAAGTCGGCAAACTAATGATAATACCATCAACAAACCATCAATAAAAGCGGATTAAACTACACAGACCGTGCATCATGAAAAACAGAAAGGTTATCTCATTAGTTCAGAAAAACAGGATGGTTATTACGTTAATTTGGAAAAACATTGTTCAGCTCAAGAGCTGTGTGGTAATTAGCACAAGAGTTGAATCAGGTGTTAAATGAGGGTGAACCCAAAGTGTGCAGAGCTTTGGCCCTACAGGACTGGATTTGGGCACCACTGGTCTAAGGCATTCAGTGGCCAATCAGGAATATTCTCTCATGATTATTTAACCCTGTAAAAATGCAAATTTACATTTCGCACTGGAGGAGAGAGTCCGGTATCACTGCCTACGGGTGCCGTCTTAGGACAATACTAACGAATCTCACACAGAAAACACATACACTAACGACATGTGCAAAAAGAACAAATGCAAAGGATTCTGTTTTTGTGAAATTAAACATGTACAACTATATCAGAATATATTTTAACCATCTTACACTCCCACACAAACAGAATATGAGCAGCTATAAAGTATTTGTAAATAATATTTTTAAAAACGATTAAATGAATTGATAGTGTTTTTGGTGATGATTTTGATGTTTTATTTTTCTCATTTGGATGTTGTCTAAAATGACACACAGAAACTCACCTAAACACAAACATGGAAATCCATCTACACACAGTGCAGAAAACACACTCAACACAACAACTGTGTGAATACAACCATAACATAGTATTAATGGTATTATTAATTAAAAACCTGCAAACACACTTACATTTCTGTAAGCCTGGTCTGGTCCTGCACTCTCCACTGTGGTCCACACTATAGGAGAAGCAGAATGACATAGTGCTGCTGTATCCATTTATTTATTGGTGCCTCTTCTTCACATACATGCATAAGTATCTGTAGCGTGTCAGACACACATTCTGTACTCACTTCAGCTTCTCCAGTTTACAGCTGGGATCCTCCAGTACAGCAGAGAGCAGCTTCACTCCTGAGTCTCCATAAACCCCAAACCCCGGACAGAGGGGCTCAGTGAATGAGGAGGTGAGTCTGTGCAGGAGGGTCAGTCCATCAGAGGAGACTCTGTAGAAGGACAGAGCACCAGCCCCCCAGTCCAGATACACTCCTACTCTGCGGGAGCCTGAGGGCTCTATGGGTATGAGAGTCTGTCTACTATTGTGGCAGACAGAGTAACTGTCAGGACGACACCACAGACTCCATGACTTGTCATTGTTTCCAAGCAGCCAGTCATACCATCCTTTCCTCTCGATCCCTTTATAAGTCACCCCTATCCGGGCATCATATCCATCCCACTCAGCCTCCCAGTAACAGCGGCCAGTCAGACTCTCTCTGCACAGAACTTGGGGGCAGTTGTCAAATCTCTCTGGATGATCAGGATATGGCTGCTCTGCCCCCCGTGTCGCCTTCCTGTTCCCCCCTGACAGAGACAGGAGTCTGTGTGCTGTGTTGGGGTCCAGCGTCAGCTGGCAGGAGTCTGTAGGCAGGAGGGAGAATTATTAATACCATCAGGCAGCCTGTACTTTATGTTTCTGTACAATATAAAAACAGCACAGCTTCCCCGAACGAAGCGGGAACTGAAGTTTATGAAATAGCTCAGGAAATGTCGGACGGCGCGCGACGCGGCGGGAAGAGCCGCCAAAATGCGGCGCGAGCTAAACTAACAGCTTAATTACGGGTAAATAAAATTACACAGCAGCGACATTCATCAGACACATTCACCACAAGCATATTTACCACAAAACGGCACCGGATATTAATACTAAAAGTCAGTGTCTTTCCTTCTAACCGCTAAATCCGGCGCCTTGCTGCTCTCCGTCTTTCCACACGGAGTTTACCTTTGAAAATGACCATCAATAACAGAATATTTAAGTAATATTATTACATATTTAAAGTGATATTTAATAAAGGTTTTGAGCTGGATTCTGATACAAACGCCTCCGAAGACGATTCTGGCGCCGGAGTTGCGCTCCATCAGGATCCAGTATTTGCAGCGATTGTCTGATATGGTCTTTAGTTACAGCAAAGCCGCTCTGAATGCATTTCACATGCATCGGCTTATTTCCGTGAAGCGTGTCATACTGTAGCTACTGATCCGGGAGAAACACTGCGGTGTCAAGCGGGGCGGAATAGGTGCCGCGCAAAGTCGGCAAACTAATGATAATACCGTCAACAAACCATCAATAAAAGCGGATTAAACTACACAGATCGTGCATCTTGAAAAACAGAAAGGTTATCTAATTAGTTCAGAAAAACAGGATGGTTATTACGTTAATTTCGAAAAACATTGTTCAGCTCAAGAGCTGTGTGGTAATTAGCACAAGGAGTTGAATCAGGTGTTAAATGAGGGTGAACCCAAAGTGTGCAGAGCTTTGGCCCTACAGGACTGGATTTGGGCACCAATGGTCTAAGGCATTCAGTGGCCAATCAGGAATATTCTCTCATGATTATTTAACCCTGTAAAAATACAAATTTACATCTCACACTGGAGGAGAGAGTCCGGTGTCACTGCCTACGGGTGCCGTCTTAGGACAATACTAACGAATCTCACACAGAAAACACATACACTCACCACATGTGCAAAATGAAAAAATGCAAAGGATTCTGTTTTTGTGAAATTAAACATGTACAACTACATCAGAATATATTTTAACCATCTTACACTCCCACACAAACACAAAGACAATATGAGCAGCTATAAAGTATTTGTAAAAAATATTTTTAAAAACGATTAAATGAATTGATAGTGTTTTAGGTGATGATTTTGATGTTTTGTTTTTCTCATTTGGATGTTGTCTAAAATGACACACAGAAACTCACCTAAACACAAACATGGAAATCCATCTACACACAGTGCAGAAAACACACTCATCACAACAATCGTGTGAATACAACCATAACATAGTATTGATGGTATTATTAATAAAAACATGCAAATATACTTACATTTCTGTAAGCCTGGTCTGGTCCTGCACTCTCCACTGTGGTCCACACTATAGGAGAAGCAGAATGACTTAGTGCTGCTGTATCCATTTATTTATTGGTGCCTCTTAAGTATCTGTAAGTATCTGTAGCGAGTCAGACACACACTCTGTACTCACTTCAGCTTCTCCAGTTTACAGCTGGGATCCTCCAGTACAGCAGAGAGCAGCTTCACTCCTGAGTCTCCATAAACCCCAAACCCCGGACAGAGGGGCTCAGTGAATGAGGAGGTGAGTCTGTGCAGGAGGGTCAGTCCATCAGAGGAGACTCTGTAGAAGGACAGAGCACCAGCCCCCCAGTCCAGATACACTCCTACTCTGCGGGAGCCTGAGGGCTCTATGGGTATGAGAGTCTGTCTACTATTGTGGCAGACAGAGTAACTGTCAGGACGACACCACAGACTCCATGACTTGTCATTGTTTCCAAGCAGCCAGTCATACCATCCTTTCCTCTCGATCCCTTTATAAGTCACTCCTATCCGGGCATCATATCCATCCCACTCAGCCTCCCAGTAACAGTGATCAGTCAGACTCTCTCTGCACAGAACTTGGGGGCAGTTGGTAAATCTCTCTGGATGATCAGGATATGGCTGCTCTGCCCCCCGTGTCGCCTTCCTGTTCCCCCCTGACAGAGACAGGAGTCTGTTTGCTGTGTTGGGGTCCAGCGTCAGCTGGCAGGAGTCTGTAGGCAGGAGGGAGAATTATTAATACCATCAGGCAGCCTGTACTTTATGTTTCTGTACGATATAAAAACAGCACAGCTTCCCCGAACGAAGCGGGAACTGAAGTTTACGAAATAGCTCAAGAAATGTCGGATGGCGCGCGACGCGAGCAGGAAGAGCCGCCAAAATGCGGCGCGAGCTAAACTAACAGCTTAATTACGGGTAAATAAAATTACACAGCAGCGACATTCATCAGACACATTCACCACAAGCATATTTACCAGAAAACGGCACCGGATATTAATACTAAAAGTCAGTGTCTTTCCTTCTAACCGCTAAATCCGGCGCCTTGCTGCTCTCCGTCTTTCCACACGGAGTTTACCTTTGAAAATGACCATCAATAACAGAATATTTAAATTATATTATTACTAGAGATGCACCGATACCGATATTCGGATCGGTATCGGCGCCGATCCAGACCTATTTGACGGATCGGGAATCGGCCATGCGTGACCGATCCACGTCCTATACTTACTTATTTAGTTTTTGGCAATCAATCGCACAACAGCTCTTTCCCATTTTACATGTGTGTTTTTGCGGAATTCGAATCGAACGCTATCACTGCCCCTAAGTCTTTTTTGCTACTCAGTGGGTGTGAGTACAGTGACTTCCGCCTGCTGTGAGGTCATGCGCATACCCTTCGCAGTACGAGGAGCGTAAGATAAGACGTGACGATCTGGGAGTATTTTAGGCTTTTAACAGAAACCGGACGCACAGCGTTTTGCAATCTATGTAAAATAAGGTTTTGAGGTGGGAATAGCGTTTAATGGAAAATCCCATTTAACAAAGCGCACGCAACTGCGAGACAAAACAAAGCAATGGATGATTTGGGAGTCGCTAACTTAATTGGACTGTTTTGCGAACTCGTTGCTTGAGATACAAGAGGGGCTGCCATCGCAACAAAAGTGTAACTGCGCTGATGCCAATGGGAGAAAAACTGTTAAAATTTTAAGCATTCGCCACTTGTGTATATTTGCTTTGAAGATATTCATATTGAACTGCAAATGCCTCAAAAACGCTTAAAACAAATGAAGTGGAACAGTACGTTATGTATGTTTGTAGTAGCCTAATTAAATATTTTTTGTCATACATTTTTTCCATCTGTATTTACTAGCTTAAAAAAAATAATATGTAAAGTATAACAAAGTAAAAAGAGCTCTTGTATCGGAATCTGTATCGGTATCGGCAGTTGTGTATCGAAATCGGATCGGAACTGAAAAAACGTGGATCGCCCATCTCTAATTATTACATATTTAAAGTGATATTTAATAAAGGTTTGGAGCTGGATCCTGATACAAACGCCTCCGAAGACGATTCCGGCGCCGGACTTGCGCTCCATGAGGATCCAGTATTTGCAGCGATTGTCTGACATGGTCTTTAGTCACAGCAAAGCCGCTCTGAATGCATTTCACATGCATCGGCTTATTTCCGTGAAGCGTGTCATACTGTAGCTACTGATCCGGGAGAAACACTGCGGTGTCAAGCGGGGCGGAATAGGTGCCGCGCAAAGTCGGCAAACTAATGATAATACCGTCTACAAACCATCAATAAAAGCGGATTAAACTACACAGACCGTGCATCATGAAAAACAGAAAGGTTATCTCATTAGTTCAGAAAAACAGGATGGTTATTACGTTAATTTCGAAAAACATTGTTCAGCTCAAGAGCTGTGTGGTAATTAGCACAAGAGTTGAATCAGGTGTTAAATGAGGGTGAACCCAAAATGTGCAGAGCTTTGGCCCTACAGGACTGGATTTGGGCACCACTGGTCTAAGGCATTCAGTGGCCAATCAGGAATATTCTCTCATGATTATTTAACCCTGTAAAAATGCAAATTTACATTTCGCACTGGAGGAGAGAGTCCGGTATCACTGCCTACGGGTGCCGTCTTAGGACAATACTAACGAATCTCACACAGAAAACACATACACTCACGACATGTGCAAAAAGAACAAATGCAAAGGATTATTTTTTTTGTGAAATTAAACATGTACAACTATATCAGAATATATTTTAACCATCTTACACTCCCACACAAACAGAATATGAGCAGCTATAAAGTATTTGTAAATAATATTTTAAAAAATAAATAAATGAATTGATAGTGTTTTTGGTGATGATTTTGATGTTTTATTTTTCTCATTTGGATGTTGTCTAAAATGACACAAAGAAACTCACCTAAACACAAACATGGAAATCCATCTACACACAGTGCAGAAAACACACTCAACACAACAACTGTGTGAATACAACCATAACATAGTATTAATGGTATTATTAATTAAAAACCTGCAAACACACTTACATTTCTGTAAGCCTGGTCTGGTCCTGCACTCTCCACTGTGGTCCACACTATAGGAGAAGCAGAATGACTTAGTGCTGCTGTATCCATTTATTTATTGGTGCCTCTTAAGTATCTGTAAGTATCTGTAGCGAGTCAGACACACACTCTGTACTCACTTCAGCTTCTCCAGTTTACAGCTGGGATCCTCCAGTACAGCAGAGAGCAGCTTCACTCCTGAGTCTCCATAAACCCCAAACCCCGGACAGAGGGGCTCAGTGAATGAGGAGGTGAGTCTGTGCAGGAGGGTCAGTCCATCAGAGGAGACTCTGTAGAAGGACAGAGCACCAGCCCCCCAGTCCAGATACACTCCTACTCTGCGGGAGCCTGAGGGCTCTATGGGTATGAGAGTCTGTCTACTATTGTGGCAGACAGAGTAACTGTCAGGACGACACCACAGACTCCATGACTTGTCATTGTTTCCAAGCAGCCAGTCATACCATCCTTTCCTCTCGATCCCTTTATAAGTCACTCCTATCCGGGCATCATATCCATCCCACTCAGCCTCCCAGTAACAGTGATCAGTCAGACTCTCTCTGCACAGAACTTGGGGGCAGTTGGTAAATCTCTCTGGATGATCAGGATATGGCTGCTCTGCCCCCCGTGTCGCCTTCCTGTTCCCCCCTGACAGAGACAGGAGTCTGTTTGCTGTGTTGGGGTCCAGCGTCAGCTGGCAGGAGTCTGTAGGCAGGAGGGAGAATTATTACCATCAGGCAGACCAGCATCTCCGCAATTTTATCACTTACTGAATATATAAAAACAGCACAGCTTCCCCTAACGCAGCCTTTCTCAACCTGGGGGTCACAAGATAATTTCTGGGGGTCGCCAGATCATTGTGAAAAACACTTACTAAATAAAATTTGGATTTTGATTAAATAGATTTTTAAGTAGATTTAGTTGTTTTTTTTTCCACCATGGACAGCACTGTGTCCATCTATACCTAGATATGGAAGGGGGGGGAGTGTGGTGGGGGTCGCGAACACCAACCAATGTTATCTTGGGGGTCGTCACTGAAAAAGGTTGAGAACCACTGCCCTAACGAAACAGGATCTGAAGTATGTGAAATAGCTCAGGAAATGTTGGACTATGGAGGTATTATTGGTGCAACACACCTGAACATCTGTAACAGTGCAATCTGTAGCTGTAGAAAAGAGTCACACATGTATCAGTAAATTTACAGTCACTGGATTTCCACAAACACAACACAGCGGTTACGCCTTCACAAATTCTTCATTACAAGTGTACACATCCTATTCCACGCATCACAAACTAAGAAACTCAAACGCTCACAGTTTTGCTACACTTGCTGCAGTAAATATGGTGCATAACACATTTGCACACCCGTAATACAAAAATGTGAACTTATGGACAAAAGTGACACATTGGCATATTAGTTTGTGAATTCGTACAGTGAGAGCTGCATACAGGTAGAACATTTTCTCGCAACTATATTTCTTTCTTGGACATTTTTCTAGCAGAAACACAAGTCAGTAATTGCAACTGCTTGAATCTGCCGCTACGAGTCTCAAGGACTGTTCTCTCGCATGCTCTCACGTTCGCACCAAATATCTCAGCGAAATGTGGTGCAAAAGCAATTCAAACCTGTAGGGCAAGGGGCGGGCACTGTTCAGAGGGGCGGGCACTGTTCAGAGGGGCGGGCACTATTCGGAGATCAGATGATCAAGTACCTTTTTGGCCAATCAAAGGAACTCATTTATACACCTGTTCCTTGGCACGCAAACCAGGGTAAAAAAGGGAAGAAGAACTGACTCAGTAGAGGAGCTGACACCTGATATATTAGGTGTGCTTTTTGGTATCATCCACCATTATACTATTGATTAGTGATGATTTAGTTTGAACACATTGGTACATAAATGATCAGATAATTACTAGGGGTGTAATGATATACTCAGCACACGAGACGAGCCGAGACACGATATTGGGTTCACGAGGATGATATTTTAACAATATTTTAAGGAAAACTTCAGAGGAAATATATTACTGGAAGCCTTTTATTTGATTAATCTGAAAGACAAAACCTGCTAAATAATGCAGATGTGTGGTGAAATGTTTTAAATAATCACCATCATCATATGCATTAAAGAACAAAAATATCTAGCACCATAAAATAATTCACCACATACTCAAATGACAGGCTTCTCTCAAATTTAACTACACAATTGAACATAAAATAAAATATAAATAAAATAATATAAATGGGTGCGTTTGACTTAGTCTGCAGCTGATGTGATGTGGGGCAAGATCTGCCGGCGGCTGCAGGGGTGGAGTATAAAGTGACTGCAGCCAAGTCGGACAACTTCTACTCCTCATACTGACTGCAATGGCAGCACTACCAGAAGGATAACGATTAAACAGATAAAGCAGCGCAACATTACAGTAACTAACAATAAATAAACCACTAACTTACATGTACTATTAGAGCATTTATGTCATTTATTTAAACTTTATTTTACCAGGTAAATTAACTGAAAACCAGTTCTCACTGCTTTATGTGCTTTTCGGGAGAAATAGCAGATTAGGCATCTGAACTGCCTGGGATACAAACGTCATGCGTGTGACTATACTTTTCAGCCAATAAGGGCAAAGGTGTGTCGTCATGGAGGCGGTTCCAGTTTGTGCAGCTGGTTGAGAGGCGCTGCACGATCTGTCTTAAGTCGTCTTGCTCTCGTGAGGTTTTTGTACCATGTGACATGGTGACGCGTGGTGACGTTTTGCAGCGGACAATAAAAATCTAACCATGATGCAATGCATCAGGACCAGAATGCATTGCTTTAAGCCAGCGCTGTAAGCGGCTGCATGAAGTCGAATGCACCCAATAGCAAACATAAGACTTTATTTTTTTATGTTTTCTTCAATGGTGTAGTGGATTTAAGTAAAGAGCTTTGATGGTACGTGCTGCAAATGCCTTTGCGTAGCAGTAGTGTTAGCCGCTGTGTACGACATTATTTTCCTACAATGCTTACAGATGGTTCGTGTTTTGTCTGTCACCCTTTCGCCGTTTATATTTTCCGCCGGGTTCCCAAAATGCTGCCACACAAAAGATTTTAAAGTGTCTGGGGCATCTACTATGGTAATTTAATCAGATTCCGACATGCTTACAGCAGCTGATTTGCAGCGCATTCGCGAAACCGCTTTTCACTCCGAATGAGAAGTCTCATGTTGTAATATTGCGAGATCTCGTGACACGGTGCCCAAACAGGTGTCCAAATGAGTTCCTTTGATTGGCAAAAGGGTACTCGATCTGATCTCCGAGTATTGCCCGCCCCTATGATAATGCACGCCCCTCTCAACAGCGCCCGCCCCTTGCCCTACAGGTACGAATTACTTTTGCACCAAATCTCTCAGCGAAATGTGGTGCAGAAGTGAGAGCATGCGAGAGAACAGTCCTTGAGACTCGTAGCGGCAGATCCAAGCAGTTGCGATTACTGACTTGTGTTTCTGCTAGAAAAATGTCCAAGAAAGAAATATAGTTGCAAGAAAATGTTCTACGTGTATGCAGCTCTCACTGTACGAATTCACGAACTAATATGCCAATGTGTCACTTTTGTCCATAAGTTCACATTTTTGTATTACGGGTGTGCAAATGTGTTTTGCACCATATTTACTGCAGCAAGTGTAGCAAAACTGTGAGCGTTTGAGTTTCTTAGTTTGTGATGCATAGAATAGGATTTGTGCACTTGTAATGAAGAATTTGTGAAGGCGTAACCGCTGTGTTGTGTTTGTGGAAATCCAGTGACTTTAAATTTACTGATACATGTGTGACTCTTTTCTACAGCTACAGATTGCACTGTTACAGATGTTCAGGTGTTTTGCACCAATAATACCTCCATATCGGACGCCGCGCAACACGGATGGGAAGAACCGCCAAAATGCTGCACGAGCTAAACTATCAGCTTAATTATGGGTAAATAAAATTACAAAGCAGCGACATTCATCAGACATATTCACCACAAGCATATTCACCACAAAACGACACCAGAGAGTAATGACAAAAGTCAGTGTCTTTCCTTTATGTGGAGCGCTACTTGATTGGCCAGTGACCATTGACACGCGCTGCCTGTTTTGTCTGCCTAAGGCAGGGCTGCCCAAATCCAGTCCTGGGGGGCCGAAGCCCAGTGTAGCTTAGTTCTTTCCCTGTTCCACCATAAAGGATTCAGCTCAAGAACTCTGTGGTAATTAGTACTTGGAGTTGAATCAGGTGTGTTAAATGAGGGGAAACACAAAAATGTGCAGGGCTCTGGCCCTCCAGGACTGGATTTGGGCACCACTGGTCTAAGGCATTCAGTGGCCAATCAGGAATATTCTCATGATTATTTAATCCTGTAAAAATGCAAATTCACATTTCGCACTGGAGGAGAGAGTCCGGTGTCACTGCCTACGGGTGCCGTCTTAGGACAATACTAACGAATCTCACACTGGAAGAGAGAGTCCGGTGTCACTGCCTACGGGTGCCGTCTTTAGGACAATACTAACGAATCTCACACTGGAGGAGAGAGTCCGGTGTCACTGCCTACGGGTGCCGTCTTTAGGACAATACTAACGAATCTCACACTGGAGGAGAGAGTCCGGTGTCACTGCCTACGGGTGCCGTCTTAGGACAATACTAACGAATCTCACACTGGAGGAGAGAGTCCGGTGTCACTGCCTACGGGTGCCGTCTTAGGACAATACTAACGAATCTCACACTGGAGGAGAGAGTCCGGTGTCACTGCCTACGGGTGCCGTCTTAGGACAATACTAACGAATCTCACACTGGAGGAGAGAGTCCGGTGTCACTGCCTACGGGTGCCGTCTTAGGACAATACTAACGAATCTCACACAGAAAACACATACACTCACGGCATGTGCAAAAAGAACAAATGCAAAGGATTCTGTTTTTGTGAAATTAAACATGTACAACTATATCAGAATATATTTTAACCATCTTACACTCCCACACAAACACAAAGACAATATGAGCAGCTATAAAGTATTTGTAAAAAATATTTTTAAAAACGATTAAATGAATTGATAGTGTTTTAGGTGATGATTTTGATGTTTTGTTTTTCTCATTTGGATGTTGTCTAAAATGACACAAACAGAAACTCACCTAAACACAAACATGGAAATCCATCTACACACAGTGCAGAAAGCCACACTCATCACAACAATCGTGTGAATACAACCATAACATAGTATTAATGGTATTATTAATAAAAACCTGCAAACACACTTACATTTCTGTAAGTCTGGTCTGGTCCTGCACTCTCCACTGTGGTCCACACTATAGGAGAAGCAGAATGACATAGTGCTGCTGTAACCATTTATTTATTGGTGCCTCTTCTTCACATACATGCATAAGTATCTGTAGCGAGTCAGACTCACACTCTGTACTCACTTCGGCTTCTCCAGCTTACAGCTGGGATCCTCCAGTACAGCAGAGAGCAGCTTCACTCCTGAGTCTCCTGGGTGATTGTAGCTCAGATCCAGCTCTCTCAGGTGTGAGGGGTTTGAGCTCAGAGCTGAAGCCAGGGAAGAACAGCCTTCTTCTGTGACTCTACAGCCTGACAGCCTGCAAAAGGAGCCGTGTTATTATACACACAGACCGGTATATCTCCTACACATCATTGATCATAGTGGTACAAAATATCCAAAAATTCAATTCATTTTTATATAGCGCCTTTCACAACAAAGTCACCAAACAGTGCTTTATATAGATGTGTTGTGAAACATTACAACATCATTAAGACTATTAAGAATATCCAAACAAACTTTTTCCGTATAATAAGAGGCACAGACTATAGGTTCAAAGGGAATTAGAGGCTCAGCACAGCAGCACATTAAATCACTACAGTTAGAAAACTGATTAAACATGGTAAAATTTGGACCTTCCTCTGATGGTCATCATGTTCCATGTCATGAATACAAGGAGCATTTTCATTTCAAATGGACTGCATTTATATAGTGCTTTTCTACTCCTACGAGTACTCAAAGCGCTTTACAATACATGCCTCACATTCACCATCCACACTCACATTCACACACTGGTGGCGGAGGCTGCCATGCAAGGTGCCAACCTGCACACTGGGAGCAATTTGGGGTTCAGTGTCTTGCTCAAGGACACTTTGATGGGGTCAGGAAGAACCAGGACTCGAACCTGCAACCTTCCAGTTGCCGAACGATAGCACTACCTCCTGTGCCACCATCTTCCCCAGAAGTGATCAACACACAAACACCCTGAAATGGGCAGCTGTTGGCATGATACACTAACAGACACTTTATCCCTGGGGGGGCATTTCCCTTTAGGCCTCCCCCTACTTGCTCTGTGTAGGTGAGAGTAAGCTGGCTGTGAAGGGCAGCCCCCCATAGCAGCCCCCAGGGAGCTGGGGGTTAAGGGCTTTGCTTAAGGACCCACAGATGTGCTGAGAAGGGGCTTGAACTAACAACCTTCTGATCACAAACACACAGGCTTTGCCCACTGAGCCACATGCTGCCCCCAACACAGAATTTCTTGTATATTTACTGTGTATTTTGGCCATTTTTTGCAGTCATATGATCTTTGACAGTGGGCAAGTCTATCATGGGTTAAAAGCCAATAGTCTGATTCATACTGAACATTTGCATAAGTCATACAGACCATATTACCAATAATGTTCTGTATGTGTTATATTTCGTAATCTTCCAGAAGAGGACATGAGGGTGAATATGCTCTAAAATCCATTCATCCACAAGTTAATTTAAATATATCAGTTATTTTGTTGTTTCATTGTCGTTGAAATTCTGTAGCCAAGTGCAAAACCAGTTTTTAATGCACTGCTGTTTAATGACCTTAAAGGGCCAGTTACCCTGAGACTCTTTAATATCTGCATAAGAATTTCCATAAAGCTCTGAACAGCGCTGTGGCTCAGTGATCAGCGCTACAGCCGACCATCTAGGGTTTCGGGTTCGATTCCTTAAAGGGCCAGTTACCCTGAGGCTCTTTAATATCTGCATAAGTATTTCCATAAAGCTCTGAGCAGCGCTGTGGCTCAGTGATCAGCACTACAGCCGACCATCTAGGGCAGGGGTGGCCAATCTTATCCAGAAAGGGCCACAGTGTATGCGGGTTTTTGCTGCAACTCCCTAATAAGATTATTGATTAGAGAACTGATTGGCTGAAGAGTCCTCACACCTGGGTTTACAGTGTGGAATTCCCAGTAATACTGACGACAGAACCCCCAGTTTACAGTGTGGAGTACCCAGTAACACTGACCTCAGTATCCCAGTTTACAGTGTAGGATTCCCAGTAATACTGACCTCAGTATCTCCAGTTTACAGTGTGAATACCCCAGTCCAGCAGAGAGCAGCTTCACTCCTGAATCCTGCAGGTCATTGTCACTCAGGTCCAGCTCTCTCAGGTGTGAGGAGTTTGATCTGAGAGCTGAAGCCAGGGAAGAACAGCCTCCTTCTGTGACTCTACAGCCTGACAGCCTGCAGAGAGACAGACAAAACTCTCCAATAAATAAGATCACCTCACCATTACAAGTATTACTTTTAAGTAAATGTGATTACTTTCAATAATTACAGTCATCAGTATGGAATACCCAGTAATACTGACTTAAGTATCCCCAGTTTACAATGTGGAATACCCAGTAATACTGACCTCCGTATCCCCAGTTTCTCTGTGAGATTACAGCTGTTCAGCCTGCAAACGGAGCCGTGTTATTATTCACACAGACCGGTATATATACTACGCATTAGTGATCATAGTGGTACAAAATATCCAGACTTATTTCAGCATAATTAGAGGGACAGACTACAGTTCAAATGGAACTGGAGACTAAAGACATCAGCACTTTAAACCACTACAGTTAGAAAAATTATTAAACATGGTACATTATTAATGTTGGCCAATCCTCAGATGGTCACCATGTTCCCTGTCATGATGAATACAGTGAGCATTTTCATTTCAAAGCACAAATATCCTGAAATGTGTTGTGTGCAGAATATTCAGGAACTGGATCAATCTACTCAAATGAGCTGCTTTTGGCAAAATACAGGATCTCCTGTGAGGTTACGGTGTATTTTGTCCATGATCATTAACAGAGGGCAAGTCTATCATAGGTTAAAAGCCAATAGTCTGATTCATACTGTACATTTGCATAAGTCATACAGACCATATTACCAATAATGATCTGTATCTATTCTATTTCATAATCTTCCAGAAGAGGACATGAGGGTGAATATGCTCTAAAATCCATTCATCCACAAGTTAATTTAAATATATCAGTTATTTTGTTGTTTCATTGTCGTTGAAATTCTGTAGCCAAGTGCAAAACCACTTTTTAATGCACTGCTTTTTAATGACCTTAAAGGGCCAGTTACCCTGAGACTTTTTAATATCTGCATAAGAATTTCCATAAAGCTCTGAGCAGCGCTGTGGCTCAGTGATCAGCACTACAGCCGACCATCTAGGGTTTCGGGTTCGATTCCTTAAAGGGCCAGTTACCCTGAGACTCTTTAATATCTGCATAAGTATTTCCATAAAGCTCTGAGCAGTGCTGTGGCTCAGTGATCAGCGCTACAGCCAACCATCTAGGGCAGGGGTGGCCAATCCTATCCAGAAAGGGCCACAGTGTATGCGGGTTTTTGCTGCAACTCCCTAATTAGATTATTGATTAGAGAACTGATTGGCTGAAGAATCCTCACACCTGGGTTTACAGTGTGGAATTCCCAGTAATACTGACATCAGAATCCCCAGTTTACAGTGTGGAATACCCAGTAATACTGACCTCAGGATCCCCAGTTTACAGTGTGGAATACCTACTCGTAGTAATACTGACCTCAGTATCCCAGTTTACAGTGTAGGATTCCCAGTAATACTGACCTCAGTATCTCCAGTTTACAGTGTGAATACCCCAGTCCAGCAGAGAGCAGCTTCACTCCTGAATCCTGCAGGTCATTGTCACTCAGGTCCAGCTCTCTCAGGTGTGAGGAGTTTGATCTGAGAGCTGAAGCCAGCGCCTCACAGCATTTCTCTGTGAGATTACAGCTGTTCAGCCTGCAAAAGGAGCCGTGTTATTATACACACAGACCGGTATATATCCTACACATCAGTGATCGTAGTAGTACAAAATATCCAGACTTATTTCAGCATAATAAGAGGGACAGACTACAGTTCAAATGGAGCTGGAGACTAAAGACATCAGCACTTTAAACCACTACAGTTAGAAAAATTATTAAACATGGTACATTATTAATGTTGGCCAATCCTCAGATGGTCACCATGTTCCCTGTCATGATGAATACAGTGAGCATTTTCATTTCAAAGCACAAATATCCTGAAATGTGTTGTGTGCAGAATATTCAGGAACTGGATCAATCTACTCAAATGAGCAGCTGTTGGCGCAATACAGGATCTCCTGTGAGGTTACTGTGTATTTTGTCCATGATCATTAACAGTGGGCAAGTCTATCATAGGTTAAAAGCCAATAGTCTGATTCATACTGTACATTTGCATAAGTCATACAGACCATATTACCAATAATGATCTGTATCTATTCTATTTCATAATCTTCCAGAAGAGGACATGAGGGTGAATATGCTCTAAAATCCATTCATCCACAAGTTAATTTAAATATATCAGTTATTTTGTTGTTTCATTGTCGTTGAAATTCTGTAGCCAAGTGCAAAACCACTTTTTAATGCACTGCTTTTTAATGACCTTAAAGGGCCAGTTACCCTGAGACTTTTTAATATCTGCATAAGAATTTCCATAAAGCTCTGAGCAGCGCTGTGGCTCAGTGATCAGCACTACAGCCGACCATCTAGGGTTTCGGGTTCGATTCCTTAAAGAGCCAGTTACCCTGAGACTCTTTCATATCTGCATAAGTATTTCTATAAAGCTCTGAGCAGCGCTGTGGCTCAATGATCAGCGCTACAGCCAACCATCTAGGGCAGGGGTGGCCAGTCCTATCCAGAAAGGGCCACAGTGTATGCGGGTTTAGGCTGCAACTCTCTAATTAGATTATTGATTAGAGAACCGATTGACTGAATTGTCCTCACACCTGGGTTTACAGTGTGGAATTCCCAGTAATACTGACCTCACAATCCCCAGTTTACAGTGTGGAATACCCAGTAATGCTGACATCAGAATCCCCAGTTTACAGTGTGGAGTACCCAGTAACACTGACCTCAGTTTCTCCAGTTTACAGTGTGGAATACCTACTCGTAGTAATACTAACCTCAGTATCTCCAGTTTACAGTGTGAATCCCCCAGTCCAACAGAGAGCAGCTTCACTCCTGAATCCTGCAGGTCATTGTCACTCAGGTCCAGCTCTCTCAGGGGTGAGGAGTTTGATCTGAGAGCTGAAGCCAGCGCCTCACAGCATTTCTCTGTGAGATTACAGCTCTTCAGCCTGCAAACGGAGCCGTGTTATTATACACACAGACCAGTATATATCCTACACATCAGTGATCATAGTGGTACAAAATATCCAGACTTATTTCAAAATAATAAGAGGGACAGACTACAGTTCAAATGGAACTGGAGACTAAACACATCAGCACTTTAAACCACTACAGTTAGAAAAATGATTAAAAATGGTACATTTTTAATGTTGGCCAATCCTCTGATGGTCATCATGTTCCCTGTCATGATGAATACAGTGAGCATTTTCATTTCAAAACAAATATCCTGAAATGTGTTGTGTGCAGAATATTCAGGAACTGGATCAATCTACTAAAATGAGCAGCTGTTGGTAAAATACAGGATCTCCTGTGAGGTTACTGTGTATTTTGTCTATGATCATTAACAGTGGGCAAGTCTATCATAGGTTAAAATTCTATAGTTTTATTTAAACTGTTGCTCAAGGACCCAGTGATGACAGTGATGAAAACCTGTCACTTTTTTACTATATACTTTTTAAATATAGAATCTGGCTTCCAGATTGTCATGGAGAAAAAAATCCAGGCTAGATATTAATCCACAGGGGAAATAAATGATATATTATCATTAAATACTGTAAATAATGTTAATACACTGCTCAAAAAAATTAAAGGAACACTTTGGAAACACATCAGATCTCAATGGGGAAAAAAAGTCATGCTAGATATCTATACTGATATGGACTGGGTAATGTGTTAGGAACAGAGATGCCACATCGTTTGATGGAAATGAAAATTATCAACCTACAAAGAGCTGAGTTCAAAGACACCCCAAAAATCTAAGTGAAAAAATGACGCGGCAGGCTAGTCCTTTTTGCTGAAAATTCATTGCAGCAACTCAAAATCATACTCAGTAGTTTGTATGGCCCCCACATGCTTGTATGCATGTCTGACAACGTCGGGGCTGCTCCTAATGAGACGCCGGATGGTGTCCTGGGGGATCTCCTCCCAGATCTGGACCAGGGCATCACTGAGCTCCTGGACAGTCTGAGGTGCAACCTGGTGCCGTGGGATGGACCGAAACATAATGTCCCAGAGGTGTTATGTTGGATTTAGGTCATGCAAACGTGGAGGCCAGTCAATGGTATCAATTACTTCATCCTCCAGGAACTGCCTGCATACTCTCGCCACATGAGGCCGGGCATTGTCGTGCACCAGGAGGAACCCAGGACCCAGTGCTCCAGAGTAGGGTCTGACAATGGGTCCAAGGATTTCATCCCGATACCCAATGGCAGTCAAGGTGCTGCTGTCTAGCCTGTAGGGGTCTGTGTGTCCCTCCATGGATATGCCTCCCCAGACCACCACTGACCCCCCACCAAACCGGTCATGCTGAACAATGTTACAGGCAGCATAATGTTCTCCACAGCTTCTCCAGACCCTTTCACTTCTGTCACATGTGCTCAGGGTGAACCTGCTCTCATCTGTGAAAAGCACAGGGCATCAGTGGTGGACCTGCCAATTTTGGTATTCTATGGCAATGGCCAATCGAGCTCCACGGTGCCGGGCAGTGAACACAGGGCCCACTAGAGGATGTCGGGCCCTCAGGCCACCCTCATGAAGTCTGTTTCTGATTGTTTTGTCAGAGACATGCACACCAGCGGCCTGCTGGAGGTCATTCTGTAGGGCTCTGGCAGTGCTCATCCTGTTTCTCCTTGCTCAAAGGAGCAGATACCAGTCCTGCTGATGGGTTAAGAACCTTCTATGGCCCTGTCCATCTCTCCTAGAGTAACTGCCTGTCTCAGGGAATCTCCTCCATGCCCTTGAGACTGTGCTGGCAGACACAGCAAAACTTCTGCCAATGACACATCAATATGCACCATCCTGGAGGAGTCGGACTACCTGTGCAACCTCTGTAGGGTCCAGGTATCACCTCATGCTACCAGTAGTGACACTGACCGTAGCCAAATGCAATACTAGTGAAAAAACAGTCAGAAGAGATTAGGACGGAAAAATGTCAGTGGCCCCCACCTGTTAAACCATTCCTGTTTTGGGGGTCGTCTCATTGTTGCCACTCTAGTGCACCCGTTGTTAATTTCATTAACACCAAAGCAGCTGAAACTGATTAACAACCCCCTCTGCTACTTAACTGACCAGATGAATATCCAAGAAGTTTAGTTTACTTGATGCTATACTCTGATTAATAAGCGTTCCTTTAATTTTTTTGAGCAGTGTATATAACTGCCAGACGGGAGGTCTTGGTATTGGTGGGAAAGCACATAGAGTTTCTTTGTACATGTACTGTGACAAGAAAGATATGCTGTTCTGTTCTCTCCTCAGCCAGGAGCAGCTGCGGCCAGCAGAGGGCGCCAGTGAGCAGCCAGAGACAGCAGCCATACAGACGCTCCCAGCTCTGGGCTCCATCACATGAACACGACTGCTGACAATAACACTCACATACCACTTATACACCCTGTGGATAAAGAGCCCTCACTGTTTCTATAGCAGGTTAGGATGCTGTGCCTGTGATCAGAAGGCAGACTGGATGGGAACGGAAACATCACTTTTTTGTCTGTTACTACATCACTACTTTCAGTCATTATAAAGTCTGTGGTCCAGATTAGCTACTGCTATAGAAACAGCTGTAGTCGAGATTATCAAAATAATAATATTCATCAGACATTTCAAACAATATTCATGTATTACTGCCAGACCAGACACGATTTCCATCCCCACGTCACTTACAGAGCCGTCCTGGAGTTCTTGACCACAGGCAGCAGCCTCCAGTGCTCTTTATCTGATCTGATGAATTTCTTCAGATCAAACACATCCAGCTCCTCATCTGACATCAGCATCACAAAGGCCAGAGCTGAGTACTGTGCAGGTGAGAGGTCTTCTGCTGAAAGACGTCCTGAATTCAGGTATCTTTGTACTTCCTCAACTAGAGAATTGTCACCCAGTTCAGTCAGACAGTGGAACAGGTTGATGGTCCTTTCTGGAGATAAATTCTCCCGTATTTTCTCCCTGATGTATTGGGCTGTTTCCTTAATGTTATGTGAGCTGGTTCTGGTCTCTCCCAGTAGCCTTTGTAACAGAGTCTTACTGGAGTCTGTTGAGAGGCCCAGGAGGAAGCGGAGGCAGAGGTCCAAGTGTCCATTCTTGCTCTTTAATGCCTGATCCACTGCAGTCTTCAGCAGGTCAGCTGATGAGTTTGTCAGAAACACATATAAAGCAGCGAGATACTCCTGGATGCTCAGATGCACAAAGCAGTACACCTTCTCCTGATACAACCCATATTCCTCTTTAAAGACTTCTGTACACACTCCAGAGTGAACTGAAGCTTCAGCGACATCAATGTCATTCTCTGTCAGATCTTGCTCATAAAATATGAGATTCCCTTTCTCAAGGTTGTCAAAAGCCAGTTTACCAAGTTTCAAAAGGAATTCCTTGCTGTATTCATTAAGTTTGGTTTCATAGTTTTTCATATACTTGTCATTTTTTAAACCTGTCTGAAAGATCAGGAAGTGTGTGTACATTTCAGTCAGAGTCCTTGGAATTTCTCTCCTGTCAGTTTCACTAAAAAGCCTCTCAAGCACAGTGGCTGAAATCCAGCAGAACACAGGTATGTGGCACATGATGAAGAGGCTCCTTGATGATTTCACATGTGTGATAATCCTGCTGGCCAGACTCTGATCACTGAATCTCCTCCTGAAATACTCCTCCTTCTGGGCATCACTGAACCCTCGTATCTCGGTCACCTGGTGGACACACTCAGCAGGTATCTGATTGGCTGCTGCTGGTCGGGAGGTTATCCAGAGGAGAGCGGATGGGAGCAGATTCCCCTTAATGAGGTTAGTCAACAGCACATCCAGTGACGTTTTCTTTGTTACATCAAACCAGCTCTCATTGTTCTGAAAATCTAGAGGAAGGCGACACTCATCCAGACCATCAAGGATGAACAAGACTTTGTGCCTAAACAGCTCAGAGGATTCATGTGATTTCAGTTCTGGGACAAAGCGGTGAAGCAGTTCAATCAGACTGTGTTCATCCTTAATCAAATTCAGGTCCCGGAAAGGAAGAGCAAATATGAAGTGAACATCCTGGTTTGCTTTTCCTTCTGCCCAGTCGAGAATAAATTTCTGCACAGAGACTGTTTTCCCGACACCTGCCACCCCTTTAGTGAGTACAGTTCTGATAGGTGTCTTACGCCCCCATAAGGGGTTAAATATATAATTGCACATGACTGTAGTATCTTCTGTTCGCCTTTTCTTGGATGCTGTTTCAATCTGTCTCACTTCATGTTCATCATTGACTCCTCCAGTCCCACCTTCAGTTATGTAGAGTTCTGTGTAAATCTCACTGAGAAGTGTTGGCTGTCCTTCCTTAGCTTTCCCTTCAAATACACGCTCACATTTCTGCTTCAGGTCACTTTTGATTCTGTGCAGATACTGCAGGATGAGCTGTCCTGAAAAGAAATGAGAGGAAAATGCACTAATTCTCACTCTGATCCTGACTGGTATGAGAGGAAGAATATTTTCCAAAAACACACGTTTTTTTACACATACAAATCCAGATATTTCACCGTGACAAATGTGAAATGTAAAGTTTTATCATACATATTTTACTGGAACACCACATACAGGACCATGCATAAGCCTGAGGCAGCCAAAGGAAATGTTTAAAGACATTTATCTGGGCAGTAAGTGTATATTTGCTCAGATTAAAAAAAAAAAAAAACACAAAACCCCATTTCAGCCCCCAAACCCCCTCTGGGCACCACAGCCAGTCCATGTGTTTTAAATTTCACCACCAGCTCACTTCATTAATTAATTAAAATTAATTTAAAAACTAATGAGATATTGATTAGCCACATGAGGTGTGATAGTGGTCAAGTCAAATCATACATGGGTGTACTGCACGATTTCTGCAAATCCTGGGGTGACTTTAGTAAAGTTTTTGGATTGGCTCACACACCAACATGAAGATCCTTCTCTCTGGCTGCCTAAGACTTTAGCACAGTACTGTACATGTACAGAATGTCATGAGGCTCTTACTCTTCTCCAGCATGTCAGCGAGATCATTTTGCTTCATGGTCCTCAGGATGTACAGTGTGATCTTCAGAGCTCCCTCTCTACCACAGGTCTTCTGCATCTGACCTTCACTGTCCTGGTCATTGTCCTCCTCCAGCTGAGGCTCAGAGCATTCTGGGTAATTCTGATCTAGGCACCTCACAAACTTCTTCAGCTCATCCTTTAGGAACTTTCCGGCTTTTTCCTCTAGTGACTAAAATAAACAGTCACAGTTAATTATTGCTACTTGCACCAAAGCTTTTCAAAGTTTCAGTTATGAATCATAGTTTTAAATATATTTCCTTTAACAGGATGAATTTCTTATTATACAGCTGTATAAAATATAAGCTAATTCACATAACAGCTAAGAAAACATTTCAGCAATAAATACAAACCTTCAATATGGATGATAAACCCGATTTATCATGTAGAGCTGAACTGCATTCTTCCATCTGGTCTCTGTGAATAAGGCAGAAACATAAAAACCTCAATTCATCTACACCAGGGGTCACCAACCTTTTGGAAACTGAGCTACTTCACAGGTACTGAGTCATATGAAGGTCTAACAGAACAGACTTTACCTACACTTATCTAAACTTCATGCATAATAAACATGTTTTTGTGCTTTTTTTAGATGTTGTCATTTTCAAATCTTTATAAATGCAAATGTAATTAAAGAAGAATAGCAACAGGATAAAATTAAATTTTAGACGCTGCTCACTGGTGAGTTGTGCTATTTTTAGAACAGGTCCGCGGGCGACTCGTGGTCCTTGGGGGCGTCCTGGTGCCCATGTTGGTGACCCCTGATCCATACAAATGTAACAAAGACTGAAAAGCTGCCCACTAAAATTGTTGTTTCTGCAGATACAGAATAACCTTGTGGTATATTAGTTTGGAGAGATATAACTGTCATGTTAAGCTTTATTCACTGGGGCGGCTTCGTAATTTTCTCATGACAGCAGAAGAGAACCAGTGACATCAGGCTCCAGCACAGAGAGACACAGCAGGCAGGAAGGACAGTTTTCTATGCAGCCCTTTGTACCCAGTGACATTTACAGTGATTAACTTGAGTAGCAGAGCTAAATACCAGCATTTGATTCAGTCAATAAACTGGTTAAATAGCTTGTGAATTCATGATGGTCTTTTATAGGAAGCTGAATATTAGTATTTTGACAAACATATTTGACATTGAGGTATCCAGCCTTGGGTATAAGAGAAGTGATAACAGACGTAAGCGAGATGTAAAATAGTGTGGATTTTCTGTCTGTGGTCAAATGATGGCTTGTGGTCACATACAGGCTAATGGGCCGAATCTGTCCTTCGGCACCTACAGGCTAACGGGCCGAATCTGTCCTTCGGCACCTACAGGCTAATGGGCCGAATCTGTCCTTCGGCACCCCATATCGTGTGGAGTTCTGGGGGCAGTGCCAAGCCCAGTGCGGGGACAGGAAGAGGGCAGGCGTGGGCACACTCTCAGAAAAGGGGGCAAAAATGCAACTTGACCTCCTGTTCTCACTTTTCGTGCCAAAATCTGCCTGACTATTAATGGATAAAAAGAGTTTTTTTTTTTAAAAAAAACCTGGTACAATAATAAAAATCCCACTTCCAGCATGCTGTCTCAGAGCGAGCACACAGCTTCCCATGCAGCTGGCCAACAGTGAACCACCCCCCCCCCCCCCCCCGATAAGGCTCCGCTTTGCTTATCAATGGAGCAGCCTGCTCTGCGAGCGACAGGCCCACGGCCACGCCTGCCTGGGACTCGCGGATGAGCAGGGGGCGTCAGACAGGGTGGCGTCTATCAGCTTGATGCCTGCATCCCTGCCCCCCCGCTTCTGTACCCGCCGGTCTCCAGGGCCCCACTTTTATCTGTCAGCCAGCAGACACCAAGTGCCCCAGGCGGCCGGCGTGTACCAAGTGCCCCAGGCAGCCGGCATTTACCAAGTGCCCCAGGCGGCCGGCTTGCACTCTATATGCCGGGGGGCCTGAGGGCCCAGAGTGTTAATGCTCGCTGTATGTGAAAAGGGCCCCAGGGGCCCAGGTGGTCAGCATGAGCTGTATATGCAGCGGCCCTCATGGTTATTTTGCCCCATTAGCCCGGTCCATAACCCAGCCAAGGTTTCAGGGGGCGCTATCCTTAGTTTTGTCTGTATTTTATGTAAATAACATCAAATGTTGTTTATATAGAATAGACAAAACTTTTGTTTAACCCTCTGGAGTCTAGGGGGTAGGAAACACACTTTCACTGACTGGGGCATGGTCACATATTTCATTCAATATCATAAAATTAATTCATGGCAAATAAATTATTTCTTATATATTTGTTTTGGCATAAAACTCATCTTAATCTTAGTGTACTTTGTAAATATGTCAGATATATGTGAAACTTGTAATTTGACATCAAAGTATAGACATGGCAAAATGCAGTTTGGAACACTTGCAGAAACATTATAAAAGTACATAGTAAGCAATGCTGGCAGTTTGTTTTGATCCCAGATATCTGATCACCAAAGTCTTGGCTACATGAAGATGACTAAATGGTGTAGATGCAACATTAATTTGGATAAATAAATAAGAAAAACCTAACTCATGTAACTATTTCTGGCTCCTTTCATTGAATATGTAGCAACTTTCATGTGTATGAATGAGCCATTGTCACCTGGCCACATCCCCCCCCCCCCTTTTATGGCGCTGATGGGGATGTATCTGGATCGCGTTTCACCGTTGCGCTGTTAATAAAATTACATTGTGAATGCCATTTAAATACGCGCTAATGCGGCTATTTAGAATGTGAATAGTGATCTTCGGGTGAGAGCGGTACTACACGCCCCCGATGCAGGTAAAACAAAGTAAGGTGACATGGTTTACTTTTTTGCCGATTTAACCTAATTTTTAAAACTTTAATACTTCCGAAAAGGAAAGTTTTAAAAAAAAGACAGATTATGGATTCAGTCAGTGTTTTTTTCATGTTTCTATATTAAGTTTTCAGCGAGTTATGAACTGAAATACATGAGAAAGATATAATTGATACTTTATTGATCCCCCATGGGGAAATTGTTTTTACGCCTCCCTCAACTTGCTCTTTGAAGAGTAAGTTGTCCACAAAGGGCAGCCACCTGTTGGGGCGCCCAGGGAGCTGCGGCATCGCCGATGATGTCGTCGACTCCAGAGGGTTAAATTCTCAAAAGTGATGTAATTTGTTAAAGGTAAAAATTGGTGGATTCATTATAAATATGTTCTTTCTTCATATCTTGTCTGTGTCTCTGTGCCATTTGACTGAGAGTCTGAGTGTTTTAAACAGTGTTTGTTTAAATGCACATTTACCTTTGACCTGTAGGGAAAGGTCCCACTCTGAAGGTGAGTGGTTGTCCCATTGACGCGTCACTCTTCAGGGAAACACAGCTGGGTACAGGGGAGTCTGCTCTCTCCATCAGGACTCTGTGGGCAGCGAGAGGAAACAAACCCTCATGGTATAAATATAATTCATACAATGGGGACGGCATCACACTGCTGTTTAGCTTCTGCTCTGCCTTCACGTGAAGCTCTTGATGTAAACAGGGTAGTTTACAGTTAACTTCAATGTGAAATAAATTGTCTCACCTATAATTTACATTATTGTAGGAAAGGTTTCGTATCATTGATTTTTTGTGGCCATATTGGACAAGAGTATAAAGTAATATAAAATAACTGGCTGATTGTGTAAGAAAAAGGCGCAGAAAGAAGATGGCGAGGTCTTTTTATTAAGCTACACATATTACAGTGCTGCCCACTCAGCCAGCCCTAGCTAGGAGCCCAGTTTACTTTATGTTATGGCCTGACTATAGACCCAGAGAGACATGCATGCTAGTGGCTGTAACACTGTTACCTCTCAGTGCTCTTCCTCTTACACACCACAAGGGGGCGCATTTCATAGCGGTCACTATAAATATTGGGACTCACAGCCACTAATGTCCTGAGGCCCCCAGGCACTGGCCCCACTGCCCCGGTCCATAACCCAGCCGAGGCTCTAGGGGGCACTGTCTTGGAGCACCTTCAGCCACCGGCTCATTCCCCCACCGTGAGCTAAGAAGCTCTACTGGGGATCTTTCCTGCCTGCTGCCGTTAGACACCACAATGGCTGCTGTCCATGTGCAGCCCCCACAGCCAGCCACAACGTCCCATTTGTAAGGATTTTTACATTTTTATTCAAATTTATTTATTGAACAATATTGTATTTTCAGGATTTTTTTTCTTTGTGTATTGGGTACTTCTTAAACTTGTTTACCTATAGAAATTTTGTTTACTTCTAAAAATGTTTACTTATTTTACTAACACTAATAGTCTTCCTCTTTTATTGTCTGATGATTCTAGTTCATTATTAAGCAGAACGGGTCCATTAAACATGATAAAACTGAAGCCTCAGTCTGAGCATGATGTAATGAGTCCATGAGAATGCATTTGTTTATCATCAAAATAGAAGCGTCCGTGTCAGAAGATGACAATCTATTGTTGAGTCATTCTTCAATGGATATGCAGGAAGGAACTGGCAGGCCTTTGACTGAATGACTGATGATTGAAACTTTAAATCCACTTGCAATTAAATAACTTTCAATTCGACCTCACAGGAATTCAGGTTTTACAGTAATCCTCATCCATTTACCTCAGATGTTATTTATATAGAATTCAGACAAAACTTTTGTTTAAATTCTCAAAAGTGATGTAATTTGTTAAAGGTAAAAATTGATGTATTTATTATAAGTGTTTTTTTCCTCATATCTTGTCTGTGTCTCTGTGCCATTTGACTGAGAGTCTGAGTGTTTTAAACAGTGTTTGTTTAAATGCACATTTACCTTTGACCTGTAAGAAAAGGTCCCTCTCTGAAGGTGAGTGGTTGTCCCATTGACGCGTCACTCTTCAGGGAAACACAGCTGGGTACAGGGGAGTCTGCTCTCTCCATCAGGACACTGTGGGCAGTGAGAGGAAACAAACCCTCATGGTATAAATATAATTCATACAATGGGGACGGCATCACACTGCTGTTTAGCTTCTGCTCTGCCTTCATGTGAAGCTCTTGATGTAAACAGGGTAGTTTACAGTTAACTTCAATGTGAAATAAATTGTCTCACCTATAATTTACATTATTGTAGGAAATGTTTCGTATCATTGATTTTTTGTGGCCATATTGGACAAGAGTATAAAGTAATATAAAATAACTGGCTGGGTAAGATAAAGGCGCAGAAAGAAGATGTCGAGGTCTTTTTATTAAGCTACACATATTACAGTGCTGCCCACTCAGCCAGCCCTAGCTAGGAGCCCAGTTTACTTTATGTTATGGCCTGACTATAGACCCAGAGAGACATGCATGCTAGTGGCTGTAACACTGTTACCTCTCAGTGCTCTTCCTCTTACACACCACAAGGGGGCGCATTTCATAGCGGTCACTATAAATATTGGGACTCACAGCCACTAATGTCCTGAGGCCCCCAGGCACTGGCCCCACTGCCCCGGTCCATAACCCAGCCAAGGCTCTAGGGGGCGCTGTCTTGGAGCACCTTCAGCCACCGGCTCATTCCCCCACCGTGAGCTAAGAAACTCTACTGGGGATCTTTCCTGCCTGCTGCCGTTAGACACCACAATGCCTGCTGCCGTTAGACACCACAATGGCTGCTGTCCATGTGCAGCCCCCACAGCCAGCCACAACGTCCCATTTGTAAGGATTTTTACATTTTTATTCAAATTTATTTATTGAACAATATTGTATTTTCAGGATTTTTTTTCTTTGTGTATTGGGTACTTCTTAAACTTGTTTACCTATAGAAATTTTGTTTACTTCTAAAAATGTTTACTTATTTTACTAATACTAATAGTCTTCCTCTTTTATTGTCTGATGATTCTAGTTCATTATTAAGCAGAACGGGTCCATTAAACATGATAAAACTGAAGCCTCAGTCTGAGCATGATGTAATGAGTCCATGAGAATGCATTTGTTTATCATCAAAATAGAAGCGTCCGTGTCAGAAGATGACAATCTATTGTTGAGTCATTCTTCAATGGATATGCAGGAAGGAACTGGCAGGCCTTTGACTGAATGACTGATGATTGAAACTTTAAATCCACTTGCAATTAAATAACTTTCAATTCGACCTCACAGGAATTCAGGTTTTACAGTAATCCTCATCCATTTACCTCAGATGTTATTTATATAGAATTCAGACAAAACTTTTGTTTAAATTCTCAAAAGTGATGTAATTTGTTAAAGGTAAAAATTGATGTATTTATTATAAGTGTTTTTTTCCTCATATCTTGTCTGTGTCTCTGTGCCATTTGACTGAGAGTCTGAGTGTTTTAACCAGTGTTTGTTTAAATGCACATTTACCTTTGACCTGTAGGAAAAGGTCCCTCTCTGAAGGTGAGTGGTTGTCCCATTGACGCGTCACTCTTCAGGGAAGCACAGCTGGGTACAGGGGAGTCTGCTCTCTTCATCAGGACACTGTGGGCAGCGAGAGGAAACAAACCCTCATGGTATAAATATAATTCATACAATGGGGACGGCATCACACTGCTGTTTAGCTTCTGCTCTGCCTTCACGTGAAGCTCTTGATGTAAACAGGGTAGTTTACAGTTAACTTCAATGTGAAATAAATTGTCTCACCTATAATTTACATTATTGTAGGAAAGGTTTCGTATCATTGATTTTTTGTGGCCATATTGGACAAGAGTATAAAGTAATATAAAATAACTGGCTGATTGTGTAAGATAAAGGCGCAGAAAGAAGATGTCGAGGTCTTTTTATTAAGCTACACATATTACAGTGCTGCCCACTCAGCCAGCCCTAGCTAGGAGCCCAGTTTACTTTATGTTATGGCCTGACTATAGACCCAGAGAGACATGCATGCTAGTGGCTGTAACACTGTTACCTCTCAGTGCTCTTCCTCTTACACACCACAAGGGGGCGCATTTCATAGCGGTCACTATAAATATTGGGACTCACAGCCACTAATGTCCTGAGGCCCCCAGGCACTGGCCCCACTGCCCCGGTCCATAACCCAGCCAAGGCTCTAGGGGGCGCTGTCTTGGAGCACCTTCAGCCACCGGCTCATTCCCCCACCGTGAGCTAAGAAGCTCTACTGGGGATCTTTCCTGCCTGCTGCCGTTAGACACCACAATGCCTGCTGCCGTTAGACACCACAATGGCTGCTGCCGTTAGACACCACAATGGCTGCTGTCCATGTGCAGCCCCCACAGCCAGCCACAACGTCCCATTTGTAAGGATTTTTACATTTTTATTCAAATTTATTTATTGAACAATATTGTATTTTCAGGATTTTTTTTCTTTGTGTATTGGGTACTTCTTAAACTTGTTTACCTATAGAAATTTTGTTTACTTCTAAAAATGTTTACTTATTTTACTAATACTAATAGTCTTCCTCTTTTATTGTCTGATGATTCTAGTTCATTATTAAGCAGAACGGGTCCATTAAACATGATAAAACTGAAGCCTCAGTCTGAGCATGATGTAATGAGTCCATGAGAATGCATTTGTTTATCATCAAAATAGAAGCGTCCGTGTCAGAAGATGACAATCTATTGTTGAGTCATTCTTCAATGGATATGCAGGAAGGAACTGGCAGGCCTTTGACTGAATGACTGATGATTGAAACTTTAAATCCACTTGCAATTAAATAACTTTCAATTCGACCTCACAGGAATTCAGGTTTTACAGTAATCCTCATCCATTTACCTCAGATGTTATTTATATAGAATTCAGACAAAACTTTTGTTTAAATTCTCAAAAGTGATGTAATTTGTTAAAGGTAAAAATTGATGTATTTATTATAAGTGTTTTTTTCCTCATATCTTGTCTGTGTCTCTGTGCCATTTGACTGAGAGTCTGAGTGTTTTAAACAGTGTTTGTTTAAATGCACATTTACCTTTGATCTGTAGGAAAAGGTCCCTCTCTGAAGGTGAGTGGTTGTCCCATTGACGCGTCACTCTTCAGGGAAGCACAGCTGGGTACAGGGGAGTCTGCTCTCTCCATCAGGACCCTGTGGGCAGCGAGAGGAAACAAACCCTCATGGTATAAATATAATTCATACAATGGGGACGGCATCACACTGCTGTTTAGCTTCTGCTCTGCCTTCACGTGAAGCTCTTGATGTAAACAGGGTAGTTTACAGTTAACTTCAATGTGAAATAAATTGTCTCACCTATAATTTACATTATTGTAGGAAAGGTTTCGTATCATTGATTTTTTGTGGCCATATTGGACAAGAGTATAAAGTAATATAAAATAACTGGCTGATTGTGTAAGATAAAGGCGCAGAAAGAAGATGTCGAGGTCTTTTTATTAAGCTACACATATTACAGTGCTGCCCACTCAGCCAGCCCTAGCTAGGAGCCCAGTTTACTTTATGTTATGGCCTGACTATAGACCCAGAGAGACATGCATGCTAGTGGCTGTAACACTGTTACCTCTCAGTGCTCTTCCTCTTACACACCACAAGGGGGCGCATTTCATAGCGGTCACTATAAATATTGGGACTCACAGCCACTAATGTCCTGAGGCCCCCAGGCACTGGCCCCACTGCCCCGGTCCATAACCCAGCCAAGGCTCTAGGGGGCGCTGTCTTGGAGCACCTTCAGCCACCGGCTCATTCCCCCACCGTGAGCTAAGAAACTCTACTGGGGATCTTTCCTGCCTGCTGCCGTTAGACACCACAATGCCTGCTGCCGTTAGACACCACAATGCCTGCTGCCGTTAGACACCACAATGGCTGCTGTCCATGTGCAGCCCCCACAGCCAGCCACAACGTCCCATTTGTAAGGATTTTTACATTTTTATTCAAATTTATTTATTGAACAATATTGTATTTTCAGGATTTTTTTTCTTTGTGTATTGGGTACTTCTTAAACTTGTTTACCTATAGAAATTTTGTTTACTTCTAAAAATGTTTACTTATTTTACTAATACTAATAGTCTTCCTCTTTTATTGTCTGATGATTCTAGTTCATTATTAAGCAGAACGGGTCCATTAAACATGATAAAACTGAAGCCTCAGTCTGAGCATGATGTAATGAGTCCATGAGAATGCATTTGTTTATCATCAAAATAGAAGCGTCCGTGTCAGAAGATGACAATCTATTGTTGAGTCATTCTTCAATGGATATGCAGGAAGGAACTGGCAGGCCTTTGACTGAATGACTGATGATTGAAACTTTAAATCCACTTGCAATTAAATAACTTTCAATTCGACCTCACAGGAATTCAGGTTTTACAGTAATCCTCATCCATTTACCTCAGATGTTATTTATATAGAATTCAGACAAAACTTTTGTTTAAATTCTCAAAAGTGATGTAATTTGTTAAAGGTAAAAATTGATGTATTTATTATAAGTGTTTTTTTCCTCATATCTTGTCTGTGTCTCTGTGCCATTTGACTGAGAGTCTGAGTGTTTTAACCAGTGTTTGTTTAAATGCACATTTACCTTTGACCTGTAGGAAAAGGTCCCTCTCTGAAGGTGAGTGGTTGTCCCATTGACGCGTCACTCTTCAGGGAAGCACAGCTGGGTACAGGGGAGTCTGCTCTCTTCATCAGGACACTGTGGGCAGCGAGAGGAAACAAACCCTCATGGTATAAATATAATTCATACAATGGGGACGGCATCACACTGCTGTTTAGCTTCTGCTCTGCCTTCACGTGAAGCTCTTGATGTAAACAGGGTAGTTTACAGTTAACTTCAATGTGAAATAAATTGTCTCACCTATAATTTACATTATTGTAGGAAAGGTTTCGTATCATTGATTTTTTGTGGCCATATTGGACAAGAGTATAAAGTAATATAAAATAACTGGCTGATTGTGTAAGATAAAGGCGCAGAAAGAAGATGTCGAGGTCTTTTTATTAAGCTACACATATTACAGTGCTGCCCACTCAGCCAGCCCCAGCTAGGAGCCCAGTTTACTTTATGTTATGGCCTGACTATAGACCCAGAGAGACATGCATGCTAGTGGCTGTAACACTGTTACCTCTCACTGCTCTTCCTCTTACACACCACAAGGGGGCGCATTTCATAGCGGTCACTATAAATATTGGGACTCACAGCCACTAATGTCCTGAGGCCCCCAGGCACTGGCCCCACTGCCCCGGTCCATAACCCAGCCAAGGCTCTAGGGGGTGCTGTCTTGGAGCACCTTCAGCCACCGGCTCATTCCCCCACCGTGAGCTAAGAAGCTCTACTGGGGATCTTTCCTGCCTGCTGCCGTTAGACACCACAATGCCTGCTGTCCATGTGCAGCCCCCACAGCCAGCCGCAACGTCCCATTTGTAAGGATTTTTACATTTTTATTCAAATTTATTTATTGAACAATATTGTATTTTCAGGATTTTTTTCTTTGTATATTGGGTACTTCTTAAACTTGTTTACCTATAGAAATTTTGTTTACTTCTAAAAATGTTTACTTATTTTACTAATACTAATAGTCTTCCTCTTTTTTTTTGTCTGATGATTCTAGTTCATTATTAAGCCACATAGTTCAATTAAACTTGTTAAACTAAAGCAACAGTCTCAGCATAATCTAATGAATTCATGAGAGTGCAATTATTTATCAAAACAGAAGCATCCGTCTCGCAAGTTGACAATCTATTGTCGAGTCATTCTTCAATGGATATGCAGGAGGGAACTGGCAGGCCTTTGACTGAATGACTGATGACTGAAATTTTAAATCCACTTTGCAATTAAATAACTTCTAATTCCAGCTCACAGGAAGTCAGGTTTTACAGTAATCCTCATCCATTTACCTCAGATGTTATTTATATAGAATACAGGCAAAACCTTTGTTTAAATTCTCAAAGGTGGTGGAATTCGTTATAAGTAAAAATTGGTGCATTCATTATAAACATGTTTTTTCTTCATAGCTTGTCTGTGCCATTTGACTGAGAGTCTGAGTGTTTTAAACAGTGTTTGTTTAAATGCACATTTACCTTTGATCTGTAGGAAAAGGTCCCACTCTGAAGGTGACTGGATGTGGCCATGACCTGTCACTCTTCAGGGAAACACGGCTGGGTACAGGGGAGTCTGCTCTCTTCATCAGGACACTGTGGGCAGCGAGAGGAAACAAACCCTCATGGTATAAATATAATTCATACAATGGGGACGGCATCACACTGCTGTTTAGCTTCTGCTCTGCCTTCATGTACTTTGATATGCTGGGAAGCTCTTGATGTAAACAGACTTATTTACAGTTAATTTATTTCACACTAAACTGTCTCACCTATAATTTACATTATCGTAAGAAAGGTTTAGTAACATTGTTAAAAACTTCCATAACTAGACTTGACTGACAATACTTTTTATCCATTTATATATTTAATTATTTGTTTGTTTGTTTAGTCTTGCTATGTGGCCATTTTGTATAGGAGGGATGATTTGTTACTTGCCTCTAGTATAAAATAACTGCCTGATTGTGTAAGAAAAAAGAGAAGAACGAAGATGTCGAGGTCTTTTTATTAAGCTACACATATTACAGTGCGGCCCACTCAGCCAGCCCTAGCTAGGAGCCCAGTTTACTTTATGTTATGGCCTGACTATAGACCCAGAGAGACATGCATGCTAGTGGCTGTAACACTGTTACCTCTCAGTGCTCTTTCTGTTACACTCCACAAGGGGGCGCATTTCAGAAGCAGCTCTTCTTTTTCCTCTCTTCTTTCCCATTTTAGTGCAGATCCAGACCAGATGATTCCTGCTGTGGCCTCTGTGAACATGAAGGGTAAGTAGATACATAGATAAATACAGAATACCAAGTACTCAGCACTTTTACATCAAACTGACACACTGGGTCTCCATTCTGTTATGTTCTATATGTAGTATTACACATAGTAAACAGATACAAACGTGGAGAAATGTGTTGGTACCCTTACAGCTCATTGAAGCAATGCTTCATTTCTCCTGAAAAGTAATTCAATTAAAAGCAATTGTCTAATGTATACCTGCATGCCTTTAGTATGTGATAAAGTAAACTAATAAAATTGTGAAAAGATATGATTTGTTGTTTATTTTACCAAGATATGCTAAAATTAAATGGACAAATTTGTTGAGGCTATTTATCCCTGCATTATAGTCATGTTTCAAACTCAGTGTTTAACCTTAATTAGTATCACAGGTGCCTTCAAACTTTTCATCAGCCATTCAGTCTATTTAAAGGGGAAGAACATGTTGCTGTGTTGGTTGGTATCACTGTGTTTATCACAATGAACATGGACCAGAGAAAGCAAAGGAGAGATCTGTCTGAGGAGCTGAGAGAAGATTATAGATCAAAGGTAAAGGCTATAAGACCATCTCCAAGCAGCTTCATGTTCCTGTGTCCAGTTACCAAAATTAGTAAAAAGTATAAGGTTCATGGGACTGCAGCCAACCTCCCAGGACGTAGACACAAGAGGAAATGCAACCCCAGGTTGGTGAGAAGGATGGTGTGGATGGTAGAAAAAGAGTCAAGGAGACCATCCAAAGCCATTCAAGCTGAGCTCCAAGGTAGTGCTGGGCGGTATACCGGTTCATACCGAAAACTGTTTTTTATTATTGTTATGATATGATTTTTTTCTTATACCGCAATACCGGTTTAAATAGCCCACACAACTTTTGGAAAGTGGCAGCAGGAAACTGTTTAGGGGGGGACCTTCTTCACTGCTGCACCGCAAAAAATGTACCGCGAAAGATCAGAAACGGAAGATATAGCTGACGCTGGAGTTGAAAATAATGAGACACTTGGGTTGTCAAAAAATCGATTCTCAGATACTAATCGATATTAAAAATTAGTATCTGATTAGATATTCATTTTCACCATCATCGATGCCAACAGTGCGGTTTTCGTCTCATTCGCCAAACTTCACTCGGCACCACTACAGCGCAGGTGCGTGTGCACGCATGCAGAGACACACGCAAAAGTGCCGTATTTTGCAGATGAGCATGGAAAGGCTAAGGATGTCGATAAGCCTCTATGCAAACAGTGCTACAAAGTTGTGGTGACGAAGTCAAGTAGCACGTCAAACTTTGCAAAGCATCTTAAAGACCGACATCCTGGTCTTTGAGAAATTTCGCGAGGTCAGTAAAGCTCACGTTCCAGCAACACTGAACTATTAAACACACCAAAAATTAGCCGTTTATCTATAAGCAGTTAGCCAACAAACACATTAGTTATATGTTATCATTAAACAAAGGACCTAAAAGTAGTGACATGTTCAGGGATCGAATTTAATACTCTATTTCTAGTAGGTTGTGTATGTTCATAACGTCACAAAGTATTTTTATAAAAATTTGATTGTAATTTAATTTAATTTGAAATCCATATCAAACACTGTACACCAGGGGTCTCCATCTCCGGTCCTGAGAGATACTGTCCAGTCACACCTATTCTCAGGTAAATACCAGGAACAGGTGTGACTCATCACAAGGCAGGCAGGACAGAAACCTACTGGACAGCATCTCTAGAGGACCGGAGTTGGAGACCCCCGCTGTACGGACTGCATAACATTTTAATGGAAACAAAAGATTTGACTAATCACTTATTGTCACACTCCATTTGACAAAGGTATAATTTCGAAATAACCTTAATTCATGTCTAGCCATCCAGACAGCTAACACTCTGCGGATCCACAGACAGATGCCGTAGACCACAAATTTTTTAAAATCAACTTTAGCCCCCGTTTTCTTTAAAACTGCAGGTTTGTGCACAGAGAACTTTTTTCCCTAAAAACTTTACATACTAATGATCTTATTAATCAAGAAAAAAGCAGTGTCCAAGTTGATGGAACAAAACCCTATTTCTAGGGCACTTTCTGGCTTCAGAAGACATCCTAACAGCCCATAATTACTTGAATAGTGTGATTGTTTAATACAGGGGTATTCAACTAAAATTTAAAGAGGTCCAGTTAGAGAAAAATTCTTGAAGCAAAGTTCCATAAGATCTTAATATCTAAATATTTAGTGTGATATATAAGTAGCCTATTAGTTGTATCAACATTGTGTCAGGGTCAGCCCCTGTGGTCCTTCCGTGTCCCTTCCCCGTTTGACCAGCAGGCATTGCTGGTCATCCCATTCTTTGTGTTAGTCTTTGTTCTCCCCTGTTGCCTGTCTGGTCATGTGGCTCAATGTGTTGAGCATGTGGTTGTCTATGTACCCATCTGTCCTGTGATTGAATCCTGCCCCCTCTGTTTTTGTATTTTGCTCCCTAGTGTTTCAGTTGAGTTTGTCTAGTTATTGTATTTGGTGATTTTGTATATGGTTTTTGGTTTTGTTCCTTGTGCCCCTGCTTGTGTCTTTACCTGTTTAATTCCCTAGTGTTGGTTTCTATTTCCCTGTGTCCTTGGTTAGTTCTTAGTTTCCCTGTTTTTAGTTCCTTTGAGTTTATTAGTTTCACCTGTGCCCTGTTTACCTGGTCTTTGTTAATTAGTCTCACCTGTCCTGTGTTAGTCTCGTTACCCCTTAGTATTTTAGTTCCTGCTTCTGTTCAGTTCACTAGTGGTTCATTGTAGTTGTTGTTCTTCGATGGTTGCGATGTTAGATGGTTTTGTTATTTTCAGTGTTAGATGTGTATTTGGTTTTTGTGATTTAGTCTTAGTTAATCCCCTTTAGTTTTTGACCCCTCGTGGTCCTTTGATTTTTGCTGTGTTTGTAGTGTTTTCTGTTTTATTTAATAAACCCCTTTTTGCTCTTGGAGCCGCCAGTGGGTCGTCCACCCTTTCTGTGCACCATGCCTCGCTCTCGTGTTCGAGCCACCCAGAACCATGACACACTGCATGTAATTAATACCTGACCGTCAAATCTAATTTAGTACAATTCAAAAACTTGACAATATTTATTGTCACGTGACATAGAACTGAACATATGTATGACTGCCGATATGTATAATATTCTCTCATTTATTCAATAAAAGTAGGGATGCATTTCAAAATAAAATAAAATGTGAAAATTGTGCATGTTTAAATAAAGTGCTTAATTTCAGAAAAATAAAATAAAGGGAGGAAAGCTTGAATTTCCCCTTTTCTCATATTCGTTTTATATTTGTCGGAGTAACAATGCAAACGGAATGACGAGCCGTTTCAGGCGAAAACAGCGCATTTTTACTTTTCATTTTAAATAAAACGCGGGGTTTGCCAACTTCGGCCAGCTGGCTGGAGTGAGATTTAAAATTCGAGATGTCTGCACACATATGTAACAGTTCTTACCTTGCAAATACTCTGCTTTTGTATTTAAGCGTGTAAATACACTTTTGACGTAGCTAATTTTAGATTTATAATGGAATAATATAGATTTGCCATAAGATTTTCTGCTTGAGTCTGACAGCGTATCATACCAGATGCTTGAGATCTGGCAACCCTGAAAACGTATATTTTTTGTTTCACCTGACTTCATTTATATAACAAATAACATTATTTTATACAGTTGTTAAAAATAGGAAACTTCAACGAACACGAAATCACCAATAAACTACGTCTATTTATCCAACATGTTATATACAGTGTTTGAAAACTTCAGCTGCAGGATTTCAGGACAGATCAGCCACTCTGTTAGGAACATTACGGCTTTTTGGATGTGGGTGTTAGCTTCGCTGCTGTTATTAACACTAATGGCAGTTTAGTGCACTGTTGCCAACTCCTCAGCCAGGAAAATAGCTATTGACTGTCCCAAAAGTCGCTAAATGACGCCATCGCCTCATTTGCATAATGTGCAATGGTGCATGTAAAGGACGCTGTTGGAGACCTAAATACGTTTAGAACTACAAATGAACTTTCTACTGTCGACTCTTGTTTTTTTTTTATTTATATATATCTCACAATTTCAACTCTCCTTTATCCGGACTTGGGACCGGCAAGTGTGACCCCAAAGAGACACACTGGCGGAGTTACATTTCTGACTAGGGCAGGATCAGCCAGCAGCGGCTTCGCACATGCGCGGTTCATTTGCAGTTTGGACGCGGAGGGGCGAACATCTCCGGCTCTGACTGCAGCTGGGCGGGGCTGCTGCGCGAGGACTGTCCGCCTGTAAGCGCTTTGGGACGGGAGAGGAGCCCACGGCAGCGCCCGCTGCTCGGTGAGAAGAGTAAGAGCGATGCGGGCTTTAACGTCAGAGTCTCCAATAACACCAGAAAAAGTCGCTAAAGTTTTAGATCATAACTTTCCGTTTGGACCCCGACCGCCTGTTAGTGACCTCTGCTTTAACAGTTTAATGCTTTAAGTTTGACACGGTTGACTGAGATCGGCAGCACATGCGCGACTCAAATCCCCCGTCTGTGTAAAAGCGACGTTTGTGTCTGTAAAAATCTCACCGTGTGTTTATATTCCAATAAGACGTGTGACTGCCCCCCCACCCCCACCCCCACCATTTGCCCCGGTCGGTGTCCGCGAGGTGAGATTCATTCCTACTCGCTGGCTCTGTTGCGCCCTTTTCAGGACTGATACTGAAGAGCTTTCGCTTAACTCAACGCTGGAACGCCTATACACACACACACACACACACATATATATATATATATATATATATATATATATATATATATATATATATTCAATTTTTTTTTATATAGCGCCATTCACAACAGAGTCGTCCCTAGGCCCTTTACATGGATGTTTTTCGTATATATATGTATGTGTTTCCTGTTATTCAGCTGCGCTGTGGGCAGAATTTGAGTTATTTGTTTACCGATTATTAAAATCAGACTTGCGTACTATTTGCTATAAACAGTTTAAATAAGACTGCAAGATATGGCTACAATAAATCAATACATTTCAGATTGGAGAACACTGAACAGATCCGTGGTAAATTTAATAAAATGTTAAGCCTTGAGTTTAACCCGGATGTTACGGCACGATAGCAGTTATCCCCAATACTTAAAAAAAAGAAAGATTTAATATAGCTTCAAAATATTATAGCCTAGCCCCCCGGTCCACGTTTACGCAGCTCCGTATATCAGGCGAACTCATGGCTGAGCGTAAGAAATTAAATATTATTGATGTTAATTCGAAAACTCTTCTGTGACGCAGTAACTTACTGTACTGTACGGACGTATATTTAACCTCTAATTATGTTTAAAATAATAAATCCCACTATATAAGTAGGCTGTGTTAAACATGCTTATTTTATTATTAGTTTTATCTATCGGGCATAATCTTACCTTGAAACGCAGAATATCTTTATGTTATTCGAGAATCGTGTTCACGTCTCATCTTCTTGATAAAATGGCGACTCTGCCTTTAAAATGGCGCCACTTCCACTTTCGTTTACAGACAGGAAATGATCAGGGGTGAGTTTACCGAAGCGTATTGGGATTGGACCTAAGTCTCGTAAAAAGCTGTACAAAGCCAGACTGAAAAGGTGAGACTTGCTTTTTGAGTGTCAGACGAAATCAAAACGTGATCTGACAATGAAATTACAGCTGCTTGTCTAGTTGTGCTGTTCGCGGACAGCATGCTCCACAAAGAGCAAGTTGAGGGAGGCGTAAAAAGAATTTCCCCATGAGGGACAATAAAGGATTGATTATTATTATGATTATTATAAGTTCGTCAATAGGAAAATACACCGTGTAATTTTAATTTATAATGTTATGCTCTGTTACGTAAAAAAAAGTTTATCATCCAGTTTCGTACATATTGGATTTTTAAAATCCATTTCTTAAAATACAGGGGCGTTTTTTTGTAATTCATTACAAAGTGACTACTGTAAAAAGCCTGCTTCCATGTCTCTATGTACTAAGCTTTTATTCCCTCTTTTGAGCTTAATTTGCCTTTTCCCCTGTAGAATTAAAAAAAGATCGTTTTTGCAGTTATGAGATTTGCTTCTTCGTCAAACTCATCCACATCCCTATCAACATCATCGTTGTGTAAGTAACATTACAAGGACACGTTTAGTTTAACAAATGTAATTTTTTATTAAACAGTGTGGCTGCAGTGTTACACCTTCTTTTCACTCTTACTTTCTCACTGGTAGAGTTGAAGTTTTACATTTCAGGTTTGGTGCTGTGGCCTTAAAACCTTGCATGGTTTTAACAGAGAATTTGCTTTTTTTCTTTAATCACACACATGCTGCAGTGATGCAGTGAACAGTGCAGTGCACTTTCTGACTTGGATGCTTATCCACTGCATTACTGCTGATATCTCCTGCATAAGAGTGATAACCAGAATCTTTGATCCAGTTAAAATTACACGTGGGGAAAAAGTGTATTTAAAATTATGGAGGAACCAGCTGTAGTTAATGTAGTGTGCATGTCTCATTGAATCACTTTGCCCTGGATGTTAACTCATCTTGGTTTTGTCTTTCAGAGGTGGTTTGGTGCCTGGATGACTGGCTATATGGAGGACAATTTTTTTAAATATATCTTTTGCAATTTTTAAATATAAAATTTGCATTTATATATAGTCATGTTAATAAAACACGCACGTGTGAATTATGACTGAAGGCACATGGTACTGAACTCGTTCTTGCTCCCTGCATCCACTTTACAGCCTACTTCCTGTGAATTCCCACGCTCCGCAGGCTACTTCCTGTGAATTCCCACACTCCGCAGGCTACTTCCTGTGAATTCCCATGCTCCGCAGCCTACTTCCTGTGAATTCCCACGCTCCGCAGCCTACTTCCTGTGAATTCCCACGCTCCGCAGGCTACTTCCTGTGAATTCCCATGCTCCACAGCAGCGGCCGGTCGCTCTGCACCAGCACAGGCTTCCTGTCCTCCTCTGTGTCATGGGCCTCATAAGTGTTGGATGTGCTGACCAGCTTTCCAAACTGCAGCACCTGACCATCTGCCGGATGGAGAGCCGTCCATGTTAGATTGGCAGAGAGAGTTTTTAATGAGCCGCTATTTTCTTTAATCAAGCTGCAGCTGCAAACATAGAATGTATATTATTCTTATTTCAGATTCTCAAATATGATTTTAGGAGGTTATGCACAAAGGAAAAAACAGTAGATGAATTTACGTGAGGCAAAATAATCATCTGGGCAAAAAAATCTATTTTGCAATAAAACTCAAAAATAGACATAAAAATGAATATAACCTTGGGGAAAATAACATTGGACATGCCATCCTAATCAGAAATTTTTTATGAAAAAACGGTGACATAAGTGATTCACATGTTGCACAGTACTGGATGGGTATGTATGTATGTATTTATGTATCTATGTAAATACATACAGACATCACATGGCACACCTGGTCAGTTCTAATGGCACACTGCTGTTTTAAGGGACACGTCATAGATACAAACATAGGAACATGTTTACCTGCAAAGGCCATACAGTGCAATGTAAGGACATGGCTTTATTTCATAGTAATAATAATGAGGCACAAACCAGTGACCTTCTGATCACAGACTCAAAGGCTCGGGCTGCTGAGCCACACACTTGCCCTGGCTTGATGTCTGGAAGTTTGAAAATAAGAAAAAAAATTGGACCAATGTGATCATGTCATACAATTAAGACTAAGAAAACTAAGGTTTGTGTCTGTCCCCGGCCCATAGAGCCTGCACATGTGTCTGTCCCCGGCCTACGAAGCGTTCGTACGTGTCTGTCCCCGGCCTACGAAGCGTTCGTACGTGTCTGTCCCCGGCCCACTAAGCCTGCGTACGTGTCTATCTCCGGCCCATGAAGCCTGCGTGTGTGTCTGTCCCCGGCCTACGAAGCGTTCGTACGTGTCTGTCCCCGGCCCACTAAGCCTGCGTACGTGTCTATCTCCGGCCCATGAAGCCTGCGTGTGTGTCTGTCCCCGGCCCATGAAACGTGCGTACGTGTCTGTCCCCGGCCTACGAAGCGTTCGTACGTGTCTGTCCCCGGCCCACGAAGCCTGCATATGTGTCTATCTCCAGCCCATGGTTAGACTGGCAGCAAGAGTTTTTAACAAGCCACTGTAATCAGGTTGCAGCTGTGAACATGGAATGTATAGTTAATTTCAGATTCTCAAATATGATTTTAGGAGGTTATGCACAGATATAACATAATTAAAATGTAACCTTGAATTCTATAAACATCACTTTTGTGTGATTTAAAAAAGAACTGTGCTGTGTGAGACTCATAAGCGCTGACAAACCTTGGTTAAAATTATTTTCAATCATGAAAATGTTGCATCTCGAAAATCCAATTGCAGCACACAGGAAGATGCAGCACATGTAGGCCATATATTACACTAGTAGATGCTGTATTTCAGTCACAAACGAGGTACGACTCTCTCATCCCAGACTCCTTCGGGTCTCTCATTCAGAATGAGAACAAGAGAGCCAAAGGAGTGACAAAACTGGTGATGAGTGAACGAAAGACTGAAGGTCAAGTGAACGAAAGAGTGAAGGTTATTCCTTCTCTGTAGGTGTATATGTTCAGTCCCAGGTTTAGTTTCCAACCAATCACATGCTCACTTACTGTGCAATCTTGCAGACGCTGGGAAATTTGTTGGCACCCTTATGTATAAATCCATCCCTTTGATATGTCATCGAGTAAAGCAAAGTATGCAAAAACGCAAACCAAGAGCACCATCTAGTGGCGTCAAAAAATACCACAAATGGCCCATGAGGCGTCGTTTTGGCGATCACTGCTGTAAGACCATCTCCAAGCAGACGATGACGGTTCATGGGACTGTAGCCAACCTCCCTGGATGCAGCCACAAGAGGAAAACTGACCCCAGACTGGGCAGATGGAGAGTGAGAAAGGTAGACAAAAAGCCAAGGAGACCTTCTAAAGAGACACAAGCTGAACTCCCAGGTCAAAGTCCATCATTGTCTGATGGCACCATCTGTCACCGCTGGAGTGAGAATGGAAGAAGATCCAGTAGGACTCCACCAGTGAAAGAAAAACCAGAGTGGAATTTGCTAAAATGCATACTGACAAACCACAACACTTTTGGGAGAATGTCCTTTGGAGAGATGAGACAAAACTGGAGCGTTTTGGCCAGTCACATCAGCTCTATGTCTACAGATGAAAAAATCAAGCTTTACAAGGAAAAACACCATATCTAGTGTGAAACAGGGAGGGGGCTCAGTTATGGTTTGGGGCTGATTTGCTGCGTCTGGCACAGGGAGCCTTCAGTCTCTGCAGGGCACAATGAAGTCTCAAGACTATCAAGACATTCTGGAGTGAAACATACTGCCCAGTGTCACAAAGCTCTGTCTCAATCGCAGGTCATGGGTCCTCCAACAGGATAATGACCCAAAACACACAACTAAAAGCTCCCAAGAATGGCTGAGAAAATACATTGGACTGTTCTTAAATGGCCCTCCATGAGCCCAGATCTTAATCCTAATCAGAGAAAATGGCAAACATTTTCTAATGAAACTGTTTATATCGCTATGTAAAATCTAAAAACAACCGTTTAAAGCATAATGGACAAATTATGTATTGAAAATGCACTTAATTACAGATCATTCTGCCCTCACTAGATAATTGAGCTGACTAATTTGGCAGATCGCTAAATAGATTCCAAACAGACAACTTCGTTGTTCTTAAGACGTTTATCAATGTTTGGTGATACTCGTGAAACTGAAACAACACGATAAATACAATCAGAAACCACACATACAGACTTAGAAATAAACGATTAGCGTAAATGCTAACATAACATAGAAATCCCATAGACGAGCTAATACGGTTAGCCTCATCTTATCTGTACATTTTGTCGGGTTGCATAGATTTGTGAGTCAAGGATCACACGGATGGCGGCGTGAACAAACGTTTATTCCGTGCAGCAACAGGCACCATCTTAACTTCACTCCTGCTAGTAATACAGGCATAATCTATCCACTCCTGAATCGTTCAACATCCATATACCATGGAGGTATAGCGGCCTCTACTGGACAAACAACGCTATCATTTAGTCAAATGATCTGCTATATCGAAGTTCTATTCTTAAACAGACCTCAACAGTATTTTCACAATTACCAACGCCGACATTATGAGGACGAGTAAGCTGCAGTTACAGAAAATGGATGGATGCTTTCAAGATCCTTTCTATCAGGACTAAAGTTAATGTGCTTTGAATTTAAATATAAAACCAACCATGTAACTTCATAAGACTCTAATTTATTGTCAGACTTGTCTCTTGTGGGGTTATGTACTCATATAAATACGGCTTACAGGCCCTGGTGGAATGTGCACTAAAACTGTGCTGCTGTCACAGAGAGGAGGCACCATCGCGGCTGGTTCATTACTGTTATTATTATGGCTTTAAGATTCCTGCGGTCAAATGGCACAATTTCCCTGCAATATCTTCCGTGCCTGAAGAGTCTGTAGGCAGCCAGAGAGACGGATGCAGCACCAGGAGCAAGGAATAGTAATGACAGTCCTGATAAAATCCAAATCAATAGAGGGCTATGTTGTTTATAGCGCCATCTGCTGGGAACCCCTGTGTTTTACAACACGACTGCAGACGCCTGGATTCAGCCAATGAATGGCAGCATAAGCAGGTGCACGTTCTGTCAGGTCTCACGTCAGGCGCGAGCTGAGGCCACTCTAGTAAATATTACCACCCCGATGCTCCATTAACACACTAATTACTGTTCTTTGTGGAAGCTATTCTGTGGGTTACACTCACACAGCAGTGGGATTACAGACAAAAATCCTGGACTTTAATGTTCAGTTAGCAATTTATAAACAAAGACATCAGACCAGCACTTTAGGGCTCACGGCTTAATGAAGGAAGGCATTAATATTTTAATCAAACCGCGGTATGGTGGCCGTACGGCGGGACAAACCGTGGGTGAGATGCACCACAGGGCACTCGGGTCATTTCCGGGTCACCCGATACCCCAAACACATGCAGAGGACATGGAGGCTTGTGGGCACCCAGAGGCGTGATTCTGATGACTGACATCACAGTACGACTTCAGCCGTGAGTGACAGCGTGTGCAGGCGCCTCACGACGGCCAGGTTAGCCTGACGCTCAGTGTGACGCTCCGTATGCAGGCATGCAGACTGAAGGCAGGAGCACAAGCGCTGAAATGCATGACCTTCCTCATCATTAATGTATGAGACGTAGCTCTGGATATTACAGTCAGGCGTCATAGGTAGGAATAAGACAAGCTTATGTCAGAGGAATTTCACAAAGTCTGTGATACCATAACACACCATTAGATGGTGCTACATCACTGACCTTCTGGCTCAAGGGATCAAGGGATTTCCTCTCAAGAAAGTGTAATTCAAAGAAAAGAAAGTGGAATCCGCAAAAGAACAAAATACAGGTAAGTCAAAGGCACCCAAAAGAGTCACAAACCAAACCAGTTACATGCGGCTGCCGCTACTAATGACTGTTTTGGTTTAGCTGGGCCAATTTTATGAAGAAGCCTCGAGTTTTAGGGAAATTTCATTAAGCTACTGATTACCACCTGCAGTGGGAGTTTACTGAAAAACAGAAACTTAAATTAATTCCACGCAGAACCAAATGTCAAAAATGTCAAAAATCAAACAGAGGATCCCTAGATCCCGTTTTGTGCCCACAATCGGGACGGACTTCCCTTTCCTGTAATGTTCCAGTGCTCACGATATTCCAGGCGCATCCTTCGTCCAGAAGAGACAGTGAAGCACCGTCAGAGACATTGAACAGAAGATAATACGTAACAGCGATACAGAGATACAGCAAGGTGCTCGGCGCTGAGCTCACAATGCGGGAAGAGCCGGGAAAAGACAAGCTGAGGAAACCCGGGGCGGCCAGTGTGACGATTAAAAATGGGGGAAAAAGCAGGATTCCTCCACCAAGTGCCGAAAATGCCAGCGTGTCAGGGACCCCCATGAGGATGCCCTACCCACCCCAATCATTGCCTGCTGCACTCAAAGTAAAGAATAAAAGAGGAATGATGGGGGGAAACATTTTTAAATAATAACGATTGAGAGGATGAAAGTGCAAAGTGATAAATTCCACCACAGGTGAAGTTCTATAAATGTGGGGTCTATGATCAGAACAAAAACTACCTCCACTGATCACTGTGATCTGCCCCAGTGACTGGCTGCATGCACACGGATTTCTCTATGATGAGGACACTCCTCCTTGTGAGGGTCGTGCTCTTTGACCTTCTGAGGGTCGTGCTGTTTGACCTTCTGTGTCACTGAGCGGCTTGTTCCGGGAGCACGTGACGGCCGCCGCGTCCATGTCTGAGGACGACAGAAGATCCCTTCTTTTCTGAGCGTTACACCCGCAGCCGTACTGTGTACCGCTTATAGTCAAAGAGGCTCCTCCATTCACCCCCATTCAGGTGGCCACAAAAATCCCCCCCACATTTCAAAATATCCTGTTTCGCAGGAGTAGACAGTCGGTGGTCTGAACAGCCAACAGCAGCTTCAGCTACTAAGGTACGGATGTGTGAGGCGTTTAGCTGAAAGTACCGGAAAAAAGTGGCAACTGGAACATCACGGCCTGCTGTCCTCTTACCCTTGATACACTGGGATTTTGTTCATGCTGTATACAGTGTCAACCCTTTGCTATGGGTGCGTGGCCATTTAATTCACGAGAGCTGGGAGACAAATGAAGTACGGCTGAGAGGGAGCCATTGATCTTCCCATTGCCACGGTGACCGTGCAGCTTTCCTGAAAGCGTACGTCTGGATGTCACTGTGCCTGTGATGAGCCCCAGGTCAGAGCGAGAAGCCATGTCCTCACATGGACGCTTTTTCTAAAACACATCGTCTGTACTTTCCGTTAACAGTAATTTGTTTAATGTTGAGACACTTGTAGAATCCTGCCACTTCAAAGGAGCAGCTGAGAGACTGAATCAGCAGCCAGATGCAAGTACATTGAAAAGGTAACACAGGTTTTCATGCTATTTCCTCTCACTCTCGGACTGAAGCTGAGAGCCGGACTTGAGCGGGTGATGACAGGGCCGACCGGCAGCGGCCGGTTAAAGCGAGAGCACGGCCGCCTGCGACTCCCATTAGCTCCACGCCGTGGTAAACACTGTGGAGGCCTGGATTGCTGTGCGCCCTCTAGTGGTATCAAGTATCCACATCCACTACATTAGCTAACATTACACCAAAAGATCTGGAAACATACACACAGATATATACACATTATATATACATCATACTGTATTCTTCATATACTCTCTGTCTACCTGCCATTATATCTATGTATTTTGCTTACTTTAGGGCTCGTGGCTGGTGGATGCGACGGATTGATGGCTGCTAGCCGGCTCTGGGTCTCTATGGAGATCCTCAATGCTACCCCTGAGGCATGCTGGGAGATATGCGGCAGTCGCAGCTTGTGACAGCACCGCTAGATGCGGCTCCTCTGCTGCTGGCTGGAGGCCGAAGAGGACAGGAAGCCACATGGTGCTCCTGATCACCGTCTGCCCCACAGTCACCTAAGCCTGTCTGCCAAGGCCTGAGGCTCAGTGGCTTACAGGGACCCTGCTCTATGCTGCCCCTCCGAGGCCTGAGGCTCAGTGGCTTACGGGGACCCTGCTGTATGCTGCCCCTGTGAGGCCCGAGGCTCAGTGGCTTACGGGGACCCTGCTCTATGCTGCCCCTCCGAGGCCCCAGGCTCAGTG